>NC_086134.1:996250-1328333 GCF_035610405.1 Australozyma saopauloensis
TCTCAGATTGGCCGAGAATCGACACAGGATGGGTTAGGTTGATTGGCCTTTGTTTCAGAAATTTAGAATTTCCTGTGGTTTCGGGTGATCCGATAGCAAATTTCACTGAAGAGTAGTCTTGACAGATTCATCCCTTTACAAGGAATTGCTCTGGATCTGCCAACTCCCCGGCCTCAATACTTGCTCCAAGAAATTTCTCTGATACAATATACGGCAATCGACTTTGTTCAGTGTATTCTTGCAGAAGCTGGCAACGGAGACCATCTATCAAGTTGCGTTCCTGCAGCGAAGGCACTACAATGTAACTGCATCCCTGGAGTTTATCCGCAATATAACCACCAAATCGGAGGATTCTCCGTTGGATCCTGCAGACAGAGGCGCAAGATTCTCCACCCTGGTCTTCCCCCGCGATGTACATTTTGCAGCCACCAAAGACGTTGGCCAACACAACTGTCCCCGCATGGGCCAACTCGGACATCTCACTTTCTATGGATTTTCCGGTCAATGATTTGGGGATTTCGAAACCCCGCAAATGCCGGAAAAACCCCGCCGGTGTTAGAGAACTAGTTGTGTAACTGTCTCCGAAAGGATCAGTCCGACTAGCCATGGCAGATATTAAGTGTGGGTTTTCACTGGCAGTCACAAATTGTGGCTCGATGGGTATTAGCTGCTTATTTTGTAGACAGTCGAAAATCCATCGAGGGCTAATGATGTCGAACCCTTCTTTTAGCCATCTTTCAAGTCGAGGAGTTACCTGGTCGCTCAAAACCAATATGGTTTTGGCGTGGAGATCGTCTTTTTTGGGATGAAGGTGTGTAATGCCGCCGTGGTTGGAAGCAAGTTGCTCCAATTCTCCTTGAGTAAATGTGTTGTCAGATATCTCGTAGTCGTTTGCTATGATGAAATGTAGTCCTCGGAATAGTGACAGCAGACCATACATTTCACACTTTTCTTCATTCTTGTTGCGCTTGGAGAAAATTCCATACAATGAGTCCTCTCGTCTCCGCTTCAAGTCTCGGTTGACTGTCTGCACCTTACTTATGTCCAGGGAATATCTTGCTTTCAATTCCTGGTACTCTTGTAAACTGATGCATTCTTCGTAGCCTTTGTCATCTCTCACAGCTCGACACCAAAGGTTGTGTAGTGTTGATCCCGCTGCATATGGTGTATCTGCTGTAACCTCGATCGATCTGGCTTTGATTTCGAGAACCACAGAGTTGGCAGGGTCTATCCAGTAGTCTGGCTTTTTCGTTCCAAATTGCATCATTTCTTTTGCTGGTTTACGTTCATTGTAGTCGACCCAAAAATTGCATAATTTGGACTCAATATGACGATAAACAGCGTGCAGAAATCCATTAGCAACGGAACAAAACAGTTTATATGAGCCTTCATTTTCGTCATCTCGAAGTCCACACATATATGATGTTTTGATTTTCCCAACTTTTCCAATTACTACTAGATCTAAGTTCTCGCCAAAATTCTCGAGATACTCAGGTTTGACCTTGATCCATGTATTATCACGGCTGTGAACTCGATAATTCAGGAGTAGTGACTTTACCATAATGCCTTCATTATTATCAGAGACGATCTGTTGCATGTTCACCTTTATGTCCTGCGGCAGACTAGCCTTTACCCACTTGAGAAGTTCAAACCGATGAGGGACTTCATTGACCACTTTAGCCAATATGCTTTTCCTATAGAACAACGGTAGATGTGACAAGTCCTTACCATTTAAATGAAGGATATCGAAGATAAGGAAAAAGGGCCAGCTGTTATTGCCCTCATAAACGTCGACTGTATTGAATTGTTGGATGGCTTCTTGAATTGCCGCCAGGCGAAGCGTACCAAAGGGCAAAAGGGCATTCTGGTCTTTGCTCCAAGCCACCATTTCACCATCCAATACGATGGATTTCACTGCAGGATTTAGTGCATCGACCAAATGTTTTGTTAGCGATCCGATGTGATAGTTCTCTCCATAAACCATTGTGTAATCCCTTCTGCGCCGCGTATGCCAAAGAAACTTCCCTTCGTTCATGTGCATTAGCATTCGATCACCGTCGACTTTTTCTTCGATGAGAAACACATCCTCAATCAGCTCAGAATCATATTGCTGCAAAAGTTTCGGATCCTTGCCCTCTCGTGACATCTTGGCGGCCATCCGCTTGCACAAAGCCTCGTACGAGACCTCCAATTTTTTTGAAGATTGTGGAACGAATTGATACATGAGCTGAACGCAGAGTTGATCCCGGTTAAGTCGTTTTTCTGGGTCAGTGAGTGCCCAGAATATCTTCTTCATGTCATTACATACCTTAAACAACTCATATGCATCAGGATGCCAGGCAACAAAAAAGCTCCTTTCGAAAAAGGAGAGAATTGATTCCTTCAAAATAATCTGAAATAAGTATCTCACCTCGGCTATGGTGAGTCTGTCGATGAAAGGTTGCAACAAGGCTACTTGGTCTTTTGCGTGCGATGTTTCGGTCAATTTGTCTAGCAAGTTATTGACTTCTTCAATCGAAACGGATGATTTCACTACATTATTTTGGTCGCGACGTCTCAGTACAATTCTAGATATGATAAGCGGAAGGTCGCTAACTCCGGCCCTCTCTTCGTTTCCAGCTAACCGGGCTTTATAATGATACGACTTCTTCCAATTACGAATTATAGTATAGTCTGCCAGCCCTTTTTGTAAATTGAGTAGTTTAGTGACTAGTCTAACTAGTGCAACATCTTTAATGAAGTATTTCCGACCATCCTTATTAGGGAACGTCAATCTTACAGCCAGGTACACATTTTGACCAAAATGAGTGCGCCATGTTTTTACGAAAGACTCTATAATGCTCACCTTTTTGGCACTCACGCTTGGAAACTGCCCCTTGTTCTCTGACGTGGTTGCCTCCAATTTACCCCATAAGTCCGAGACCAAAAGGTCGAATGGAGCGGGAGAAGGATTGAAATTCGAAGGTTCTGTCACGTGGTCAAGGAACAGGGCCATTTTCAATGCATTAGATGCTCTACAGGTATTTGTGTGAATGGCTGCAAATTTCGAATTGTAGAAGAAGTTGGAGTATGGGGAGAGCGCTACTGCAGAGAGGACTCCAGCATGTACGTAATCTCCGGATCTCGTCTTTGCAGAATGGACGAATCGGTTAAGAGGAAGAGAAATATTCTATTGATTTATCTTATCCATAATGACTCGTTGGCTGGCCTTTTCCATTTTCAGTATTCGAAAAAGATAAGGGGGGTACAGGAGCAGTAGTGCCGAAAAAAGACACAATTGAAAACAAATTTGAGCCAACGAAATTTTACAAGCATTTGCAGATAATCAAGTTGGAGGCGAAAGATCATTGGGCGGTAGCTCGCCCGGTTTCTTATGTCAGGATCAAAATTGCAGATGCAAAACTAGCACAGGGCAAAACAGAACATATAAAGTGCAACATCAGGCCAGACTTACTCAAAAAGCAAGAATGTTGAAGTACATCGGATTGCCTCTAATGCCCTTGGAGAAAGGTGTTTGCCGAAACCACTAATTTGCATGTTCGAGGTATCATTGTCAGGACTGACATGTTGAAAGCAACGAATAGTAATGAAATGCTTCTGTAATGATACTTCAAGTGGCAATTTGTGTTCGCGAACTTTCGTAGTATGAGACTATTTAGTGTTTAGACAACAACGCGAAAAAATCTGACTTTAACTAAACCACGCAGGAAAGCAAGCACAAAATTTTATTTTCATATTAAACTCTTGATTTTCATTGACAACTACTGGTTGTATAGTGTAGTGGTTATCACTTTCGGTTTTGATCCGAACAACCCCGGTTCGAATCCGGGTACGACCTTTCTTTTTGGGGACATTTATCCGGAAGTTAAGCCACTCTAATCAAACCACATTGTTTCTGTTCAACATCACGGTTGTATAGTGTAGTGGTTATCACTTTCGGTTTTGATCCGAACAACCCCGGTTCGAATCCGGGTACGACCTCTCTTTTTGTCATTTATCCTTTTTTTGTATTCTGGGATGAGGGCCATTTGGTACTCATAGGGCTCAGTTCATTCCACTTCGAGAAACTCATGTGTTCGTCTTGTTAGAGGAAATATCATCGAGATGTGTCCAACATTCAACTCCCAAGAAAACATTTCTGGTGTGAATTGAATAAGCATCGACGAATCACCCCCTTTTTTCTGATGTCATCTTCAATCTGTCTCCTACTGAGTGCTTCTTCCTAAGTATGCTATGTAGTATCTTCGAAAGATTAAAGTCAAGGATAGATAAGAAACACTTTCATCCTGGTTTTTTCAAATTTCTGATTAAATTCCTCCCTTTTCAAATTCTCTGTTGTTGTTTTTCTACTTTATTATTTTCCCTACTCTTTTCCAGTCTCGCTCTTCTTTCCCTATTCAAGGTTTCTTCTGTCACACGAATCTCCACAGTTCCCGGAATTATTCGGACCTGCAGAGAACGTTCCCCAGACAATTATCTCATCCCCGGAATATCCGAACAGCCTCTCCTACTATACGGCCACGTCGCCGATATTCCACTCAAATCGCTCCTCTTTTATTTATTTGGGCCCATACCATTCGTCATCGCCATTTTCGCGCTTCAAATCGGCTTCCAAGAGCATATTCCTTCATGGTTCTAGATCCATTCTCCTAGACTAACCAATCAAACCTAACCCATTTGTCATAACACAAATGAATTTACATATTATCAGGTTCACACGTCGTACGTGTCTCCGATTTCAGCTCTGCAGACGGCTCCATGCGTCGCTCTTGGAGGCAAACCCGATCCAAGCATACGATGCCCGTGTGGCTCAGGGAAGGCTAGAAAATGATCCATATCAAAGAAAAATTCTTTCCAGTCTCTCTCAGTTGCACATGAGTCTTGGCCACTATGTACCGCCAACTGTGGCGACGCCTGATGTAGAACTGTTAAAGCCCAAAACGGGACTCTCAGGATACTTCCTGAAACTCCTCAATCGCGAAAAATCCGGTAATTCGGCAGGGGAAAACTCTGTAAAGGGTATCTATTTGTATGGAGACGTCGGATGTGGGAAAACCATGCTCATGGACTTGTTCTACCTGACTGTTCCCAAACATCTCCCCAAGAAACGCATGCATTTCCATCAATTCATGCAAAATCTTCATAAACGGTCGCATCAGCTCAAACTTGAACACAACCATATGGATTTGGATGTGATCCCGCTTCTCGCAAGTGAAATCGCCCAGAATTCCACTGTTTTGTGCTTCGACGAGTTCCAGGTCACCGATGTCGCCGATGCCATGCTACTTCGAAGACTTCTAACGTTGCTTTTAAGCCCCGAATATGGTGTTATTTTATTTGCTACGTCAAACAGGGCACCTGACGATTTGTACTTGAACGGTATTCAGAGAGTCCTGTTCATTCCATGTATTCAGCTTATCAAGAAGCAGACTAAGGTGATTTATTTGAATTCTCCTACAGACTACAGAAAAGTGGCCCGTCCCGTGCTGTCTGTGTACTACTGTCCAAAACCGGGTGTGAAATATCACAGCAAGACGAATCTTGCCGCCTGCCGGAAACACGTAGAAACTTGGACCAACTACTTCAACCAGGGTGAGGGTTCCGGGCCCCTTGTTGAAAACGACACGCTTACTGTGTGGGGAAGACAGCTCAATGTGCCAGTAAGTCGTAGACCGTTAGTAGCGCAATTCACCTTTGAAGAACTCTGTGGTCAAAACCGAAGCGCAGGCGACTACTTGACGCTTGCCAGCGCCTACCATGGCTTCATCATCCGCGATATCCCGTACCTCAGTATCAATGTAAGAGATAAGGTACGTAGATTCATCACGTTCCTCGACGCGGTCTATGATGCGCATGGATGTATCGCTACAACTGCCGCCGCCCAGTTCAAGGACTTGTTTGTGGAGCCCGAGGATGTGAAGGCTGACAACTACCAACTTTTCAAGAAACAGAGCGATATGGGTGCAGAAGAGACATTTGAGGACGACGACTTGGTTGTGAAACACGGTTTCGACAAGCTGGTGGCTAAGAAGGCTTCGATGTTTGTCAATGACGAGGAGAAGTTTGCATTTGCCCGGGCGCTAAGCCGTTTGACCCAAATGGGCACCACAGATTGGCTCGAGGCACCCCGCGACCTCCGCCAATAGACTTTTAGAATTTACGACCTGACGCTGACTTTCTACATAAACATATTCATAATAATACATTCTACATCACATGAACCTATGAGGTCACACATGAGCAGCTATGAGAAGAACGCAGTATATGCATCCATTTTTTCCAACTTTTTTCTATAAAAAAATCTCACTGTAAGAATCTCGAGATTATTTCCCTCGTTTTTGGAACTTCTTCCGGTTGTATATTTTCGAATCTCCTGCACCTACTCCATATTCCCTACCCCAAACTCCACCCTCCAACAACATCTCACAAAACCACCAGCATGTCCGCTAACGACGTGCTAGATGTTCTCAATGTTCAGCGTGACGACCTCACACAGCCAGCCAAAAAAAAGGCACGTTCGGAGGCTGCTCCGGCTCCAAAATCGGGAATTTCTCGTGAGTTGTACAATCTCATCGGAGCAAACACTCCGCCGATTCTAGTAAACATGGGAAACAACAGGATGAAGGATAGGAAACTGCGTGTTTCTCCATGGACAAAGATGCCTTTTGTTCCTAACGAAAGAGCTGGAAAGGCGCCTACTTTACACCATTGGGAAAAAGGTGCGAAGGAGCTCTTGATGGAGACCTCAAAAGATAAACCGTACTATTTCGACAAATTTGTAGTTTCCGTCGACATCCCGGAGATGGTGGATGAGGAGTTGTTCAATCAATTTATGGTTGAAATCAAAGAAAGACAGAAACAGATGGCTCAGAAATTCAAAACCTCTCTCCACAATAAAGTCGAGGCCCAAAAGGCCAATCCACTGGGCGCCAGTAGTGCGCTGACTGTGAAAAAAGAGGATGCCCCTACTGTGGTCAAGGAGGAGCCAACTAAAGACGACAGCGTAAAAGAAGCGTCTGGAGAAACTCCCCTGGTATCCTCAAACGGTAAGGAGCCTACTGAACTGGCCGACCAGCAAGAAACTGAGGCCGAAAATAAGCCACTGGAAGCAATTGACGCCATGGATGTCGATGAAGAGGAAGCTTCTGGTCCTTTGCCATGGACATACGAAGAAACCAAGCTTCTTTTCGAATTCTGTAAGAATTTTGAGCTCAAATGGTTTGTCATCAATGATCGTTTCCCCCTGAAATACGGCCGCAGTTTGGAAGACTTGAAAGAACAATTTTACGCTATGTGCCTCATGATCATGACCCATAAATCTATTGGAAATCCTTCTCTCATCGACTCTTTGAAGGCATTCCTGAAGCCTGCAGAGATAGAGCGCAAACATTATCTACTGAACTTGCTTAAACGTACCCCATCCGAAATTGCAGAGGAGTCCCTGCTTGTGATTGAGGCTCGACGCTTTGAAATTGCCGCAAAAAAGATGCTCATGGAAAGAGCAAACCTTCTTTCTCTTCTAGACCTGCCGCAGGCGGCCCTGTCTGTTCAACAATACCAGTCTTCACAAGGTCTTGGAAATTTGTACAGTCAGTTAATGATCATGGACAAAAATCAACGGAAAAAGAGCCAGCAGAAAGTTCTGCAAATGGCTTCCGATCCTGTTCCACCTCCAATTCCTGTAGCAGCTTCATCTCTGCACAAGCGGGACTTCCAGACACATCTCCAGCAATACTTGTCTGGATACTTAAAGCAGCAACCCCAAAGGCCCGAGGACAGCGCCATCCAACAATTACTATCAAAGAAACTCACAGCAAAAGAAGAAGAAGCTTACGGTCTCTTCTATCATGCAAACGAGCGCATCAACCCCGGTGTCATCCTTCGGTCCACTCAGAGACTATCTGGTCTCCAGCAGAGGCAGTCTGTTTTCAGAGCTGTCAACAATATGTTGCAAGAACTTGATATTCCAACGGCGGGCGGTACAGCATGGAAACCGAACATGCCAACGAGAAAAACTATGGCCAAGTACGATGAGTTGACTAAAGCTGTTGTGGCTTTGTTGGAGGTAAAGAAAGTTAAAGACAAATTGGAAGCAGAAATCGAGCTCATCAAAAGTCAAAGAGAATTAAGATAGAAGACTTCTCTGGGTTCGTGTATACTAAATTGGTAATGCTATAATCTATAAATTATGTTTGGGGGTATTATGATATTCCGCTCAGAAGCTAAATTGAAAGTCTATTGTCAGCGCATTGGGGCGTGAAGTGACGCTTCGTTTTATTTCCTCGGTTTTTTGAGAGAAGCGCTCAATTAAATCTGACTCAGAAATAGAAGCAGTGATCTGGGCTAATGAAGATCTGTATACTTGTGAAGGCATCGGCGTATCAGAATGGCGATTCTGTAGATCTGACAACGAGAAATCTAAGGATCTAACGGTAGAGAAATAGAGCTCCAGCCGCACTTGCCTTCCGTTAAGAGAAAGGAAAAAGTCAGAGGCCAACATGTTGATTTCCTCTTGTTCTTGGTATCCATCATGAGCACGAGAGCCGAACAGGATTATCTGCGCACACACTGACTCGCACTTGGACTCGAATACTGTTGAGCTCGTCGAGAAAGACCCAATTCCTATAAGTGAGTTCATCAATTCGAGAAATCTAATTTCACGTAGTGGCATTTCGAAGGCTTCGAGGCGGCGCAACAAGACTTCAAGAGCTAAAGAGAGGTGGCACCAATAATTCTGGTCGCGAAGGCTCTCTAAAGCATACAACTCGATAATGGTAATGAGAGCATCACCCTTTACATCGTGAATCCAAGGCTCCAAAGAAGAAAGAGGTGTAGAGTTTCGAACGAGCGATTGGGAGAATTCGCGGTTTAAATGTGTCAAAGACTCGCTCATCCGTAAATTGGACCACGATACTAGAGTCAGAATTTTCGTAAGTCCCAATTCCGACGCAAACTGTTGAAAAGCTTGGACGTTCTTTATGAATGACATTCCATGAGTCTGGATAGTCAGCAAGACTTTCTTGCAAAATTCTGCATATCCTGGTAGCAATGAGTGGATTCTATACTCTTCAAGAAGTGAATCAAATAAATGTGTTACCAAACCTTCCCTCTCTGCGTATGGAACTTTCAAACTGTGTGGGAGGTTCTTCAAAATAGCCGAAATTATCAGTAGTTTGTTCGCCAGTAAAGAAAATAGTGTCTGTTTTTCGAAGTTGCTTGATCCTAGTGAGAAAATGGAACGTGAGTCGCGAGATAAGAGACAAAACAAATTGAGAACATACGTGCTGACTGTGGGAGCGCAGAACGGTTTGAGGAAGAATTTATCCATGGAAACCACAACATCGTAGCTGAGCGTGGACTCGTTTCCATGAAGAAACTCCTGAATAAAAAAACAGAGGAATTCTTCTCGCAGATATGCGTTTCCCATGTACGAGTACTTCTGAAACATCATCACGTTCCAATGTCTATTCTTCAACAATGTTGCGCTTGTGTTCCAGAGTTGAATACACATTTCGATGATTGAGCGGGAGTGCTCTAGATTAGTTGAATTTGCACGATTCATTTGAACGGATAAAAACGACATGAGATTCTTTTGGAAGACTTCGATGGTGTTTCTTTCGCTTATAATATTATCCGAGAGCTCAAGATTTTGAGTTGCGTGTACAATCAAGCCTAAGAACCTCGTTTTGCCCTCAGAGGAAATTGAGTCGATGTTGGACATTGAAAAGATTCGAAACAAGAAAATCATGTTCTCAAATGGAGATCGCAGTGACTGACACACTTCACTAATTAGCTTGATGGCTTTATTAGCAAGCACTCGGGCTTTGGAAGATCCAACCGACAATTTTAGACTTAAAACTGCCATTCCAGCAGAAACCTCCCTCTGCTTCAGTATTTGAATTCTGCAAAAAGCTGCGATGGCATCGGATGCTTTTGAAGCAATTTTCCAATCTCCAGAGTCCATGATCAGTTCAACAAGACTACTGATCTGTAAACTGAGGTCGATAGTGGAAATCAGGCTGAGGAGAAGAACCAAATTGACACGATTCACAAAACTTGTTCTGCAACGATGGCTGCTTTTGAACACAAATTTGCTTGAGGGTAGCAATTTTGAAATAAGCCTCTTCACTTCACGTTCTGAATCAAGGTCCGAGATGTATCGAAACACCATAGCCAAGAATCTATCGAAAACAGTTTTGTCTGAGATTTCACTCGCTGATTTAACAACATCGGTAATGACTTCAGGAGTATCACTCTCATTTTCAAAATTTGCAAATTTTCTGTGAGCACAAGAAAGAAAGAAAGACGTAAAAAGTCTTTCTTCAAGGGGCCAGCCCAATCTTTGCGCCGCAGATTCACAAGCATTGATATAGTGGTGATACGGATTGGAATCCAGCGAGTCTCCAAGAGATTTCAAAAGTGCCAAAAATGGAGACCAATTGAAGCTAGTAGCTGGTTTCAATGAGGCGAGGAAGTATACCAAGTCAATTAAATCAGAAGAATTGTCTATCATGACTAATTCCGATATCGCGTTACTGATGGAAAGCCACCATTCCGATACATTCGAGTGATAAATAGTTCGCAAAACCAACACTGCGTTGTAAATGTTGCTGCTCTTTGAGCTTTCCATTGCTGTTCTCACATCATATACCAGATATGACAGGAAGAAACGGATCCAAAAATCTTCACTAAATTTCACAAGGTCTTTGGCGTGGGAGTCATCTGTTGAATGTGGAGAATGGCGGTCCTCAAGTTTGAGAAGTAGCCAATACAAAAACAAAAGCTGACTATGAATAGAACTTTGGAGGCGATTAACTTCTCTTCTCTGAAATTTGGAGAATAAGCCTAGTGTTTGCCCTAGAGTGGCGAAGAGGTCAGGAGAAGGGTTTTCTTGGGAAATTACGAGCCACTTCATCAATCCGATCAAGGCTCGAGAGATGCCGTTCATATGATCTTCGTTGAAAACTTGGTCAGTCTTCTGTATAGTCAAAAATAGCAATTTCATGACGGTAATTAAGCGTGATCTGGAGTCGTTCAACAGGTACAAGCCAAAAGTGAAATTTCTGTGTGACAAAACAATTGACACGCTATCCTCCCCTGGTAAATAATCTACTGATTCGTGCAAAAAGTTGGGCCTCGTGAAGTCGCAAGCACTGAGTAAAGGGTTCGAGGATTCAAAGCCGTTCTCCGCGAACAAGCCTTCTCTAGTGGGAGTAAAGTTGTTCTGATTGAAAGGGCGAGAAGAAGGATTCGCAGAAACAAATTTTTTAGTGCTTTCAATCTCATAAATGAACGTGCTTGTGTTGGGATCTCTTCTAAAATCCAACTCTGTGAAGCGTCCGTGGTGTTTATCTTCGTTCAGAGAAGGCTTCCTTTTCTTTTTGGAAGCATCTGCAATTTTTTCAGGAATTGCATGCTTCTGAGGTCGGATCGGCTGGCTAATCCTTTTGATGTTGAGTCTCGCCTGGTGAAAATTCCTCTTAATTAATGTAGGAGCTCGCTTCCGCTTAACAGGGGGGTTTCTTTTATGATTTGCTGGTGAATGCGAATTCTTGCCTCTTGTACTCAGTCTCCGAATTTTATTCACATTAGGAGATTTGTACTTGGTCCTTTGAATACTATCGTGGTGAGGGGACTCCAAGGAAGTTTCAAACGAAGATGATTTGAATGAGGGCAGGCCACTTCTAGAGAATTCATCATTTTCATCGGACTCTTCACTAAATGAAGAATAGTCTACCGAGTCAAGCCATCGCGATGGGTCACTCGAGACAGATGGCTCCCTCGGTTTAGAGGCGAGATCGACTAAACGAGGTTGAGTCCGCGACGGCGTCACTAGAGCATCAATTTCTGGTTCTTCTGTTGCAATAGAATTCCTGAGCTCCTGTTCCAATTCTGCAGACTGGCCAGAGCGAGTTCCGAACTTCTTTTGTGCGAGTCCTTTCCGAGGTGTGATCTCACGGCTCTTAGCCTTTCGTTTTTTTCGAGGAGCGTCCGGTTTGAAAATACTCAAACGTCTTGCAGATTCGGGCAACACTCCTTTTAGAATCTTTGATAATTTTCTGTACCTGCCGCCGATTCGAATCATTTGCTCCGACTCATTTCTTTCGTCTGCCAGCTTTTCTGAGTCAGAGCCAGACTCCGAGTGAGAAGATACGACGTTTCGTGAAGTAGATCTTAATCCGAGTTCTTCATCATCACTGCTGGAAAGATCTGGATCGAGTCTAGATAATATATCCGGGGATTGAGGAATGTTAAAATCAGTCAGCGGGTATACAGGGTTGGGCTCTGATTCAGGTTCCACCTCAAAGTTTGCATCAGAAACCTGACTGCTACTCATGTGAGGGTTCTCTGGCTGGGCATCAGGGTCACCTGTTAGGGCCAACAGTTTAGATCTGCCTAAGTGTCTATAAAAGTTGGCGGATCTGTATCTATCCTCATCTGGATATCGTTTCTTTTTCCGCAAATACATGTGGTTGAGTGTTTTGACTACACTGGAAAGATCAGACTCGGCAGTGAACATCTCATTAATGCTCTCGATGGAGCAGATCTCGAGGTAGTCAGCCTGATCTGCAATGTAAGGATGGACACTAGCAAAGGTTCTTCTACGCAAACTTCTTGGTCTTGCAAAGACGTCGGAGGACTGGGGAAGTGGATGTTGGGGTTCGCTCTCGGGCGGCTCCGCGTGAGACTGTTCAGAGGGTAGAATAGGTTGAGGGCTTGAAGGTATACGGAATTGATTTGGCGAGCCGGCCGAATGGCCGATATCGGCGGATGTTTGAGTTTGGGTTGTTTTCTCCGGCTTCTGCTCGTCAAAAGCGTCTTCTAAAGGCGGAAGAACTTGTTGCAGTTCCTTATCTAAAGCAGACACAAATGTTGGCTGAACGTGACTTACGGCATCCTCATATAAAGAACCAGTTTCTGATGACTGATCTCCAATAGTCTGAGTCGTAGGAATAGAGGTGGCTTCTACAAACTGGTTTTGAGTAGGGCTGGACTGAAGCACAGAGAAAGCACTCTCGCCAGTTCCTACATCCAAAGGATGATTCTGAACACCCAACAGCAACGGCTTATCAAGCGGCAGCAGCTCGAGAATGCCAAACACACGTTCCAAAGCGGACGCTCGCGTCTCGAGTAGTAGACCCTTCCGTGTCTCCTCAGAGAGCTTCCAGTAGGATTCTCGGAGCCGAACAAAGTCAATGGCCGACTCCGGCACCGGCGGCGGTGCCGTCTCTGGGTCCGAGTCATAGATGTAGTCCATCAGGCATTGGCGACATGTAGAAATGGTGTGGAAAGGATGTGGAGGGTATATTGGAATGGATTGAGGGACCGGTGAGGTAATAGATTAGAAATCGGATAAGTGACTCTTTTTTCAGTGCAGTTTGGAGATCACTTCTTACAATTTGAAGGAGTCAAGTGTATTTGTTGATGATGTAGGGCTGAATCGTAGGTACCCCAGGGTTAGTATGGGATTGGCGATGGAGTAGATAGAGAACGATGAATTGGTGTAAGAAAGTGAGAAATGATAATGAGGAGACGGGAATGATTTGAATGATCGTTTTTTATTTGTTGTTTTGTTATGAAATTGAGTGTAGTTGTATGTTTTCCAGTGCTTTAAACGTGGACTTTGTGTTTTGTAGAACCACTGAAAACTCTCATAAAATTACAATCTATGAATTGTGTACCGGTTGTCTGGAAGAACAGTGTTTCAATTTTGATTTATTCGAAAAGAATAAACAAATTGGGTATATGTTTATTAAAAATCTGCTTTCCTCCGTCCTTCCTACCCATCAATATGATTAATTAGTTTTACCCATCCACATTGGGAAACTGGCTGCAAATTTCTATAAGCACCGGCGTTCAGATTGAAGCGAGGAGTGATTTCTCCGACTGTATATGGAATTCACTAAAATTAAACACCATAATTCCAACAAATAAATGAAACCTGAATTTTTAAAGCTGTCATTGAGAGTGATTGATTATTCAGAACGACAAAAGACAGAAGGCCAGTAGGACACCGGCAGAGGAATACAAACAGGAAACAATAGATCCACGAACCAGATTTTATTTGAAACAAAATCGAATCGGAAATCTAATAATTCAATCAGTTAAGGCCCTATGACCTGTGGGTTTCGTCTCACCAACCTTCTGAAGGAATACCCACTTGAAGTCCGACGGTCCTACAACTAAAACCACATTCAAGTGCCCTTTGAGGTCAGGCTCAGTTTTCAATTTGGTGATGAAATCTAAGGAAATCTCCCGCTACACATAAACAGTACCGGTCTTCTCAACGTTTTGCTACTGGCCAAAGCCTGCCAAAGCATGCCAAAAGCAATACCAACCCCCCTTACCGCAATCTATCATAAAATTTCAAAAGTATTTCCAAATTTCTTCCTTGAAAAAAAAACAAATATTCATCTCTTCTCTGGTTATCCATCTTTTCCACCAAATCATTGCTCACGTGACGGCTACCTCATTTACCTCCCCCATTTCTCCAAATCAACTCCTCCAATTCTCACCCACAGCCAACATGGACAACCGTAGGGTGATGAAGGCGTACCGGGATCGTTCCGGTCGCATTCTGTCTACTGGCGGTCTTTTCTCGCGCGTGAAACGGTACTTTTCTGGCCCTTCACCGCAACAAACCTTGCCGGAACCAAAACAGGCCCAAAACCACAAGCAACGCAATTTCACGACGGCAACGCCGCAAGCCCTACACTCCAATACCTTGTTGGCAGACTTGAGTCGGTCTGTGACCATGAGTTCGCCGCAGAAGGCGGCCACAGAGGGCGAGGACCCAAACCGCATCTTATCTGCGTTCTTCAAGGAGAAAGGCGATAAGCCAATCACCGAGGTGGAATATGAGGGGGTGATGTCGCTTTTGGAACGATCCAAGGCCAATATCACGCTTCCACACGATGACAAACCTGTAGAACCCAAGGAAGATGTAGATGCTTCCGTGAACACACAAATGAATGAGTCTGCCGCTCACAACCATACCTTTGCGCCCTACTCGCAAACCAAACTCAGAAACACGAGCATGTTTTCGAACAACTCATCCTTTGCCGTGTCAGATTACAAGCCCACTTATCACACATTCAATGAGTCTAATACCTCCAGGGCTAACGTATCCATGAAGCGAGTATACAAATTCTCAGGCCTTCCTTCGCCATACCAAACTAGAATCAAGGCCCCAAATTTTGCTGCACGCAAGCTAAGGCGCATTGCACCTTTAGATAAGCTGCAAGTCTCCACTGTAGACGTTTCAACATCTGCTATTGCAGATTCCACAGCTCCAGAGCCCACAGCTGAGCCTTTTCGACCGAAGAGCAAAACGGCGAATGCTCTCTTGTCAATTCTTGACGGAGATGAAGCTTCGCTGGCAAAAGCAGAGTCTGTCCCAGGAACCGAAGAATCGTCCACGGTCAAGCCTCTTCACAACCCATACTTCAGACCTAAGCGCAGGCAAGTGTCACGCCCCTCATCTAATCTCAGTGCTTCAGATATTACAAGCACTGTACTTCACAGTAAGACCGAAGCTTTGGAGGCAGACATGAAAGATTCCAAACCCTCCACTTCGATTTTTGAAGACATTAGTCTGATTGGATCAGATCCACAAATTAAGGAGCCTCAAGTCTCCATTAGCGACAAATCGCCTCAGAAGCCTGATGCCAAGCTTGAAAGCTCAACTGGCGGATTCAGTTTTGGAACGAAAGTGAGCTCTGAACCTAAACAAGAAACTGCACCATTATTCAGCGTTTCCAAATCAGAGTCGGATAAGGGCCACAACAGTAAGCCATCGTTTACATTTGCTTCCCTGAACTCACAAACAGCAAAGCTGAACTCCAACCCAGCAACATTCACAGCACCAGTAGATTCACTGAATTCTACAAAAGATCGCTCTGAAAAGTCTCAGACTATCAACGGGTCTGCGTTCAAATTCGCAACCGAGAAGCCTTCTACATCTTCTCCGTTCAACTTTTCGACTCAGTCTGAGAAGAAGGAAAGCGATGCCGAATCATCAAAGAATGTGGCTGGCAAGCCTTTTGCTTTGAACACATTTACCCCAAATGCTTCTCAAGAAAGCAAGCCCACCATCAATTTCGGTGCAACAAGCAACAAGAGCGCTGATTCCACAGTCCAGCAGGTGCCAGAGCAGCCCAAAGGTCAATTTTCGTTTGGCTCTGTTGGTTCGAAGGAAGCCACCAACGGAAAGTTTGGTTTTAGCATATCAGGCAACACAGGTCCACAAAACACGGCTCAAACTGCTCCATTATTTGCATCCTCTGGCAGCCTGGCAGGATCCATGTTCGGAGCGCTGAGCTCTACGCAGCCCACATTCAAATTCGGCCAGAAAGACACCACAAATACTGTAGGTGATAGAAAAAATGGTGTGAGCGCCGAGGAATCCACGGTCAACACGAGTAAAAGTGTTTTTGCAGGAGAGACGCAGAAGGCCAACGGTGTCAATGGCAGCCATTACGAGCAAAACCTTGCATTTGCATCGATTCCGAGGATTGCAGAGAAGGTGGATGACGAGAAGGTGAAGGTGTATGAAAGCTTGTACCAGTTCTAGATTGTTTCACAGGTATCCAGAAAGAGTGCCTGATAATGCCGCAACCAAAAAGGCTCGTGAGGGTCAGAGAGACCAAAGCACAAGCGACAGATCCATATCTCGAAAGCATTGTGGATCTGGTTGGCACGACCATAGTAATACAAGCACCCATGCCAACTCGAGAACCTACACTGAGCATCTCAGCAAATAATTTAGAGCAGCCACGGCAACAAAACAACAAACGAGTAATTAGAAATAATAAACAAAACAAACAAAACAAAAAAAGAAAACAATCAATTTTCCTCTCCCACCGTATACGATTTTCCACCCGATATAGTATCATGCACCACCTCGTATCTCGCGACTGGTACCACTCGTACACAACACAATGTCTGATCTTCTGTCCGTGTTGCTCGTGGGCGGCTCCGGTTTCCTCGGATTGCATTTGGTGCAGCAGTTCTATACGCACTGTCCAAACACCGAGATCCATATCTTCGATATTCGTCCGATTCCAGACACCATCTCCAAATACTTCACCTTCGACAAAAAGAAGGTGATCTTCCACAAGGGAGACTTGACCAGCGAGACCGATGTCAAGAGGGCGATCGACCAGTCCAAGTGTGACGTGGTCGTGCACTCAGCGTCTCCGATTCATGGTATGAGCCAGGATATTTACCACAAGGTGAATGTGGTAGGAACGCAGGTATTGATCAAGGTCGCCAAGGCCCTGGCCGTCAAGGCGTTGGTGTACACGTCGTCTGCTGGTGTCGTGTTCAACGGAGAGGATGTGTTCAATGGGGACGAGCTGTGGCCTTATCCTGAGGTGCATATGGATGGGTACAACGAGACTAAGGCTACCGCGGAGCAGGCCGTTATGCGGGCCAACTGCGCGGACCTTCTTACCGTGTGCTTGCGTCCTGCTGGAATTTTCGGCCCGGGCGATCGCCAGTTGGTTCCCGGGTTGCGGACGGCGGCACGGTTGGGCCAGTCCAAGTTCCAGTTGGGAGACAACAACAACTTGTTCGACTGGACGTACGCAGGCAACGTGGCCGACGCACACGTCTTGGCAGCACAGAAAATCTTACAGGCTGAGTATGATCCCAAGCTCGGCGGCGAGACGTTCTTTGTCACCAACGACTGTCCCGTGTACTTCTGGACGTTGGCCAGAACCGTTTGGAAGGCAGACGGACACATCGACAAGTACAACATTGTTTTGAGTCGCCCTGTTGCGCTTGTGGCGGGCTATCTTTCTGAGTACGTGTCCAAGATCTTGAAGAAGGAGCCAGGTTTGACCCCTTTCAGAGTAAAAATCACCTGCGCCACGCGTTACCACGACATCACCAAGGCCAAGGAGATCTTGGGCTACACCCCAGCCGTGAGTCTTGAAGACGGTATCAAGCACACGCTCGACTGGATCTACGAGACGCACGAGAAGTAAGTATCATTAATCACAACACAAATAGGAGTAAGAAACAAACGAAGCGCAGCGTGAACACCACTTTCTCCGCGAGGTCTTCCCAACGGCGCCGGGCGCCGCTGCTCAATTGCTCGAGCGTCATGTTCGACTTGATTAATCTGAGCTTGGGCTTAGGTTTGACTGGTTGTTCCTGGCGCTCGTCTTGGGGAGGCTTTGCCTTTGAGAGAATGGAGACAAAGTTTGCCGAGGGAGGCTGGAGGGGCGCCGAGTCTCCGGTGCGCTGTCTGTAGTTTTGCTGCCGTTCGCCGTCCACTTTCTTGAAAGGAATGTTGCAGGCATTGACGTCGTTGAGAGGAGCACAATCATCCAAGAGCACAGAAAGAAAGTTGGCCGACGGATTGCCGGGACACAAATTGTAGCAGAGGCGGTCCATGTTCTGAAGAGCGCAACACTCACAGGCCAAATCGTTCGCCTTGCAGTCGTCCAAATTGGAGAGAAGGTCGTTACAACACGACGACAACTGAATGAGGTCTTTGGCGTCGCAATTGTCGTAGGGCCGGGGGTTTGGGTTTTTGTAGGAGCCCATCTCGTTGAACGCCATGGCGGGCAGAAATAGGAGGAATATTTGAAGCGGGATTGTTTTGAGCTTCATTGTGGTAGAGTATGGGTACTAGTACAAACGTGAATTTGCAGCCAATTTGCGAAAAGTAAACAGTGGTATAACATGGACATAATTATGAAAGAAATGAAACTACGCGAGGTGAGCGCAAGTAAGATCTTGAATATTTTCTTCTGATTTTTCGTGTGTAAGATTACGCCTACGTTGATACATGAACATGGACTGAACTCAACAGACAGCGACATGCACTTACCGGAACGGGAATTTTTATGAGAACTAAATAATTCAAGTCTTACAAAAACGTTCAAAAATGTCTAACCGTGAAAAAGTCCGAATTTTGTCTTAGAGCGCCTGGAACCCAGATTTCGATCTCAGAACGTCAAACTGAACGACATCTGCGATCGAGTATGCAACAAACTGACAACAAACAAACCAATAAAATTACAGAAAAGAATTGGAAAAAAAAGAAACTGATTGGTTCTACGATAAGCTCCCAAAGTCTAAGCCAACACTGTTCACTTGTCAAGCATTGACGTGCCAAGAACCAACAAGAAAAACAGACATCAAATCGGAACAACAGTGGAGAAGGGCCGAGGACGCGTCACAAATTCGAAACACGAAACCCACAACAAAAAAAGAAAAAGAAATTGCCAAAAAAATATCTACCCAATGCTCAGAAATAGATTCTCCCGCCAATCCTCACCTTGACCCCCATACCCTGCCTCAGACCGTCTCCATTCCCCACCACGTCCCGAACAATTCTAGACTCTCCTAACATTCCAATTTTTCACATTCACTGTCGCTCCGGATCAACCGTGTTGCCGCCTAAAATAACTGCACAGCCATGGTGCGTTTTCCGCAGCACAAGAAATTTGCAGCCCGCGTCACCAGGGCCAAGGCCCAGTCTTGGCCGACGCGAAATGCATTGTGCGACCAATTTTCTTGCTCACTGGCGAAACACTTGGGGTTGCCTGACACGGACGTTCGTGCTCGAGTTTATTCGCTTTTGAGAAAAAATCTCCCCATTGTTCTAGGCCAGGAAACTTCTGCACCGTGAAGTCAGGATGATCTCATTACAGCCCCCAGAAAAGACTGTACAATATCAGGAAAGACTCGACCAAGGTAGAGGTGCCTACAATACACACCCAAACATGGCGGATGCGTCGTCGCTCGCTGGCTGCAGGCCTATACTGCACACAAGCAAGGTACTTTCGTAAGTGCCGTCATGTCTGCACACTAGCGCCAATTAAGCACTGCCGCTCTGCAGAACCACCTTTCTTTTTCTGCAGTTGCTGCAACAAGGCTGCAAAATCTCCGTCATAATGCTATGATTTTCCTTGCAGCAGAACTCCGCCTGTGCATTGCAAATGCTCCATTTAAAAAAAGCGCCGTTTTTATGCAGCGTGCCCCTATCGCGTTTTTATTAAAGCCTCTGTTATCGCGCACCCGACCGTGCCCTTTTATTCTACTACACTCTTTCTGAAAACACATAATGAAGGCGGTCGTCTGGATTCTCTCGCTCTTCCTCTCCGTCTTTACGGCGCTTGCCGCAGACTTGCCTGCCGTGCAAGTCGTGGGCAACAAGTTTTTCTTCAAGAACAACGGATCTCAGTTCTTGATTAGAGGTATCGCCTACCAACAGAACACCGCAGAGAGATCCAACTCCACCGGTGATGTTTCCGACTACAACGATCCATTGGCCGACGGCGCTGCATGCAAGCGTGACGTTGAGTACATGATCAAGTCCAACACAAACGCATTGAGAGTGTATGCCGTCGATCCTACCAAGAACCACGATGAGTGCATGAAGACCTTTTCTGATGCTGGTATCTATATTATTGCCGATCTTTCCGAGCCAAAGGCCTCCATCAACAGAGACAGCCCCGAATGGAACTTGGAGTTGTACAACAGATACACCTCTGTGGTGGACATGTTCGCCAACTACTCCAACGTCTTGGGTTTTTTCGCCGGTAACGAGGTCACCAACAACAACACCAACACCGGTGCCTCTCCATTTGTCAAGGCTGCCATCAGAGACATGAAGGCTTACATCAAGTCCAAGGGCTGGTCCTTCCCTGTGGGTTACTCGTCCAACGACGACGACCTCATCAGAGTTCCAATTGCCGACTACTTTGCCTGTGGTAAGCTCGAGGAGAGAGCCGACTTCTTTGGTATCAACATGTACGAGTGGTGTGGTGAGTCCACCTTCGCTACCTCTGGTTACAAGGACAGAACCGACGAGTACAAGAACTTGACCATTCCTGTCTTTTTCTCCGAGTACGGCTGTAACACTGTTAGACCTAGAAAGTTCAGCGAGATCGGCACCATTTTCAGCAGTCAGATGACCAACGTCTGGTCTGGTGGTATTGTCTACATGTACTTCGAAGAGGAGAACAACTACGGTCTCGTCTCCGTTGACGGTTCCAGCGTCAAGACCATGGACGACTTCCAGTACTACGCCTCCGAGATGAACGCCATCAAGCCCACCTACGCCAAGTCTGCTGACGTCGGCGCTGCTGCCACTGCTACCATGGCTTGTCCTCCTCCTGGCGCCAACTGGAACGCTTCTCCATCCTTGCCTCCTAGTCCAGACAAGGGTGTTTGTGAGTGTATTACCAACTCCTTGCAGTGTGTTGTCTCCGACAAGGTCAGCTCCAAGGACTACGGTGAGTTGTTCGGCCACGTCTGTGGTAACATCGACTGTTCCGCTGTTGCAGTTAACGGTACTACTGGTTCTTACGGTTCCATTTCTTTCTGTAACGACAAGGATAAGTTGTCTTACGTTTTGAACAAGTACTACCTTTCCCAGAACAGCCGTGCCGATGCTTGTGACTTCTCTGGCTCTGCTTCTTTGGTTTCTTCCACTGCCAGCGCCGCCAGCTCCTGTAAGGCTGTCGTCTCCTCCGTTTCTGCCAACTCCAAGGCAACTGGCTCCAGCGGTTCCACTGGCTCTGCCTCTGGCTCCAGCTCCGGCAGCTCTCAAGGTACTTCTTCCACTTCCAAAAAGAACGCTGGTAACGCTGTTCAACCTGCCTCGACCAACGCTGTCCTTACTGCTCTCAGTATTGTGCTCACTGTTGCTGGCGGTTTTACATCGTTCTTTGTATAAATAAAAGCTCTGGCCTAAAGGCTTATTCCGTGTTAAATGCATTATGTAGTTAGTTGTTGGTAATCATGAAGATCTCATTGAGAGCCTTGGCATCCATGACTGACGCGCGCTTTTGTTTGATCCATTTGCTGCGCGCTGACAATCTCGTAGCTATTTGTCCTGTGCTGGTTCGTGGTTGAAGCATCTCGTCTCTAGTTACTTCTGCAGAGGGAGACTTGTCCGAATCTTTCTTGTCTTTCTTGTTTTTCTTCTCCTTCTTTTCTTTCTTGTCCTTCTTCTCCTTCTTGTCCTTCTTCTCTATCTTCTCCTTCTTCTCCTTCTTCTCCTTCTTCTCCTTCTTTTCCTTCTTCTCTGTCTTGTCTTTCTTTTCTTTCTTCTCCTTCTTTTCTTTCTTGTCCTTCTTCTCTTTCTTATCCTTCTTCTCTTTCACTATAACCTTGAGCTTCTTTCTAGCGTCAGTATCAACTTCCGAGGCTCTTCTCTTCGTTTGCTTGGCCTCCTCTGCCATGAGCTTCTTACAGCCGGCGTTCCACGTCGACTCAAGAACTTCGCCCTTAACAAAGTGCATACCCCATTTACCATTGATGATGTTGTCATTTCTCTTTCTTTCCAACTCGCGGTCTACCAGATCCTGGTTTCCATTTAAGCGCCCTAGGATACGCTGGAAAACATCGAGTCCAGCGCACTCGCCGCTATCAAACTCATCTTTTTTCGTTTTTTTCGCCAACTTGGATCCCAAGCCGGAATTGTCCGTTTTGATGTGCACTTTGACGTGGGTCGTGGTGGCATGGTCAACCAATCCCAATCCCTTTCCTTGTTTCCAGCCCATTCTTTCGAGGTATTGATGACCAAAACGGTCGGTATTATTGGACCATGACGTGTTTCTAGGATCTAGGCCAAATCTCTGCTTGACTTTTACTCCAGCTAATCCCATTTTAGTGTAATGTTAGAGTTCCGCAGTTTCAGTGTTTCTCAAAAGAAAAAACGAGATGGGTGCGATGGCCCTGCATATGGAGATAAGCAGCCTGGAGAACACAAAACATCGAGCCATGGAAGAGACAGAAGAATTTTCGAGTCGGAAAATTTTCTGAAGACAATTAGCTTTTCTTTCGCTTGAGGAATTTAATTGCCAAGAATGTGCTGCCAATGTTTTCCAGGAAGAAGTCCTTCTGAGGATCCAAGGCACTGATTCTTAATCATCCAATCTATGATCTCATTGAAGTCAATGTCGCTGAAAATTACTTGAAGTCGCGCACGGAGCGCGTTATACGTAACTCCAGGTTTAAAAACCACATGGTATATAATGATCATGAGCAATTTCGCCCATAAGTCAGCATTGAGTTCTGACTTTAGATTGACCCACATCGGCTTGCATGGCGCAGTTATGGGAACATGAACCACGCTTCCCAAGTTGGGTTGCTCATAGTTGACTGCATTGTGGGCAATAATATCACAAGCGATTTGTTCACGGTCGATCAATCGTGACTCGTAGTTTTCGAATTTTATAGCTCGGTCAATACGTAATAGGCCTATGTCATTATCAGACACGAGCTGCAAAAGAGCGGCCATTTCGCCCGAGGAAATACCAGGAGAGATGATGAGTCCCTTCTTGGCTTTCGATACATCGTTGAGAAGAGTTCTGAATCGTTCTGCATCGTGGAAGAAAGATTTAGTGAACACTCTCGAGTTGAGTGTCGTCTGGAATTTCTCGCTCAAGATGAATTTTTTGTTCTCATCAACAGACACAAGCACAATCTCTCTGTCTCTGATCATGCTATCTGCTGCCTTCTGAATCTCGGCGGCGTCGTAGGCCTTGAGAAGATCTTTTGCAGCAGTAGAGTTAAGCTCATCTTCGTTAATGCAAAGTATGCTTTTGAGCACAGACCTTAGGTCCTCAAATTCCACAGTAGAAGCCTGGTCAGGGGGCAACTCCACAAATAGCGTGCTAGCCAACAAGCCTTCTTTCTGGCGCATCGAAGTCTCTTCGATTTTCTCAGCAAGATCCCATACTTGACGCTCAGGCACAACTGACAAATTATATTTTTTATTGTTGAGCTCGTATGACGAGAACAATGGCATCTCGTCGGCGGTGAGCAACTCTGCGTTGAGGTCGAACTTTTTCCAGAAATCCAAGAAAAATTGGGTGCTGCATTTGTCAAGATCGTCGGCTTCTATTTCACCTTCTTCAATTCCCTGCACTATCATACTCTGAAAGGTCTCGACACCTTTGCTAACTGCTTCGGCGCCGCCAAACAGTCTCCGCAAGGTTGACCACTTACGACGAACCAATTCACCATCTGGCTCTCCAATAAGATTGGCAATAATCTGGAAATCAATGGCTTCCTTGGAAAATGTTCTGTGGATAATGACTGCCCTGTAAATAGTAGTTGCATCGGATTTCTCCAATTTGAGACTGCGCCGAGGTCTCTTCATATTCAAAGCCGTTGTATCGGCACTAGACAGTAAAACAATCTTCCGAGCCTTTCTGTTCTTTTTATAAGATGTGAAGACGTCACCGTCGTCGTTGCCATTGTCGATTTCGATCTCCGGCTTGACAGGAGCATTATTCAAATCCTCTGCATCATCAATAGACTTAAGTCTGTTTTCACTTTTGATACGTCTCTGTGTAGCCAATTTGACATTAGCCAATTGCTTGGGTTTCTCCACATGGAAGTTGAGATCGGATTCGACAACTCTGCGATTTAAAGTCTTCTTCTTCAAATGCTCTTGATGATACTTGGAATGAGCTGCTTCTATGACTTCATTCAACCTGTCGTTGTACTTAGTTAAGTAAAGAAGTGTCCTTTTCAGTTCTCTGCCCTCTGATCCCACAAATACATCTTGTTTACCGAGAAGGCCCTCTTTTGCTAGTGCTGCAACGTCGCGTAGCAATGTCTTGCTGTCTGTCACCGTTGATTTATCTAGACGAAGGTCTAAGCTTTTCGTAAGCGACCCGGTGACAATTGCAGCACCACCTTCCTCATTCAATAGTTTCACGAGCTCGTCTCTTCTCAATTGCGAGGAGGCCGAGCTATTGTTTCTGGTTGTTTCTTTTGTAGAACGTTTTTTTGTTTGATTAGACCGCTGCTTTAGATCAAATTGCACTAGGTCTGGGGCAATGAAATCCTCATTCATCTTTTCCAGCATTACTGCATCATCTCCTGCTACTGTTTTCTGTTGTGGTTCATAGTTTTCGTCGTCGCCTTCGTCGTCATTGTCATTGATGAAGTCTTGATCAGCCACTTTATAGGAGGCTGCTTTGCGAGGTCTTTTCGGTCTGTTCTCGACTTGGTCCACTGCTAATTGCACAAGTGTTTCTGGTTCTTGTTTCACTCGTTTTTCCCTCTTTTTAGACTTTGCCTCTGGTACAATTTGATCTCTCTCATCCAAATTCAAGAGGTTCTCTCTCTTTTTTAGGAGTGACTCTGTAGAGATCTTGCCAAGAGAGAGCTTGTTCTTCTTTTCCAAGTCAGCTAAAGAAAGCTTATTGGTTTTGGGTACGAGAGAGTAGCTCTTGGGTTTGCCCCTGGTCTCTTTGCGAAACTGGGTGGCGAAATATCTATAGAACTTGACTTTGCCCTCGTGATCGAAAAGTTTTATGGCAGAGTAGTCATCGTAAGGCTCGGAGTATTTCTTGTATGTTTTGAGGGTCTTCAAGTTGCTGAGATAAGTTGGTAATTGCTCAAAAGCACGATTGTAGGGTCTGTAATCCGATGTGCCAAGGAGACTTTTCATGATCTCGCCGATTGTAATGCCTTCCTCACCACGAGCCAAGATCTGCAGAAACATTTGATGGAAGGAAGGAAATATTAGATTGAAGGCGGGGGATTGCTTCGTGTTTGAGTCCGTTTCAAGCTCATCGTCACTAAACTCGTCCTTCACCTCTGCATCTGGACCCTCATTCAAGTCATCAGAGGGATTTAGGTCCTTAATGAGGCGGATTGCGTAGATTCTCTGTTTTGTTTGGGGAAGCTCTACGTGCAATTTCTCGATGTAGCCGCCATAGTGCAACCTGTTGCACCCTGCCTTAAAGAACTTTATCTCTGAGACGGAGCCTGCCAACTTCAAGTCTTTTCTCAAGTCAGAGAAGCCTCGCATATGGTTGGACGAGGACTTCAAGGCATCCATGATCATGAGCTTCAACCTCTTCATGTCTCGAGTAACATTGATGTCCTCCTCGACATCAGCGTTGTGTTTTGCAAGAAGAGAGTCTGGCACGAAACGGACGTGCGTAGACTGGTTGGTGTGTTTCTTATCTACATAAACACTTCTACAGACAATAAGACCTGCCGCTTCGAGTTTCTGCAACCGCACACCAATGGAGCGAATATCCTGATTCGACTCCTGGGCTAAAAGAGAGTTGAGCACTCCGTTGGAGCCATGGCGAGCAATGACACCAAGCAACTCAAGCGGTTTCTCACCCAAACTGGACACGATCTTCTGGTAGTTGGTGGTGCCCGTCAAATACAGATACTTACACTTTTCTGTTGGAGAAATCCGAACCGTCTGTTCTGTTCCGTGCAGCAAAAGCGCACCGTAGGAGAGATTAGCGGTCGACACCACATTCTGGCCCTCAATGGCCACGGTGAAGAGAAGGTCGTTACTTTGGGCCGTCAATGCCCTCCAAATAATGTTCTTTTGGAAATTGTCTACCTCCAGCGTGGTGAGTTTCTGTTTGGATACCTCCCACAATTCGTCAAGTGAAAGACTCTCGCTGACGGCAATTGCAGCCAACAAATGGGAGGCGAGTACCCCGGGGGTGCAGAGAAGCAGCATGAAAATTTAGTTTACGGGTTTTCGTATGGTGAACGTGCTACTGGACAATCAGTTGGTAAAATAAAAAGAGTGATGTTATGATAACAGTGCTAGGTGCAGAGATAAAGATGGGGGATGGTAAATTGAGAGAAATGAAGATTAGGCGGTTCCGCGAAATTTTTGGTGTTGCAATTGTTGAATTTTCAGCCAGGTGAATATATGGATCAAGTGATGCGCCCTAACCCTAATTCTTCCACAGGCTGGTTTCGAACATGGGGGGATGAGTATGCTAGGGTCTAGGTATTCGGTTAAGACAAGGGAAAAAACAAAGTGAATTTTGAAATGTGAAAGAAAAAGTATTTTAAGGTATTAGTAAAAGTATTTTACGAGGCATATTTTGGGTGGTTGCATTAGAACAAAACGCCGATGGAACGATTGTGGTTGAGCAGTGTGATGCTATCCAAGAGGAGAGAACCGAAAGGAGTTAGGATTGAGATTCTACTAAATCCTGAAGAAGTATTTCTTTGAGATTATTCTGAATCCTGAAAAGGAAATTCTTTGAGATCCACTTGAGATTTGTTCGATCTGAGATGTCAACCAGTTGAGTCCCAGGGAAGTAATACACCTCAATACGCCAAATAAGAACCAAACACTCGCAAAGACAACAGAGCAGAATATCTCTACTCCATACTGATGAAAAATTTTCGATCAAAGAATTCACGCAAATGACCATTTCTATAAAATTGTGTGATTCCATCCTCAACCTGCAGCCTGTAATCCACATCCACACAAGCACCACTGTATCCATTCATCCGAAACAATGGACCAAAAAAAATACTTTGTCTCAACACAAGTTCCCACCAGCAAACCATCTAACGTCTTTGTGTCCTGATTCCCTTCGTAAAGCCGTCCCAACTCACCAACGGCTCATCTCAAATGCCGGAAACGCACCTCTAAGTCCGGCCTGCAGCCAGTGTGTTTCAGAGCCACCCAGGACCAATAGGCAATGCACAAGACCCAGAGAGGCCAAAGCCAAGGAGCAAAAGCACAAAACAGAATAGAAAAGAAGAGAACAACAGTAAAAAAAATAGTTACAGAAACTGAAAAAGAAAAACAAAATACAATAAACTCCCATCTCCCACACCTTATCCCATCACACTCACATCTGCCCTGGCCTCTTCCCCACAATCCGGGGCTAGGAAATCTGTTGCAGCCATCGCCACTCTCTGCAGGCGGCACTCTAACTCCGGGCTGCAACCAATCTCCATAACGGCATGGGTATTTAGGCTATCAGCAGATAACACTCGGAAATACGGTCGCAACGAACTTTTCGTCGCATCTTGCCTGCGGCTCGTCCGCAACGGTCCCACCTTCTCTTCCTCGCTGTTCTCCCTCAAGAACTCCTCCCAATGCTTGTAGTGCCTGTAGGCGGAAAGATGTCATAGAGAGTGCATGGCCCGAACGGGCCCCGCTTTGGCGGGAACACATTGGGTCCATTTCCGTAGACCTTCTTTTTATATACGCACTTATCTTCGCACTTACTTGTTCGAGCGGCTGCTTTTTGTATTTCTTTTCTTTTGTGCTTTCCCGTACCCTCGACCCTCTGCGCTGCAGCCTTTAGTTATAGCTTTCCTGGCCCTGGTGTAGTTTTCCAGAAGAGCCTGTTCACTTTTTATCATCCGACGTCACAACCTCCCGCCAGAATAGGGGGAAAATACCTGATCTCTGAATCACCTCGGAGTGTTCCGCCAATACAAAATCGTTTCTGTGAATAGCAGAAGATCTATAGCCCGCTTCAAAGACGACACACCCTGGGATCTTTGAAGACCACTCCAGATCGTACACACCTCGCAACGTATCCCGCACAGAACCACAATGGAAGTAGCAAACGTGCCCCTTTCACCCATGGCCTCCTTTCAAAACCAGCCGCAGATGCTGCACTACGAGCAGAGCTCCACTCAGCCTCGTACAGAACAGAAGAAACAACCAAAACGCATCGACGAAATCAGCGTGCTCGCCAACGGCAATGTCATGAAGCACCAGAAGTCTCGCCAGAGACGTATTTTGAGCTGTGTGCATTGCCACTCCAAGAAAATCAAGTGTAGTCGTGACCACCCCGAGTGCCAAAACTGCCAGAAACTCAAGATCGAGTGCAAGTACTTCATCAACGAGCGTGTGAGCAAGGGCCGCCATCGTAGACCGAGCGCGCGGAAAACAAGCATTCCCAAGCTCCTCGAGCTTGCGACCCTGGACTCGGACTCGTCTGTTCCCTCGTTGAAGCAGCCGGAGACAATGATTCGTAAGGAGTCTTTGATGTCGGAGAACTCCAGCGGCAATGGCTCCATCACCAGTCCAGACCTGTCGGAGTTGAAAAGAGAGCCTCACAATGGAAATGGTATTCATCATATGGACACTTCCAATGATATGTCTGTAAAACCTGAACCTATGATGAACTCAAACGATCTGCCCATGAATTACCATGTCATGGGAGGTGCGTTCTCTCCTAACGTGTCATCTCCTGGCGGCAAGTTTTCTTTCCACAAAACTCCAAATGCGTTTTTTCCTTCGAACATGGCTTCGCCGTCGTCAAACATGCTTCAGGCACCCATCGCAAATCTGGCTAGTAACAACATCACTAATAATTTCTTCAACACCAATTATGCTACTAGCAATAGCGTGCCCTCAACTGTGGGTCCCGATGATCAGTTCTCCTTCAATTTGAGCTCCTTTACGTTCGCGCCTGCCACTGAGAATATGATCAACCGTGCTCAGAAGAATCCTATAGCTCAGAACTCCTTTGGCAAGGAGAACGATTCCGACAAGAGACTTGAACTGAAACTCTTTTCGGGCATTGCGGAATTGAGCTCCACCAATCTTAACGGCTTGATCAAAAGTCAGACTACGAACTTCGTCGATGGACCAACTCCACCAGGTTATCCGCTCACTTCTAATATTTCAACGAGTACGCAGTCTATCAAGAATTCTCAACCAATGAACCTGGGCTTGCATAATTCCTTGAACGCGTATCCCTCGAACCCAGAAACGACCATTAATTACTTGTATGGTACGAACACCTACTATGAGAATGACAATCTCCTCTCTGATCTCATAACACATCTTCCTAATTCGAGAGAGAGATCATACGAATGTATTGACAGGTACGTCAACTCGGTGCACATTTTGTTGCCAATTTTGGTGAACTTACCTGAGTTTTTAAAGCAGCATGACATCTTTTGGGAACACTTCGATCCCTACAGAACCATGTCGCCTACCTCTTCTTCCTCCTCTTCGTCCTCGAAGCATATTAAAGATTTCAACTTCCTTCAGTTCTACACGTTATACTTCCCAGTTTTATACGCCTCCACAATCTCCGAATTCGAGGAGTATGATAATTTATTGTTGAATCAGGATATCAACAAGTACTTGAAGGGGTTTAATAAGATCTGCCAATACTATAATTACCCACATGGAATAAAGACGATCCCAATTCTTTTGGGTAACGTTATCATCCAATCGACTTCTCCAAATCCATCAACCATGGAAATGTCACAGATCATCAGATACGCCAAGTTTCTTCAACTTCACAAAGACCCATTGATTTCGTTAAGAATCAGCGACTGGAAGGTCGTCAAGTTTAGGAGAATGCTTTGGTGGGTCATATTTGGACTTGACGCTGTCAGTAGTCACAACTTTTGCTTGCCCCCTGTTTGTAAATTCGATGATTTCAATGTTCTCTTGCCTGAAGAAGAAGACCCTGTCTTTGACGAAGCTGGAAACTTGGTCAAAAAGAGGCTCAATGTTACCGTTCTTGCTTTGACTGTCAAGTTCAAGTATGACAGAATATTGAGTGAGTTGGTATACCATCTCCATCATGGACTAGCAACAAACATCACGACCGAGGAAATTAATGAAATCAAGTTAATGATTGTCAACTTGTTCCATTATATTCACAAGTCGATCATCAAGATGAATAACTTCTACAAAGCCAACCCACCAACGACTGTGCCAGAAATGAATCTTGTCAATTTCATCAAAAACCATTCCTGGAGTTTTGTTGATAGAGCTCTCATGCTTTTGCACAAGAAAATCCTTCTTCGGGACCCGGAGAAGAACCCTGGCCTTGGCGATCCAATTCAAGACAGCTACGAACTCTCCTCCAAGCAAACTCAGAACGGCATTTTGTCTCTCAGTCAGTTTGAAGATACTTTTGGTCGTATACAAGAGGCTAATATCATCAAGAATTTTGACAATTCTTCAATCTCACAGCTCAAGTTTAATCAGAACGAATTGTTTGCTTATGAAAACCTTCACAACAATTTGATCCCCTCAATTCTCCATAATTTGAATGATTTCTTGAAGTACAATGATTTCATCAAGTTTGGAAGATTCAACTGGTACGTCAAGCGCACAATTCCTCTTGACTCGATCATTTTGTTGTTCGTCATCATTTGCGTTAAATTCAAGTACGAGTTCATGACTCCAACCGAGTTGGTAACATACGTGAAGTTAATCAACAAAGCACTTTTCATCCTCAACAGAAAGTACTTCAAGAATGAGAAGTACAAGAGAATGTTGTCACTCACCAACTTGACTTGGGAGTACATTTTGAAGAAGCACAACGTGGTGAGAAGAATCAGCCAAACAGGAGAAAAGAAGGCCAGTTCCCTAGTGCATTTCTTTGACCATCAAGTAAGTGGTTTCATGAACATGAGTGAGTTGTTTAGCATAATGGACGTGCCTCAGCCTGCGCTCATCAATAACGGAGTTAATTTCGGAAGCATCAAGCTAGACGAAACCCCAATGCAAATTGATCATCAACGGTGGGAAGCTGAAGATTCCGAATTTGAGTCACCAGAGGGTAAATTAATACGTCCAGATTCTCCTCCATCTCAACTTCAGCAACAACTCGAAGAGAGAAGAGAAGATGAGGATGAGCAAGGGTACAAATTGAAGGTCATGCAACTCAGCGAGAAGATCTACTACGATTTGCGAAACAACTTTGTTGACATCAACGATTACTGTACTTTTTACTCCTCGTTAGAGAACGTCCTCCATGAGCTCATGGACTACATCAACTCAGATCTGAGACACTGATTTAAGAGCCCAATCGTTTTCCAAATCATCAAAAGTTTTCATTTATAAGCGCTCGAAATTATTTTATTTCTTCTATTTATAGGAATTCACGATATTATGAACAGAGATTGTGTTGCAGCCCTGTATTGAAGACAGAATCGTTACTCTCATATCTGTATGGAATTATGTTTGTAGACTTTATTTGCTCACGAGAGGCGAGAGCGATTGAAAAACATTAGATTAATCGTGATGTTGACCAAGACGCTGACTGAAAATCGAATCGGGAAATAAAGCTTCCCAATCTTCGTTGAACAAATCAGATGTCATAAGCACGGGCGGTCCGCCAAAAAACTCTCCTGAATTCTCTTCAAAATAGTCACATTGATTTGAGTCATCACTAGCATTTGGAATACCCTCTTCATTGGGTGATTTCTCAAGAAAAGATACAGACTCAGCACCAAGAGGGATAGCTGAAGGAGTTTCTTGCTGGGGGAGCAAAGGTGTCATATTCGAACCGAGATTCTCTGAGGAAGTGACCTCGATATGCTCCAATTTAATCTCCGCAGGAGGGGGCGGAGGCATAAGCTTGCGAGCTTTCTTGAGTTTTGATTTTTTGCCGGCTTCTGTGGCAACTTGAAAATCTGGACCACCAGCGAACTCTAGATCGAGCTTACTGCGAATCATGCGATAAGACTTTTCGGCCAAGCCCCAAGTCTTTGAGCATCCAGCCAAAACACTCATGAAGTACTTGATCATGGTCTTTTTCTTTTCGCCAATATCTTCTGTGGTCACCGTAAGCAAAATCACCGAAATTGACAATATGCTACAGTACACGATAAAAATTGAGGCACGTCGGAGCCCGTGTGTATCCTGAAATCTGTTGATGGCAATGTACAAATCATCTATGACTTGCGAGCAAATGTAGGCAGACGAAAGGTGATTGTGGTCCTTGAACTCTTTTGTAAGACCGACAAATGGTCGGTTCAAACAGAGTAAAAGAATGTAGTAGTAGTATCTGACCCCTGAAAGAGTTGGATTGTCTGCGGTGACTTTAAGAATCTCCTGGTTCCACTTAAGATCTAGGGGCAAATTGTCGCGCCACTTTTGAATTTCATTGTTATACTGGAAGAGCTTTGAGAGACGGGACTCGAGGTCATAATCGTCATGCAAAGTGTCATGCAGTTCTCCGGCATCACTTTCAGATTTAGTGAACACATCATTAAGCATGTTGTCAGAGATATTAATGAGATTGATGATGTTCTTGAGAGGGTCAGAGATATTTGTGTCTGTGTCGGGAATATACTTGTATTCGTCGATACCATCCAACTCAGGAAGATCCTCAGTCTCTGGAATTGAAGCATCCAGCAGTTTAAGCAAGGATGGTCTCCCTAGCACTAAACTGATGAAATGATCCGCCATAAAGCAGCCCCAGTAGATTCTACTACGAATAGCTCTATCGATGGCCTTCAATGTACCAGCATTCTTCAAGAACCATACTTCAGGACTGAGTTGAAAGCCTAGGTCAAATCCCATTCTAATTGCGTTTCCCAGAAGCATCCAGCCCGTGGAATTGTGTCCGTTGCAGATGTCATAGAAGGCTAGCAACAAGAAACTTTGCACGGAGGTAATGGAAGGATGCTCAAAACTTGACAAGAGACAACTACGAGCCTCATTGTAATATGAAATAGATTTGAAGTAGATGGAATCGACATCTGACATTCTGGCTCCCAATGCACAGACACTAAGGACTAAAACTGGCAGACAGTACAAAGAGTTGGGTTTTGGATGAAAAAACTCCAGGAGAAAGGCTTCACGGAACACAAACATGCTGTTGTCGGGATACTGCCAGGAGAAAAATAGTTTGAGACAGTGCAAGATGTCTGGATTACAGTTCAAGGCACGTAACGTGTTGATGTCTCTAGCCTCACGCCTCTGAGCGGTGGTTCGAAGCCGCAGATCGAGCTCATAATTGTCGTAGACATTGGTAGGTCCATAGATAGGCCTGTTCTTATTTGTTGCAGGTTCACTAGAGACAGAAGACGCACCAGGCGTCCCGGAGACCAGTTTTGGAAGAGCCAATGGCTTGACTTTTGCAGGCTGCTGCGCGGATTCTGACCCAAGACCAAGCTCTTGTCCTACAGCCGCCATGTTTGCATCCAAATACTTGTTTCTGTCCTCTACTGACTCTAATTTCTGCAAATTGGAGAAGAACTTCTGCACAGTGTCGATCTGTTTTTCCAACGTCAGAACATAGTTGGCTCTAGGTCGTTTTTTACGCATATCATTGGGGATTTGGATGCATTCTACCCCCAACTTGACACAGCTCAGACATGGGTGTGCAAAGTTACACTTCACCTTTCGTATACGGCATCTCTGGCATGAAAGTGGCATTTCTTTCTTAGGAGTGGATTTTTGCGTATCCGCGGATGGAACCCCAACCTTTTCGGCTGGTTCCGGCTTGACCTGCGAGTTCAAGGCCGCTTGCATGGATATATTTGTGTTATGGATCAAGGAGGGATAATGAAGGGCTGACCGCCAGGTGACGGCAGAAAAAGCGAAATTGAGGTCTACGAGAGACGGGAGGTTCTACGAATTGCGGTCTGGAGAGTATACGACCCCTGGTAAGTTGTGTTTTGAATATGACACTAAGGTGTGGGGGAAGACATGAGGATCTGATCTGAGAAACTAAAAATCACGAAAAGGGAAGGTTTGCGTGTCAAAATGACGAATGGTTGGAATTATTCGTTTAGATTTGCTGAGTTTTAATTGATTGAGTCAATGAATTATACGAGTACTCCTATCTTGATTATTCGTTTGTGTTTGTATTGGCTCATCACAGGGCTTATTTGTCATCATGAACTATCAATTCAATTCTTTGACAGGAAATATTTTTTTATTTTTTCTCTAAGGTGTTTATTTTCTCATCATGAGTATTTTTTCTATCGATTTACTTGTACTTCAATAGTGCTTTCTATAACATCAAGTGTAGCACCTGATAGTCATCAAAAGAGAGAAATGTCTGCAAGATAAAATACTTCAAATCTGGAATACAAACTTTCATCTTTCGCTTTAGGGCTTTTTGTATCGCTTGGTAGTCATGCCTCTCCCAACGTATTCTATGTCTTCTCCAGCTTATAAATTAAATATGCGCAACGTGCACAAATACTTCCGTGAAATATCGATTTGAGTTTTTTGAGCAGACGAAATATCCCTGAAATGTTTAATATCGCTTTTTTGAATATGGTCTACGCCCACATGGCCGCTTCTCTTCATATTTCAACAATAACACGGTTCATTTCCATTTGAAACAAATTCGAAATCAATTCCAAGCTTGGCCGCTTGCACAATATTCATCAGATGGCTATATTTTGATTTTTTGGTAATTTTGGCTGAATCCCACTCATGCATACTCTGCAACCAAGGTACAGGATCAACTACTACAATTTGCAGCCAATTTATAAAATCTATCAAAATAAAGCGAAGAAAAATTTTCAGCATTTCACTGATGAGAAGATTTCAATTGGGATGGGGTCTAAGCGATTTTTCATCTCTTCCTCATTATGGCGGACATCTATGTTAGCCTGACTGCAAAAAACAAACGTATAGGAGTTTACAATTCTCTTCTGGAAAACTTACAATAAAGATTTGGATTCGGATCATTCGGATTCCTCTTCTTAATTAAGTAAACTTCCTTCATCATCCCTTCATGTCGAACGAATGATATTTGGCGACCAAGACAAAACGCTTCTCAGAAAGACACAGCTAAAAATTAATGCAGGTTGAATGTCAGAATTTTTTGCCAATTTAAAATCAATAATATCGTTGAACTTTCAGATTTATGGCTCATTGCTTGCCTTTGGCTTCCTATAAAAGGCCATTCGTGTTTGTATTCCATTCATACAACCACTTCTTCTACAAAAGCACTCTATTGCCAACATAGAATACGATCAGAACAAAATCTTCGAAACACAAAACATGGGCTGGAAAGAATTCTTTGGATTCCGCTCAATACAACCGGTCTGTGACATTGAACTGATGCCACTGACACAATTAGCTCTGAGCCTCAAGGCAGACCCACTCTCAGTTCCTGCCGAACACGAGATCTCTGAGACTACTTTAAGCAATTTGTTCGCTTTGTATTCATGGTTCCTCGGGTATCAGATTAAACCAGATATCAGAAACATGGATATTGATCAAGCGCTCATGGACAACTACATCATGTGTCTCACCGGGGCATTGCAGGGCCTCTGTACACCTCATAATCAGCTCCAAAGCAATGAAAATGGATCCCTTGTGGAACTGGACTTTTTTGGAAACGATGGGCACAAGATCCCGGATGAATTGGAGACTCAGTGGGAAGTCTTTTCAATGGAATCTGAGCCTGGCTTAGTGCAAACTTGCACCGAGCTTGGAACTGAATTGAATTTGCTACCTGCTGGACGAGCTAAATTTCTCTGTGAGAGTTTCTGCGAAGTACTCTTCCAGGAGCTTGCTCGCATTCGTCCTTCCTTTAAGCGGTATCACAACGAGGAATTGCAAGGCGAGCGGTTGTATTACTCGCGAAAAAACTGCGCATGGATTCAGAAAATCAGACACGAGAGGCCAGGGCTTTGGGTATGTATCATTATATGCGGAATTGTAGACTTGATGTATCTTCCACTCTTGTTGATTTTCGGATGCAGACTTCTGACCACAATAGGTTACTTGCCAGTATTCATTTACCAATTCATGGTGACACTTCTCCTCAGTATTTCCTATACAGATGGCTACGTTATCGCATGGATTTCTAGTCGTTGGAGTAAAGCTGCTCGGGCGCTGTTCATTGAAGAAGACCAAGTGATAAGAGCTGCCAAGAGAGACTTTCCTAATGCTACGTTTGCGGGAGCGCCTAGTATGGTAGGCTGGCCGGCACAAGTCAAAACTCTACCGCTTCTAGTGATTTCTCACACAAGTAGCGAGGACCTTAGGATTACCATTCCTCTGAGATTCAGTAAATTGTTCATTGAAAACCAAACCGGAGTTGGACATAAAACCGAGTTTCGAACTTCGTTTGTCTTTTGAGGAAAATCATTCAAGCGCCACTGAAATAATCGTACTCACCTAAACTTTTATAGTATCCAATCCATGTCTCATTCTAGCTGAATCGGTCGTGTAACTCATTGAGATCAAAAAGAATTCGAATAAGAGTTATGGAACTATCATTCCAGGAAAAAAAACTTTGTTTTCTTAATGAGATTGTTCTACAAGCAAACTACAAGGCAGAAATACGGTTAAATGAGTAGTATGCTATTTTGTTCCTGGTCTTGGTTGTTGAGCACCAGCCAGACCAGCAAGTATTTTTTTTAGTCCACTTGAAACAAGATTTGGAATGTCGTGTAAACGACAGCCATGACACCGACGACAATCATCATGTAATCGAGTCCATGAAGAATTTTGGACTGGTCAGGCTTCCTCTCGTAGGTCTTCAAGTGAATCAAAGGTGGGTAAATATACACAAGAGGTATACATGCAAAACATCCGTTCAAACTCACAAACTTATCGATGTTGTTAGAATTCAAGTATGCTAACAAGGAAATAACCACAACAAAGACGGCACGGAAAAAGTTCTTCATCCATTTGATATGAGGGTTGTACTTACCAGACGTCTGATACAATCTGCCCTCTTCGGTGTTGTTTCTTTCACTCTTTTTAACAAATAGTGAGGAGTTAAAAATGACCGACTCTCCGATTCTAATAGCTGGAAAGAGCTGCAAAGGTCCAGTCAAGAACACAGCAACCGAGTAGAGCACTAGAATCAGCTGAACTGCCATGTTGGATTGATCCAAGTTCAAAATAATAATGGAGCGCACGTTTTCTCCAAAAGCCGAGTAACCGACAACACCAATCAGAACGAAAAGAGTTGTGATGACTACCATGCTGACTAACAAGACTCTTGGGAAGTTTTCGGGGCGCTCCATGGATGCTTGAATTGGAAGAATCAATCCAATACCTTCAAAGGCCGTGACTGCAACACCAATAAGCATTGGCCAGGTTGAGGCATTGAATTGTTCAATGTTGGGACCAACTCCTTCGGTGTAAAGTTGGATGCCAGCGTAGTAAAAAATGATCACGAGTCCCAGAAGAATGAAGACCGAAGAGATGAATGAGGTGAATGACAACTTAGTGAGGTCTCTGATGAGAACTAGTGGGATGAGAAGGCAGCATTGAATAAAGACAATGTAGCCTTTGGCGACCGTGACATCAAAAACTTGCTTCATGAATGCATTCATGTTTTCTGCGGTAAACAAGATATAAGTAGCCACGAAACCAATTTGAGAGATGATAATCGAAACCATAATCGAGTACTTGAGAGGCTTTCCGTAGGTAAGATAACCCAACTCACCGAAAGAGCTCTTATTGAAGATGCTCTTGCTGTGAATAAGGACGATGTAACACAAGTAAGTCAACACACCAAAGCCAGAGAGAGTAAGCGTAGAGAACAATAAACCTCCGTTGCAAAAGGCACGAGGCAAGAACAATACACCAGAGCCCACGAGAGCTTTGAACAACAAGAAAAACGTCTTGAGCTCGCTCGCGGTTCCCTTGGGTGGCTCGGCCTTCTTTCTTGACAGTCTGCCGCCCTGGCGTCTACGTTCATGAAGGAGTTGAGATTCCTCATCGAATACATCCTCGTATGTCAGCTCGGAGTCTTCATCAGACTCATCGTCGTCGAAGTCTTCACCAGCAAAATGGCCGTAAATGGTCAAGAACTCCATGAAGTTGCGCGTCAAGAAGTTTGGCGGCGCCCTGTTCTGTTGCACGGACTTGTTGATCAAAAACTCACGCCGGAACCCACCAGGAACATTGATATCGCTCGCCGTCGACTCGCGTCGCAGAGCCAGGAGATAGTCCGAGAACGACAGCAGCCGCGCGCGACGGAGGTCCCGTCCATCTTGCGACAGTTTGGCTGCGTTCTCCAACTGATGGTACATGTGTCTTGCAACATCTCCACCTTGCATCTTGAGTGTCTCCTGGGGCTTACCCAAGTGCTTGGTGACGGTCTTGTAATCTACGAATCCAGCACCGGCGTTGCCCATGCTGGAGATCTGCTCATCGTAAGTGATGGAAGTCGTCACCGAATCCGATCGGGTCATCTGACGCATACCTTCGGCAACAGACGTACCCAGAATATCCGGGGCGGGGGAAACAGCAACAGAACCATGCACCAGCGGCAGATACGACGAATTAATCAGTGGTGTTTTGAGGAAATGGTGGTTTCGGGGCAGATTTTGGATCGACGAGGACAGAAAGGCCTCCGAGAAGGATTGCTTATAGGACATTGCTGGATTGGAATTAGTGGGAAGCTATGGTTTTTCTATTTATGTATTGTCCGTTTTGGATTTTTGAATTTAGATCTAGTTCGGGGAATTCTATTTCGATTAGACCATGTGGATTCTTTGGAGTTGTCTAAAAAATAAGATGTAGCAGTAGGTAATTTATTGTGCGGCTGTGAGCCTAATGGGTGTGAGGCCCTGAGTAGAAGGTACGAAATTGAGGTATGAAGGTGGGTAAATTTTTTGGAAAAATGTGCTTTCTTGTGTTTTGTTCTTTATTTTTAAATTGTTTGTGCTTCTTTTCAATTATCTCTCCATTCCCTATTTCTTCTTTGGTCAAGCTATTGATTCGTTGTAGAGGAGTTCATTCGGAAGAAATGGGTTTTTATGGTCGACGTAGTATTAATTTTAAAGTTAATGATTTTTTGATTGACTAGAATCCTCATATCGTAATTCTATGTGATGATACGTAATATGTGACGGACATTACTTTGTCCTTTGCCAAATGCTCTCGTCAAGAAAGTAGAGCCAATTGAAGCGGTTCCAGGATCCAATTATCCCCACTCCACAATAAACACTGACAATCATGAGTTTCATGAATTCTAGCTTTTCCAACACAACAAATTTGGTCTTCAAGAGCTCAATCAATGAAACAATTATGGTCATTGGTATAAGTCCCAACACATACAATGAGCTCATTCGTTCCACGAGGAAAATACCGCCAGCATTTCGGGAATAAGATTCAGAGGTGACACTCGCAACCTTTCTGAAACTGAAGTAGTAGATGATATACCAAAGAAGAGTGTAAAGGATCTTGATGAGCCATTCTTCACATGTATAAATGAGTGGGAATAACGAAACATATCCGCATGAAGCCAAAAGGCTGAAGCAATTTAACAATCTGATATCCTTGAGAACGAGAAAAGTGGCTGGAAAGATGACTATGAGAATCGCTTTTTCGTGGACATGCCATCCGAAAAGGAATGAGGCGTAGCCGCAAAGAGTGAGAGCACCTACAAATCGCTCATATGTGGGTTGGATGAAAAGAGGAATGAGAGCCATGATCTGATAAAAGAGAGTCAACAAAAATGACAAGCCTGGAGTGATCGTGGGCAAAATGAAAAATTCAATGTCTCCGACAATTCCCCGAGTGGCTGAATTAAGAAGGTCTTCATTTTCCAATGCCGCAATATTGAAATGGAATATCTTATGCAATGGAAGCCTCGAGAGTGGGATTCTCTTGTACACTTGAATTAGAATTCTGTCCATGAACAGATACACGGCCCACGCATTAGGAGCCCAGTATGCATGTGTCAAGCCTCTGCTGAACGGAAAGAGTCTCTCGAGAAGGTTTGGTATTTTGTTGTGATACACGAATGGACCGAAAGCCACCGCGAAAACGGAAATAACGACGGAGCCCAATTTGAGAAGATTTGTCCAGCGAACAAAACGGATTGCATTGTGGAAAAAGCTCTTTTTGGTGTCATACTGAAGGTTCAAAGTGTACGCACGCAACAAGAAGATAAACACGGCAGGCGCCAAGTACAAATAGATGTGCTTGAAGCAAAGAAGTACACTGAACCAGAAGCCGCACCACAAGAATTGCTCCTGGCGCGCATAGGCAATCACCAACACAAGAAGCCCATACATCATGCCGTTGTACTGGAAATGAATATGATCGATTATAAGTAAGCCGGGAGAGAGAACAAGACTCAGGGCAACCACGAGCGCCCTGCTGCGGCCGATCTGGCCCTTAAAGCTATCAATATATTTCTGGAGCGCTAAGAATAAGACCACCTCGCTCAAAATGACGGTGGTGCGCTGAAAAACCACAGTTGGGAACCCATACATGCCCTTCTCTACAATATCCAAGCATCCATCCTGGGCCACCACAGACGGCACAAACTGCGACAAGGCCCATTCAAAGTATGCAAAGAATGGAGGGTAGTCCAAAGTCCACTGTGACGTGTTTTCTGTGTACCACTGCAGAATTGGAAGCTTGTTCGTGATTGCAAGCCAGTTTCTGTGGACATCAAAGTCTGTTGAGTGGTATCCCACAAATAGAAGGACTTTGATGAAAAGTGATATGATCCAGAGATTCACGAGCTTTGTTTTCTGGTCGCTTTGATCACCTGGCGACTCCAGATTCACTGGGCCAGCAGTAGAATCTTCCTTTTGGGGTTTTTCAGGCGGGAAACTCGGCAGTTTTCGCCGAGGACTGGTGTGAGTTTCTGTGGACTTTCCCATTATGACATATGGAATGATTGGTCGGGAGGAAAGAGTGGCAGCGGTAGTAGTGTTTGGCTAGTAGTAAACTGTATTGGTAGGCAATAACAGTGTGTAGGATGAAGTGGGAACAAGGAAATCGGTTGCAGGAGATAGTTCATTTAATATGAGCAAAGAGAGCAATTCATGCAGCCAAAGTATATTTTCTGCAGTAATTTTCTTTTCGAGTATTATGTTTTCTGTATCATTGAATAGTAGATCTGTTTGACATGGTATGAAAATTCAAGTTCAGAAGACGCAAATGTTGAATCGATAGAAGAAGAAGAACTTCGCAAAATATAATATACAATGATAACGAAGATAGTTATATTTAAGTTTGATAATTTGATTCTCCACAATTATTTTTATGATAACACATTTAAGAATTGTCAGAGATTGTGACGTGCATTGTACAAACCAAAGATCATGGTTGGTATTCAAGACAGTTGACAAAAGCAAAAATAATTAATGGCCACAAAAAGGGAAAATCGGAAATGCAAAATTGTTTTCGAGCATAGACTAACACCAATTGTGTTATCCAGAGTTGTGAGTTCTTTTATTCCCGCTACCTTATACCCCATATCTCGCCACTACTTAATCCATAACCAACCATTATATTCTTCTCTTCTTCACCAATTCACATTCTCCACCGAGTTATTTATAACTTAAAGAAAGAGTAGAGAAAATAGGACAGATTCATTACCAACTCAATTCTTAATTCATCGTTTCCTTCCACGGACATATCAATTCAAAGCACAAAATTCAATCTCTAGTAGTACAATGTTTGGCCATTCAAATTTACCAGCTCTCGAGGAACTTAACATGGGTATTGCACCCGAACAACTCCAAGTGCTAAAAAATCAGCTCAATCTGGAGCATCCTCCAACACCACAGTCCACTTTCAACTATGCATGGGGCTTGTTGAAATCCGATAAAGTGGTCGCACAGAAAAAGGCGCTTGAGCTCTTCACAACCGTCTACCGAGATGCTCCATCTTTGCGTAGAGAGGCCCTATATTACATGGCATTGGGAAGTGTCAAACTTGGTGAATTCACCAATGCCAGGAAATATTCAGAATCACTCTTAGAAAAGGAACCCGACAACACACAGTTCAAGGCCTTGAAACAGGCAATTGACGATCAGGTCACACAGGATGGACTCATTGGATTGGGCATTGCAGGAGGTGTTTTGGCCGTAGGACTTGGTCTTATGGGCGCTTTGATGAGACGTAAGAAGTAGGAAGAGCTTAGGAACCCAATTCTGCACATCGATTTGCATTCGAGATATGGATCTGGAATGGTGTGTCGATATGGGTAAGCACTCTAGGATTGATGGGATGGACACTCACAATCTCGGATTTCTGATTATCTTAACGATTTTAATTTATGTAACTTAAACCAGCTCTCTCTAATGCTTTCTCAATTCAGATTCGTGTTTGGGCCGCTAGCCAATTTCATTCAAATACATTTACTTTACTTTTTTCCACAACCAACACAATGAACGAGTGATTTTATCCAATAGGCCTTCATTTTTCCAAATGCACCCAGAATATAGCTTACATACAAAAAGATATATCTCCCGTTGAGGTATCTTCCCCAAGCTTTTCACAACCTCTGACTCTTGCAATGCCAGACGGTAGCCAATTGGGCCAACAAATCGCTGATCTCGTCGTCGAAACTTACAACAGCATCCAGAACAAGGCAGCCAAACCCATTGTGAGACTGAATGGCGTTCGCGAATGGACAATATTGGCTGGGCTAGTTGCTATAGAAGATGGATCGTTAACACCTCTTACATTGGCAACAGGCATGAAAGCAATGCCGAATGAAGTTAGAGAATACTCTTCAGGGCTTATAGTTCATGATTTGCATGCAGAAATCCTCTGTCTACGAATGTTTAATCGGCTATTGATGGCAGAGGTAAATAGACTTGAAGAAGAGGAACTGAGACGGAAAACAGGGAAACGGCTAGATTCTGACGGCGAATGTGAATTTTCTCAACTGAAGAAACAGAATTTGGGGAAAATCAGCGACGCATCAGGGAGTACGGAAGAATCTCTTGGAAACAGAAGAGGTTTGGGTGGAGCATCAATTAATTCGTATGGTAATGGGAAAAGCGAGGACGCGGAAATAAAAGATGAAGAAGTATCCGAATCAAAATCCCAGATTGAGACCCTGCTTTTGAAGCGTAATGGTGAAAAGTTTGCTTTGAGGAGTGGTGTCAAACTAGCGCTCTATATTTCGGAGCCGCCCTGTGGAGATGCATCAATGTCTCATATCTCCAATGACGAGAAATCGTGGGAACATAGCAATACGGAGGAAGTGGTCAGAGGAAGAGCCCATTTCAACACTGTTGGCATTGTCAGGACTAAACCGGGTAGGGCAGACAGCAAAGTCAGTTACAGCAAGTCTTGTTCGGATAAGCTATGTGTGAAACAGTACACTGGAATTCTCAATTCCATCAGCAGTCATTTCGTTGAACCCATTTACCTCGACTACTTGGTAATACCAGCACTGAAGTTCCTGGAAATCGACTTCAGAAGGTGCTTTCAGAGCCGTGCCACTGGACCAAAGCCCCCTAGCGCACATTTTATTTCAGCGCTCCCATTCAAAGATGATAAATTCCCTTACAAGAAAGAGAGCGATGCCACAAGTCCGCTGCCCTTGAGCTATGTATTCTGCGCCAAGACAAAAGAAAGCCAGGTGCTTCAGAATGGAGTCAAAAACGGTGCATATGTGAAGAACAAACCACCACGTAAAAATGGAGCTTCTTGTATTTGTCGCCAGAGTTTATGCCAACAAGTGGGAGCCAAGTTGCAACAGTATCAGAATTATGAGGAAGTTAAGACAGCCAATATCGCTCGACAGCAGCTCAAAACTCTTGTGAGATCTCTGCTCGGCTCATGGCCAGAGTCTGCACCCGAAAATTTCGTTCTCGAGCATTCTACGTGATTGTGAGCCAACCCTATGTTCGTCTATATTCAGCCATATGTGCAAACGTGCTACTCGGAATCGGAAGCACTTCCTTCATCCTCACCATCGTCTTCATCATCATTGCCGACAGCAGCAGACACTCCAGCAGCCTCCGCGCCGGCATACTCGGCGTTGTTCAACAACTCCAAAAGCTTAGCATTGTTCACCACGTAACTAACAGGTCTAAGGCCATTGCTATCAAGTACACGAGGATCGCTACCAGCATCCAATAGATTGTCCACTATGAAGTAACCCAATTCCGGTTCCTCGGCGGAATACTTCACCGCAACATGCAATGGGGTCTGATTCTCCCTGTTTTGAGGGTCAATTTCTACACCGGGAACATCAAGCATCAAGTCCAAAACATCCCAATTGCCGAACAGCGTAGCAATATGGAGAGGGCCGTTTCCGGAGACGATTTCCTTCGTGGAATTGATGAGTTGGCCAAACGCCTCCTCGTTGTCCAGCAACTGGGCGCCGATTTCGGCAAAGAGGTCTGTGTTGTTTCTACGGGCACACTCCAAGAGCTGCTCTGCGTGTGACGCACCTTCTGCCATTGTTATGGTTGGTGGAGGAAGAAATGTGTATTGGTGGAGTTGATCTGGGGTAGTAGCGAAATAACGAGTGATAGGGAAGTATTTATAGATTTAGTCAATTCGGATTTCGAGATTTTTTTTGAATATCTAAGGGTAGATTTATTTGGTGAAGTCATTCTGGTTGCAGGATCTTTAAAGAGTCGGATCATTGGATTATGGTCATTCTTTACTTTATACGATTATGATATGGGATAGCAAAGAGACGGAATTTTGATCAATCACAAATGATTTAAGACACATGGAGTCGAATTTTTTCTCTTTTGTTGTTTCTTGATTAGTGCATCCCTAAATCTGCAAAGCTATATGTATCTTGGTTAAGATATCGGGAATCTACTGAAGCAATTGCAGCCATTGATATCTGGCTCTTCGATAATCAATCTCTTCTTTGATCAATCTTTCCGATTTTGAAAATTTCTTTAAAGGCTGGGCGAAGTTTGAGGGATCATCTCTTTTACAATGTTCTAATGGTACGCATTCTTGAAGCCGAAGCCACCAAAGAACGGACTAAAGATTATTACTTATATTAATCAATTCAATCGAATATCCATCAATTACTCATTACGTCTCAAATATCATAAAAGCTGGTGTTTTAGTGCGAGACCCTGTGGTAAATACGAAAATTAATTGTAAGACCAAAGAAATTCCTAAGCTAAACATACGATCTCAATTGGAATTTGCTAATATTAATCTCAGTATCAACTCTTACGAAAGAAACTTCTTTTAAGAAATGATAAGGATACACCCCACATATCTCTTATCTTGCTACCCCATACATCATCCTACCTTCTAATACATCTAACCTCAATCTACCATGGTTAAAGCTATTATTGCACCATCCATTCTCGCATCTGACTTCTCCAAACTCGGCTGTGAATGTCGCCGCATGTATGATCTGGGCGCCGATTGGCTCCATGTCGATGTCATGGATGGAAACTTTGTTCCTAACATTTCCTTAGGTCCACCCATCATCACCAGCTTGCGCAAAGCCATCCCTCGCACAGAAAAGAAACTGTTCTTTGATTGTCACATGATGGTGGCCAACCCAGAGCAGTGGGTCCCAGAAATTGCCAAAGCTGGCGGTGATCAATACACTTTCCACTACGAATCCACCAAAGACGCAAAGGCATTGATTCAATTGATCAAGGAACATGGAATGCGCGCTGCATGTGCAGTGAAACCTGGAACCCCAGCCAGTGTGTTGTTCGAATTGGGCGAGCAGTTGGACATGATTTTGGTGATGACTGTTGAGCCAGGTTTCGGAGGTCAGAAGTTTATGCCCGATATGATGGCCAAAGTCGATGAGTTGAGACGCCGGTTCCCACAATTGGATATCCAGGTTGACGGTGGATTGGGTAGAGAGACTGTCCCTGCGGCAGCTGACGCTGGTGCCAACGTCATTGTGGCAGGTACCTCGTGTTTCACTGCACCAGAGCCCGTGGAATTGATTGACTACATGCGTGATACTGTCAACAACAGCTTGAAGGCTAAGGGTGTCCACACCGAATAGGAGGCTTGGGAGAAAGATAGATAGAAACTAAAAGACTTTGAAAGTTAAGTTCGCAGTGTATGCTTGCAGTGTAGATTAAAATAGACTACCTACTCAAATACTGGATGCAGATGAGAAGAAGAGAAATTAAGGAATATCATTACAGCATAACTCCCGCTCACCATCAGATCCTCATCAAACCTAGAACAGTGTCGATTCGATATGAATCAACAATCACGAATCAACGATTTACAGCACCGTCATAAAATGTACTCGTTCATTATTATACCACTATTACTTGAACAGTAGGGGCCAAGTACCATGCACAAGCCAAAGATAACTCAAAGAATAGAAGAAAGATCAGAAGAAAAAAATGAAACACATCATAATCCCGGAACACATGCACCCATTTAGAAGGCTTGAACACCAAGTGTGGTTCCCTCGCCAGCAACTCCCAAACTCTTCTCCTTAGCAGCCTCTTCGATGGCTCTATAGAGAACCTTCTTGACCTTATCCAAGTTCGTCTCAGGTTTGACCTCCTTTTCTCTCTTAGCGATGGTTTGCACGTCCATCTCCATCCCACTCTCGGCTGCACGCGAAGCCTCTAGTTGGGCCTTTCTTTGAGCAATGTATCTTGCGTTTCTCTCGATCTTTTTAGCCCTCTTCTTAGACAAAATAGACGTGGTGACAGTAGTGCCGGACTGCTCACGGGGAGCACCGGTGTACAAAGCCATTGCTTTAGAGTCGGTTGGTCTTGCGACCGTTTGCAAGTTGTATCTTCCATGCGATGATCTAGTTGGAGCGGCCAATTTGGCTCTGGCGGCTCTCTTTTGGTTGAGACGCTTGGAATGGGCAGCGGCATGGATCTTGCCTTTTGGCTTATTGATCGAGTTTTTTGAAGCCATCGTGGGGTGAAAAAATGCTAGTAGTATCCAAAGATTTGATGTTGTTAGATTTAGTGATGAGGATGTGAGGTGTGCATAGTGACAAGGATGGGGATGAGCATGAAGTACCCGAACAAAAAAAAATCTCCCGGGGGTGAGTCGAACACCCGATCTCAAGATTACAATACATTACAGTCTCGCGCCTTAGCCAGCTTGGCCACCGAGAGGGATCTTGAACTTTGGAGAGAGGGTTAATAATACAATGTTTAGTAGTGATAAATTTTTTAAAGGAGAATATATTAGAATTATATATTAGTCGATGATGAGCACCAAAGTCATCCAACTTGGTATGAGGAAAAATTTTCGTACACGTCGGTAAACTAAGCTCTCCACCAACGATGTGCCTATTGATCTTAAGAATAATTTAAATCGAATGCACCGAAACTTTTGTCATTCTACACCTTGGGGGAATCTCTAGTGTCTTTCACGAGCAACAAGTCTCAAATTAAATTTCGCAGTGAGAAATTGGTAAGAACCACAGAACCACCACAAAAGTACCACCACAAAATCACGCCTATCACACTTTTCAGGTCTTCTGGTGTTATGAGACTGTGGCTTTTCTCATTGTGTCACGTTCAATGCCTCTAACATAGAACACCCCCATGTGTTCTAGACAGGCCCAATGATTACCATCGGATTAATTAAGCAATTCTTCACCTAAAACTATGTCATTCATACAGGGGCAGGAGCGAGGCCCAGAAAAAATATGATTATGTTCTTCTAGACATGCTTCTATGAGGGGGATGGTTCCATAAATGGGCAGAAATTAAACTAATGCGTGAAAACATTTTCTTTACCCCCCATATGGTACGAGCCCCTGCAAGACTTTTGCAACCAATATTTCGTTCCTCAGTCTCCTAACTGTAAACTCATCATCATGGAATAGGTGGGGTTATGCCAATGAACGGCCAACCACTGGTCTTACCATTCTGCAGGGCTGCGTCTTATCAGATTACCGCTTTGGGCAAATTAAACACCAAACCGGCAGACCGTAAACCAGGTGCCCACCTTAAACACGAAAAAACTTGTCAGGAGATGCGGAAGGGCATGTTTTGGCGCGAATTTGCGCTCCATGCCTATGTTTACCGGTGGGCGCATCCAATTATCTAAAGTCTATTTGGATTCATGGCCCACTAATGTCTAAGAATAGAGTGCGAACACCCTCCCCCCTCCTTTGGAATTAGGGCCATCGGGGGAAAAATCGATGTAAGTGGGAGTTGGTGCCAAAAATCAACGGGAAAGGGGGCGTTCAAAAGTCAATTGAGTGGAAAAACTCACATGTAAAACATTCCTGTTTTCCTCTTCCACTTTCGGGCTTCCCTTCATCCGTGCACCTAGGTTTCTTCACAATGGGTATCTACACCATAGAGATCGTAGATCCCACCCGATTTTGTCTGGCAAAATTGATCCAGTTTTACCAACACAAAGATGACTGAATTTACTTTCTCAAACTTGTCAATTCTGTCTGCAAACGGTCCTATCACCGTTTCCTTTTTGGGACTCCTTCTCCCCCGTCCCTCCTGTCCATAGCCACCCCCACATCTCCGATTAGCTACTACTTCGCGGCACTATATAAGGCCCCTGTGATCCCACCTTGGCCTTGGTCGACCCACCCTAATATTTTCGTGTTTGCGTCAATCTTTCCGCCAAAAACAATCAAGTTTACCATGAAGCTCCAATCAATTGCCCTCGTTGCCGCCTCTTTGGTCTCCGTTGCCGCCGCCGATGACCTCGCCAGCATCCTCGCCTCTGCCAACGCTCTTGCATCTTCCATTGATGCTTCCAACGGTGCCTTCTACAGTCTGTACTATGCTGAATTGTCCAGTTTTGCCCAGCAATTCACCACCGGCTACTACGGCGCCATCAACTCGTTCTATCAGAGATCTGATGTTGCCTCTGCTATTTCGGGCTTGGACACCATCACTGCTGATGATGCCTTCAACTCATACTTGCAGAGTTTCAACTCAAAGTACTATACTGAGCTCTCGTCCATCTACTCTCAGTACAGCATTCTGCTTGTTCCTGATCTCACTGATGATGGAAGTGTGACTGCTGCCACTCAAACTGCTTCCCCATCTAATGGCGTTTCTGGATCCGCATCCACTACTGCTGGTTCTGAATCTAAGTCAAAGTCTGACGGTTCTTCTGCTGCCTCTGGTTCTGCTTCCCATTCTGGCTCGCATTCTGGTTCTTCTGCTGCCTCTGCCACCTCTGGCGCTTCTTCCTCTTCTGCTCCAGCTTCCTCATCCTCTTCCAAAGCCGGTGTTGCCGCTCAGACGAAGCCATTGATGGCATTGACTGGACTTTTCGGTGCCCTCTCCGTTCTCTTGTTGTAATTTCTACCCTAAGAGACTTCTAATAAGACGTTACGACATACTAATAATAAAAAGCGAGCTAATTGACTCACATTCTTTGAAGTATCAAATCCCAACAAACTACAATACATGAGAATAAATCAGATAAGTTCGTTCCAATTAACTGTAAAGTCTAGCCAGTCCGACGCGGAGATATAAATGACTCACGACGCCTCAAATCAAGTACCTAGATTCACGAACCACCGTGAATCAAGGGCCGATCGGCTTTCTCCACCATTATATTAACGCGAGCCACGTGATTTTTTCACCACATTCTCCAATATTGCAGGCGTTTTGACGCGTTGTTCGCCAAAGCCGTTCCACGTTGGGTAACAAAGGTCGTAAACTGGCGCCAAACCTGCATAGTGTACGCAGCCCTGGTCAAAGTTCCACCCAAAGCGGAATGAGCTCCACCACCGCCCAAATCCAATTAATTAAGCCACACAATAGGGGGCCACTCTCCGGGAGACTGCTATAAAAGGGCCCTTGATCGCCCCCTCTCTGTTCTTTTTTCTTCCTTTTCTCCTCACTAAATCCCTCGGTATGCAATTCTCTACTCTCTTCGCTTCTGTCGCTTTGATCTCTGTCGCTGCTGCTGCTTCTGGCTCTTCCGCTGCTTCTGGCTCTTCTGCTGCCAGTGCTGTTTCTAAGGCCTCTAGCGCTGCTTCCAGTGCTGCCTCTAAGGCTTCCAGCGCTGCTACCAGTGCTGCCTCTAGTGCTGCTTCTAAGGCTTCCGGCGCTGCTTCTAGCGCCGCTTCCAGTGCTGCTTCTAAGGCTTCTAGTGCTGCTACCAGTGGATCTGGTTCCAGCTCTAGCTCCAAGGCTGCTGGTTCCAAGCCAGTTGTCCTTGGAGGTGCCGTTGTTGGTGCTGCCATTCTTTTGTTGTAAAGATAGACCTGAACGGTTGAACCGGAATGTTCATAATGTATATGTTTAAATAGACAGTCTTTCCTCCTGAAATTTGTAACGTTGATATTTTACCTGAGACAAGTAATTCCTTGTTCTTTTTTTCGCTCTTACCCTAAGCGATTTCATTGTAAAATGAATTGATCCGGGCAATGATCTGCATGTTCGACATATACGACGTACCACTGAAATTACGGACCGTTCATGAGCAATAAAAGTCAGAAAATCATTCCTATCCGAGAGATGACTCAATCTGATAGTACTCGAAACGGTTCTCAGCAAGGTTCATTTATAATTAAGCGCCTAAGGAATTATTTATGGTTCCTTATTTTACACCATTTCAAAATGCAATGATCCATAGAAGGAGCAGGAGCTCTAATCGAGTTCGTTTAAAAAGTTCGGATTATTGGCCAATTTCGCCTTGAATTTCAGCCACCACGTATCAAATTGCTTCATTGGAACCTTACCCTGAGCATCCACAAAGCTACCCAAGTAATTGTACGCGTGCATCACGATCTTGTTGGCCAAAGCAGCAATATCCAGCGGTGCCAGGGGTGCGGGCACGGCGGGCGAAGCAGACGCAGGCGTAGGCATGATCGTTCGTTGTTTCAGCTTCTCCTGCTCCAAAAGCGCCTGCGCTTGTGCTGTGGGTTCAATTGAAATACCGACGTTGAGAACCAGACCCTCGCCAATTTCTCCATCGTTCATCAAATCATCTTCGTCCATGTGGTTGGAAATTGGGGGAGCCCCAGTGTTCAATTTGAAGATTGCCGATGGCTTGAGTGGACTTAGGCCTCCCAATAACTTAAACTCCGCCAGATTGGGCAATTGGAAGTACACAAGCGCGGTGAAGTTCGGATCGGTGAAGTCCGTTTGGGGCAATAAGAATATGGCCATGTGGTTTACTTTGGCGGCGTTGGGAATGGCTATGACGAATTTGGTGGGCTCCACCTGTTGCGCTAATTGGATTGGTCTTCCTGAGCAAACTGCGCCGAACATTGCCATATTTTGAATTTCAATTGTGAATCCTTGGAGTGAATGTTTTAGTAATTAAGTTCTGATTTGGGGGTGACAGCGTATTTGTGGGGAATATTCCTCTTCTTGTACCCTTCAAGTGGTTTCTAGAATGTACATGAGAGTGCTGTTACCCGGCGCGGGGGTGTGTAGTCCCATTCATAAAAGATGGAAATTCTCAGTTACATGATTCTGTGTGACTTCTGAGATGTCAGAAACTCACACAAAATGAGAAAATAAATTCAGAAATGAAGCTGACTTTGGCATTCTCCAAATTTTGTTCTCCTTCTCTATTTATCTTCTCAGTTGACTTCACTATTTCCTAGATCACTGGGTTCAATGTGAAAATCTCTTTCTTACACGTCTTGTGAAGACTCAGCAAAGGATTGGTGCATCTGCACAAGACATCCGGATAATAGAAAAAGACCTGCCGGCCTCGGCCCATGGCTTGTCTCGATACTACTTGTCCCAGATAAACGAACGCTGGACATATTTTCCATCTTTGTGCAAAGCATAGATGAATATGGGAAAGAAGCATCGTTACATTCTTATTATCTTTGCCCTCGTAGAATAGTAGAATTGGAAATCCAGCATGTCATTACATTGTCTAGATTCCTACGACTGATTTTCGGTGATGATCCAAGTCGTGGCTAATCCACATGCCATGGCAACGACTTTGTTGTTGCCTCCCTCGTAGAGCTTTGAAATCTTGAAATCGTCATGGTTGGGTCCACAATTGCCGTGCTCTCCCCAGCCCCATGCGTAAACAGTGTTGTCTTTCGCTAGAAGAACTCCGTGTTCGCTTCCGACCTCAAAGTCTTCTACGTCGCCAGTAAATTGGTCATGTTGGAAGACTTGTCCATGTAGGTTCTTTCCGAATCCGTAAAGTTGACTATATGCGAGAACATGGGCTGACGACCATCCGCATTGGAACTTGATGCCGGAAGTAGCTGGAGATATTAATAGTCCGTTCATCGGAGTTGCAATATCTTCATCATTACACTCAGTTATAGTTGTAGCACCCTCTTCACGTATGAGAAGCGTGCGTTCTCTGCCAACTTTACAATCAATTACAGGCGCATATGAAAGAACAGTGGGCTCCCACAACCCCATGGGTGGTTTTGGTTTCCCCTGAGAGTTGAGAACTGTAGGAACATTTCCAAGCTGGCCCTTTCTGCAAGTTCCCCAACCCAATAGAGATCCATTGTGCAATTGCACTACTACATGAGACATCGATGCCTGGATCTTGCAGACTCCTGAACCGAGTTTTGAACCAAACTCAATTTTCGTGGGCTCAGTAGCAACTCTTACACCTTCTCCCAAACCCAATTCACCCTTCGGGCCATGTCCACATGAATAGAAATGGCCCTCATTGGATTTGAGAATCGAGAACTCCCATCCAGCAGCGATATCCGTCCATGTACCAGGAATTTCGCAAAATGTTTGAAGGATTTTAGCCCCCGCTATTCCACATTGTCCAAACTCATTTGATCCACTTGCAAACACCTTCCCGTTGGGAAATAGTACTAGAGTGTGAGAGGCACCAAAGGCGAACGCTTTCGGCTTTTCGTGAGCAACAAACGGCAAATCGACCAATTGTAGCTCGCAATGGTCATCATCGTTTCCAAGTCCTAATTGATACAGACCATTTGACCCACACACCAAGAGATTGTAGGGCATTGAAGCGGTAATCTGGGGAAATACCAGTTTGGGAAGATAAGAAGGTGGACAAACTTGACCCAAACCTTGAGTCTCAAAATTCAAGGCTTCTCTACAATTGGAGAGGTAAAAACTCAAATGTAGAAAAAAAAAGATTGCAGCACCACAATTTCACACATGGTCTCCCACTGCATTACTCAGTGTGGCTCTAAGTGGCTTGACTAACGTGGATCGGACGGGAAACAGTATTTTCCACTTGATATGGCCGCAACCGAAAGATGATTATTTGAAACAACATAAACATATTTGAGATGGAGAGCCTGTAGCTTTTTCAAGGAACTAGATTCTTCAAAAAGATTCTTTAATATTTCGAGCGCAGTGTCAGCTTAGAAAAATGTGGACGGGTTAAGCGGAATTGAGACAAAGAACTGGACAGTAAACACTCTAGAAATTGTGATACATGTCAATAGGTTTTCAATATCTCAATTTCAATTTCAATCCATTCAATCTAATATCAATCCAATTCCAGTTTGATTCTTTTTAAGCGCACACCACTTCGTGATTTCGATTCAATGCTTCTACGATACGATCGATTCTCCAACACGAACCACTAATAGTTTTCCAATTTCGAGGCATGTCATAGAATCTCGCAAATTAGAAATCAGCTCTTCATGGCCAATTCCTCAAGACCGCCTTGATCTATCCTCGTTGATCTATGACATTCGCTTAGCCCTACTGAACTATAACTCATTCACTCAAACATAAACAGCACCAAGAAAAAAAAAGATGAGTGAAGAAGTTTACCGAGAAAAAACTTCGTCGAATTTTCAAAGTTCTTTTTCCGAAACCCGCTGAGTCCGCTACTAACCTCATCTTATACATCCATCACTCTCATCTAGACCACTTCATCTACAAGTTTCTCGGGCATAATGACGCAACAGACGCCACAGAAGAACGTCGATGTGCTCCAGGTGCCTAGTTCTTCGCCAATCACTGACCAATCACGCGCAGAAGCTGCCGCCAGGAACAAAGATGCTATTAAGAAGAGGTTCCACGACCATGTTCACTGGCCCGTGCTTAGGAAGCGATTCTACTACTTGGATGAAGCCGATCTTTTTAAAGGGATGGTGAAAGGAAAGGGAAATTTGCGAGACATCTCTCTGTGGCTCGCAGAGAACGTTGATCTCAAGGAAAAACTTCGTGAGCACGATGCTAAGCAACAGGAGTTGAGGTTGCAGCAGAGACAGGAGAATACAAACGGCGCGACCTGGTTTGGAGAACGTGCATCGCTATCAAACACGGATCTTTCTAGACTGACTGGATCGGAAACGCCGCTGGTGACCCTGGCTGTTTCAGCGGTCTCTACCTCAGCCGAGGTTTCTCCCGCTCCCATAAGCCCTCAACCACAAAATTACGATGACGAGGATGCATCGCCCATCAAGAAGCCTGGAAAAGCGCGTCAAAAACGACCTCTTCCTTCTGTAGACGCGCTGGCCTCTGCTGCCCCAGATACAAAAATTCATCTTCACAAACCCAAGTTGTCCATCTTGGAGAAATACCGAAGCCGACAACAGCCACGCATAGATCAATTCCAAAAACAGGATGATTCGAAGAAGCGCCGTTTGGTGCGGGCCGATATGGCTGAAACTCCTCCCTCGGGATCTGTTAGTCCCTCTGTTCTGTCATCTGTATCAAATCTTCATATATCCAACCAACCCGGTGCTCTTACTGCGGCTTTTGGATACACAGGCGATGATATCCCTCGTCTCAAATCCATTTCTCTGGCGCCCATCGAGGTGGATGAGCTAGAGCTCTTGGAAGAGAAGATCAAAAACAATCGTAAAAACAAATCGACCTCCCGTGGATATGACAGCGATGCTGACCTTGAGGAAGAGGTCTATAGTGATGACATGTCTGGTGAAGACGATTTTGATAATAAATTCGGTGGCTTGACATCCATTGACGATCAAATCCTTGAATTTTTGAACCAAGCATCTGCAGAAGACATTATAGAGATCTGCAATGCTCCTCCAAAGGCTGCCGAATTATTGATTCTGCAACGTCCATACGAAAGCATCCACCAGATCGCTAATGATACTCTAGAAGATGCGCTTCCAGAGGCATCCACGAAGAGGAAGTACAAAAAGAAGGCTCTTGGTCTCAAAATTATCGAGAGCGCTGAATACAGCTTGAAGGGATACAAAGCTGTTGACTCTTTAGTGAAGAAGTGCTCAGAATATGGAAACCTTATCTCTAAACAAATGGAAAGATGGGGTGTGAAGGTAACTGGCGAGGGCGAGCTAAACATGGTAGATATCGAGATTAAAGATGAAGCTGATAAGAGTGAATTGTCGTCAAAAAGCAATGGTGCAGAGGTCCCTGAAGATGAAGAAGAGGACGACGACATTGTCGCTTCTTCAGCATCCAAAAGAAGCATCCCGTACATCAAGCACAAGCCAACACTTCTTGCGCCTGAGGTGGAGTTGAAGAGCTACCAGCAAGTTGGTCTTAATTGGCTCCACCTATTGTATCACCACAAATTGTCTTGCATTTTAGCGGACGAGATGGGTCTTGGAAAGACCTGTCAGGTCATCACTTTCATGGCCCACTTAAAGGCTGTATCTGAAGGCAGTGGACCACACCTAGTTGTGGTGCCTGCATCAACGCTTGAGAACTGGCTCAGAGAATTTCATAAATTCTGTCCGACATTGGAGGTTCAAGCATACTATGGGTCTCAACGGGAGAGAGAAGATTTACGCCATGAACTTGGCGATACACACTTCGATGTGTTAGTAACAACATACAATTTGGCTTCGGGTTCAGCTCCTGATTTCAAGTTCTTGAAGAGCCAAAACTTCGATATGGTGGTTTATGACGAGGGGCATTTGCTCAAAAACTCCAGTAGTGAGCGCTACAATAAGTTGATGCGTCTCAAAGCTCAATTCAGATTGTTATTAACAGGTACCCCCCTTCAAAACAATTTGAAAGAGCTTGTGTCGCTTTTGGCATTCATGCTTCCTGGACTATTTGTTGAGAAAAGAGATGATCTTCAGGCTCTTTTCAACAAAAAAGCGAGCGTTGACGGTACTGACGACTATAACCCTCTTCTCTCCCAGCAAGCCATTAATAAGGCTAAGACCATGATGACACCGTTTGTGTTGAGAAGAAAGAAGATCCAAGTGCTCAAGTATTTGCCTGGCAAGACGCACGAAGTGATCAAGTGTGAAATGACACCAACACAACGCCAAATTTATGACTCTCATATTTCTCGAGGTAAAGAAACTCGTCTCGAGAGGGAACGCAGGAAGACCTTGACTGGAAAGGAAGCAGATGCTGCGCGTTTGGCTCCGATTGCGTCGACTTCCAACGTTATGATGGCTCTTCGTAAGGCTTCCATGCATCCTCTCTTGTTCAGAACATGTTACACGGATGAGAAATTAAAGGAAATGTCCAAGAAGATTATGCGCGAGCCTGAGTATGTGTCTGCAAATGTCGACTACATTTTCGAAGACATGCAAGTCATGAGTGATTATGAGCTCAATGGACTTTGTGATAAGTTTCCAAAAACCATGTCAGAATATGTTCTCCCACAGGAGAAATGGTTTGACAGTGGTAAGACAAAGAAGATGTTGGAAGTTATTAAACAAGTTATTGAGAAAAAAGAAAAGGTGTTGGTCTTCTCCCTTTTCACCCAAATGCTCGACATTCTCGAGCGTGTGTTGAGTTTTGCGAGTATCACCTTTGTTCGTCTCGATGGCCAAACAAGTGTTGAAACCAGACAAGATATCATCGACAGGTTCTACGAAGACAAAACAATTCCTGTTTTTCTCCTTTCGACTAAGGCCGGTGGATTTGGAATTAACTTGGTCGCTGCCAACAATGTTATAATATTCGATCAGTCGTTCAATCCCCATGACGACAAACAAGCTGAAGATAGAGCCCATCGTGTGGGTCAAACTAATGAGGTTTACGTGACAAAATTAATTTCAGAACGCACCATCGACGAAAATATCTTGATGTTGGCGGACAATAAGTTGCAACTTGACCACAGCATTAGCAACGAGGCAGACTCCAAATTCGAAGAAAAGGCAGTATCGATGTTTGAGAGTATTCTCTTCAAATGATCACCCTCTTCCCCAGGATGAAAACATTCTTTTCCATTGTATTTCTTTTGCAGCCAAATTGAGATGTACGGGTGCGATCATCCATCTCGGATTTGGGGTGTGGAAATTTCCAGGGTCCGAACATTAGCAACTACCACAACCATGTTTACAAAAGCATTTACCAGAGTCATTCCGCGCAATGCTCAATACTTCAAGAGTCCACAGAGCATCGTTTCGTGGCGCTCATTATTCATTCAAACCGCAGACACACCCAACGAAAATGCAATCAAGTTTCTTCCTTCCATGCCGATTCTCAAGGAAACAGAAACGAGAGAGTTTCTTTCTGGCAGAGAGGCTGCTTGTAGTCCTTTGGCCATGAAGATTTTCGGTGTGGATGGTGTCAAATCTATAATGTTGGGCTCTAATTTCATCACCGTTGAGAAAGCAGGAGAACTGTTCGAATGGGCGCTTTTAAAGCCTGAAATTTTCTCAATTATCACTGAATGTTTAACTAATGGTACTCCGATCATTACTGACTCGGAGCTCTCCAATGGAATGGATTTCAATGAGGACGATGATGAAGTGGTATCAATGATTAAAGAATTGATCTTCACCCGAATCAGACCAGCAATTCAAGACGATGGTGGAGACATTGAATTCGTGAACTTTGAAGAGACTGAAGGAATTGTTTATTTGAGACTTAAAGGTGCATGCCGGTCGTGTGACTCTTCGTCTGTGACGTTGAAGAACGGAATTGAGAGCATGTTGAAGTACTACATTGAAGAGGTCAACGAGGTCAGGCCAGTAGATGAACCCACTGAGGAAGAATCAGTTGCTGCCGAGTTTGAAGCTGCTACAATTTCTCCTTCCGCCAGAGGTGCACTGGATGATGCGCCTCCTACATTATAGACACTACAAGAGAGAAGAAAAATGAAATGCATTATTGTCTAAGCAGAACCGTTGCGGCGTTTCTCGGCACTGCTGATCTTTTTGTTGGGTTGAAGAACTGCCTCACTGTCGGTCTCGTGTTCCTCTTGAGTTCCAAAATACAAGGGACTTCCCTCCATAGGCATCGGCGGTGAATATGGATAGAACTGCATCATGTAGGCATATGGCGGCGGAAATGCCCCATTCATACCTGGTGGCATGGGCGATGCACCCATGTGGCTCCGTGGGGATGACAGCGGCGAACCTGTTGGCGGCTGCCCTTGCATTCCCTCCATGCCATAGCCAGGAATATGTAAATAATAGGGATTAAATATAAATGGATCATAAGGAGGATACATGTACGCTTGTATAGGCTCGGGCCCCATTAGAGCGTAGCTCGAGTATTCGTTACTGTGAATGGCTGGTAAACTGGCTCTTTTCATCATTGGTCGAACCAGATTGTTAATGAAAGCGTCACCCGCAAGCTCTTTCGTTAATCCACTCTTATTCTGAATGTATTTGGAAGAACTCCAAGAGTTATTTTTCTTTTGTATTGCAAAAGAGGTTTGTATTAATATTGGTGGTGAGCCAGGGTAATAGATCTCACGGTCGTTAGTCATAATGATGGCTCTGAGTGCCATTTTGAATTCCTTATAAAACACAAAACCGATTTTTCCAACGGTCTCGGTGTGTTTCTTGGTGTAGAATTGGGGCTTGATGATTTTCGCAGAATTGATTCCGTCACAACCAAATTGATTCCAGAATTGATTCCAGAGGTCGTCATCGTTTTGAAAAAGAACTGGGAGATTATTGACGTAGACATTTGTCTCTTGGTAATTGTTTGATTTCAAAAAGCGATTGTAAATATTGCTTGTAATCTCGGAATCTTTTTCGTCTCGGATTACTAGGTCTGTGGAATCTGCCTCGCCAAGGGTGATGAAGTTGAAGGCTATGCTCTTGGATAATTGGTGGCCATGTTTTTTTTGAACAATAGATAATTTGATTCTGGGTTGGCTTGCATCTGTCTCATCTTTGTCCTTTACAGCGAACATTTCAGACGGGTCTTTAATCGAATCTGGACTAAACTCCAAAAGCTCTTTAAAGGTTAAGTCACCAAGATAATAGAGACATTCAAGAACTTTTGCTTTCCCAGGAGATGTATGAGAAAAGCCCACAAAAGCTGTTTTTTCTACTCCGAAGTCTGACTCGTTGTGCCGTTTGATAGGAAAGCAGAGAGAGTCGACAGTGCCGAAAAGCTCGAACTTAGAAACGATAGTTTTTATCTCTTCCAAGGTGAGCAGAGCCGGAAAGACTTCTTCGGCATTCTCTAGGGCGATTGCATCCAAGCCTGGCGCCGTACTTTGGCTCAGCGGAAGGAATTTTGGCAGGCTTTCTGATTCGCACTTTTCAAATACTAGGGCCTCTTTTGGATCATCGCAGAATCCAATGATGTCTCTTTTGTCTCGAAGAGCCTCCACGTCCAAGAAATTGTTGAAGCGGAGATGTACAGAATGAGAGGATTCGTCTGTAAAGTCTGCTTCGAGAAGAGACAGGTATGGACAAAATGAATTGAGGGCAATGGTTAACTTTTCCAACGAGGCACTTCGGGATATATTTGTGGCTAGAATCACCGCTGGGTTTTCGTCGACGTCCGTGTAGTCAGCCAGGAACTCCCATTCGTGTTCGGAAAGATATCGCAAAAGCGTCTCTGTCTTGTCGCGCTGATTTACCCTGATTTCAATTTCAGACGGTCCTACTTCCCAAAAACATACGTTTTTGCTCAAGAAGTTCTTTAAGGCAAAGATTTGAGTTTCCTGCGCAGGCTGGGTATCGACAATGATCTTCACTGGGAAACTCTGTTTTGTTTCCAAGATCATGCGACTCAAGGTCTTCACAAACACTTTCCGGTCTTCTGTTGAAGAAAACATTGGTGATGTGGTATCAATTAGCGGAAATAGGCAATGGCAAGAGTTCTTTGAGTAGATTCTGTATTCAGACTATGACGTAGGAGAAATAGTAGTTGAAAAACGAAGGATATTTGTTTCAGCAGCAGAATTGCCCAGTTTATGATTCACGGCCCGGCAATTTGGCCATTGGTATCTCCACACCCAAGTGGTCTCTGATGCGGAGCTAGCCTGTGATAGACGAAAAGAGAAGCGAGCAGAACGGTGTTGTTAGGCGCCAAGAATAGAATTAAAAAACAGAACGAGCCAAACCTTGAGTAATAAAGGCAATATTCGTCTAATAAAATTTCGAAAATTAGACCGTTGAGTCCTTTCGATAACCTTTTGTTTCAGATTCACAGACTGCATCAATCTTCACACTGGCTGCAAAAATACTGCAGACAGACATCTTCCGCTCGGATCCTATTATCACACTCAAACCCACTATCCAACTACCCAGATTACAACAGGAAAGTGGCAGTCGTTGTCGCGTGTGACAGAGTACATCATTAGCAGCCCTGTCTTTTGTGAATTTAGAATAGAACGCCTTCGCTGATCCTGCAGGAACAAGAGCTATAGAACACCAGAATACCCAAATCCAATGAAGCTATCAACGGTTTCCGTAGGTTGTGCTGACTATGATTTAGCTGTGCATCCGTCAAATAACAGCAAATCGCCTATTTTTGTCCATGTCAACCAACAGGGAAATACTGCCTTAGGTGCATACGTATATACTATCGGAAAGCCAGACAGAACGCCGAACTCGAGTGGAAGTATAAGAAACCCTAAATTGGCCACTTATTCCAGCGTTATTCAGGGTGACGGTGGTGGCTTACAGGATTTAGCGACCAACCTCGGCCGTGTTTTGGTGAAGAAGTTTGGGTGTCCCACTTATGTGTCTATCAGTGGAGGAGTGTCCCTCACAGACTATGGGTTGTTGTCGCGAGAAGTTGTAGAGGCTTGTGAGACTGTTAATGCTTGAGGTATTTCACGAGGAAACAATGAAGATAACTCTTACAAGTTGGAGGCCTCAAGGAACGAACCCATCGAGTCGAGCTTTCCAGCTTGGGATTCCCCCAATGGGTATAGGAAACGGCAGTTACACAAACAAATTAAATTTCCCTCAACTTTATCTATCAGTTCATAAGTGACTCTAAAGATCTGTGAACTTCAAGTGTTCGAGGTTTGGAAGACTAGATGGTCCAAATGAGGGCGACTCGAAGCAATCAAGAATTATTTTTTGTCGAAAATAATTCACATGCCCCTGATTTTGAAAGAAGTCATTTAATGATTATCTTTCCCGAATCAAATATAGCCGTTCTGGCACTGATAGAAATGAAAGAGATACCATTGACAACCTCAAGCACAATATTAAAAGACGAATAGCATGAAATCGAAATATTTCAATTATCTAATTTAATTTCAAGTTTCAAAAAAAAAAAAAACCTCATCTGCCCCGCATCCATTATCAGTGGGTGCGATACTCATCTCATCGCGAAATATATAGGCATCTCATCGCTACCACAATGGCTAAATCTAAACAAAGCAGAAAAGGCAAGAAGGCTTGGGTCAAGAATGTCGACGTTGATGACGTTGACCAGGCTTTGGATGCCAAGAGAGAAAGAGAAATTCTCTTGGGCGCCGACGAGGACTTCGTGATTGATACCCAAGGAGACTCAAGAAACAAGAAACAGAAAGTTCTTCGCACCACAGAAATCCTTCGAAACAAGTCCAAGGTGCCTGCGCTAGGTGAGAGAATCCAAAAGAAACCTTTGCTGAAAAAGAGAACCAATGAATTGATGACGTTGGCTGGAAGACAGTTATCAGGAAACAAGTTTAAGGCCACTGTTAACAGAGAAGGTATTTTACGTGCATCATCTGAAGACTTGTGGACAGAGGACATTTCGGCCGAGCCGCAAGTTCCCGTAGTTTCGCAATCGCAGCCCAGCATCTCAAATACACCTGCCACTAGAGCACCCAAAACACTTCTGCAGAAACCGTTGGCGCTTACAAACCCTACAGCTAGAGACCTTAAAGAGTTCGAGGATGGTGGAAAATCGTATAATCCTGCTTTGGAAGACTGGAAGAGCCTCATTGAGCACGAGTTCGGCAACGAATCTACAGAAGAACTTAAGCGCCAGAAGATGGAGGAGCACAAGGAGCGGATCAGATACTTGATTGAGACACTTGAAGACAACGAGGTTCAGGATTTGGATGAATCTGTGGAAGACACAGAGCCTGTCGTCGAGAATGAAGAGGACAAGTACAGATTGTCTATAAATCCACGTACAGAGATCAAAACCAAAACGAAAACACAGAGAAACAAAGAGGAGCGCCACAAAAAAAGGACCGAATTGCAAGGCAAAATTCGTGACTTGAAGGCCAAGCTTTCTGAGATAGAAAATCTCCAACAGATTCAGGAAGAGGTGGAACAGAAACTCAATGAAGACAAGCCACAGCGCGTGAAGACGTACACTCGCCACGGTAAGCACGACGTAACATTCGCGCCCATTGAAGTTAAGCTTTCGGACGAATTGACTGGAAACTTGCGTTCATTGAAACCCGAAGGAAACTTGTTGTACGATACGATGCACAAGTTGGAGATGGGAGGTAAGGTTGAGCTGCGCGTTCCACACATCAGAAAGAAGAGATTCAGACCGCGGATTGTGGAGAAGCGTTCCTACAGAGATTTGTGAAGAAGCTCGGGGTCTACAGAGAATAGTAATGGATAATGGATCAGCTATAGGAAAGATGAGGATGATGTAGGTTTATAAATATATTCAGTTCTTTTACTCGTGTCTTTTGGTCGTTTCGAGGAACCGTTTCCCCATGAGGTCAGTACGTAGGAGGCCAGAACAAGCTCTGAGTGGTCAAAACTCTACAATATAGATCAATCTTGTGATAGAAGTTCGATTGAAAGGAACTAAGAATTACTGCGCGCCCTTCCACTGACTCGCATGTTCCCTATGATTAGGTATTTTTAATTCACGGTATGTGGTCTACACTGCATCCTCGATGTAATCCATTCTCCGCCGCAAGATCCAAACGTCTTTGGCAGAAGAACAGCCTGTATTGAATATTGAATATCTAACTGAAATCCCAGGTGCCGGTAGCGTAACCTCTGTACAATCTCTCTCTGAATGAGAAGAACTGGTCTCTGTATGGCGTCCAGTAGCCCTCGGTAACAATGTGAGAAGTCTTGAAATGCTCTGGCGCAACCGCGTCCGATGTCTGTCCACGCTTGGTTCCTGTCAACAAAGCGTCACGGGCCATCATTTTTTGGTCCCACTGGTCCAAGTCCCAACGGTCGTTTTTCCAGCCGTTGTCCCAGTATCTGATGAAGCCGACACCGTGGCCCGCAAGGCCAAAGAATCCGGCCATGATGGCGTATGGCAACAAGCCTTCGAATGGTACAGGCATGGTGTTTTAGAGATGTAGTTGGTGTGGTTTATGTTTGAAGTGATTGGCTGCGGGGGTGCAGGTAGAGAAGAGTAGGGAGTAGTGAGGAAATGAATGAATAGAGGAGCATGGTCGAAACTGGGTATATTTAAAGGAGCTTTTTTTTCGTTTTTCGTTCTGATTTAAATATTTAAGGTATTTATGCTTCTGGATTCGCTTGTGGACTCAGTGGCTACTGGGTTTAAGCTCTGTAGTTAAAGAATTGAAGTAATTAAGGGGAACAGTGCAATCTAAGAAACCTTCTTTACTCTTCATTAGTTTATTTTTTAATTGTTCTTTCCTTAAGAGCCATTTAATCAGTTCGGATCAGGGACTGTATGAGTAGTCTTATTGCTAGAGTAAAATTGTGATACTTCACTGAAAAGCTTCCAACTTACCATAGTTCGCGGAAGATGCTCAAAAATTACGGAAGAATACTCCACCATGAACATCAATGCTGTCATTGCCTGTTTTACTCTCTCAAATGAAGTTTCTCCAATGTCTTCTCCAAAGCACCCTCTCTGGCCGTGGAGTCTTCCTTGACCTCCTTCTCCTCCTTCTCCTTCTTTTCAGACTTCTCCTTCTCCTCAATAAGCTCCTTAAGCACAATGTTTGTTCCCTCCACAATGGCCTTGTGCTCCACCGAATGAACCCTCTCCTCGTACTCTTCTAGTGTCTCCTCCTTCTTCAAGTCAAGCTCCTTCACCAAAACTGGCTCACCACGATCAACCTCGGCAATGACACGATGAATCATCACACCACCTTTGCTGATGGTACCGTCCTGGCCCGCTTGCCATGCACGGTCAATTGCATGGGTTCCATCGAAAGCTCCAGGCAACGCAGGATGCAAGTTAATGATGGAAACACCACTCTTCTCCAAAGGTACCAAGACCGTGGGAGAGAGAATCAACATCCATCCAGCACATACAACCAAGTCTGGCTTGGTGTAGCTGTTGTCGGCGGTTCCCTCCACATTTCCGTAGATAAGAAGGTTGGCAAGGTCGCCGTTGAATTTTTCACGACGTTGCGCACGAGCCTCTTTTTCATCCTTGGTTGTGCCCTTGTAGTAGGTCTTCAAAACGTGGGTCTTAGTGGGGACCGATGCTTTGGCGGCTCTTTCCAAGCCAAAAGCGGTTTCGCTGCTGGAAACCACCTGTGTGATTGTTCCCTGTAAATTGCCCAGTTTCTGTGCGTCTAGAAGCGCTTGTAGGTTGGATCCAGAACCGGAAATTAGGACGGTGATGTTCATTTTTGTGGTTGATGTATGATAGAGATGTCACAGTAGATAGTGAAAAATGGATCTGTGCGAAGATACTCACGCACACCCAAAGAATTGATACCTCGAAAGAAAAGTTTGATTGAAATTGTAATTATTTGTAATGAATTGCTTAGAGTTGTGTTTAATTGTTTTGTTAATTTTTTCCTCCTAATTTATTGTTATTGTTTTCACTTGTATCGTCTGTCTTTCTGTTTGAACCTGCAATTGATTTGGCTGGACAAGAAAGTCGTTCCTCCCAAATGCTTCTGTCTATCCCTAGTTAACGCTATCGCCCCAGAGCCTCTTCACAAACTTCGCCATGTTGACAACGGCCTGCAGTTGTCCTACGCACCATGGGTGCTGAAGCATCTGGCGAGGACTGGGACGCTCTTCGGGATTCTTCTTCAAACAGTAGTCTATAAAATTTTTAAACGAGTCAGTCCAGAAAATGCCCTCATCTGGAACATCCTCAAGATGTGGCTCGTACTCAAGAATGAGCGATAGTAGCTCTATTGGGCCCATGGGATTGTCATTTTCATAGTGGTATGGGAACTGCCCGCGTGCCACCTCTAGCAACGATAATCCAAGCGACCAAACATCGCAGCTGACGGTATATGGTTTACCCATGATCCGCTCTGGAGCCATGTAATATTGTGTGCCTACGAAAGTGGTAGCGAGCGAATTGACAACATCTCCACTGACACCAAAATCACAGATCTTGACATGGCCCTGCGCATCTAGAAGAATGTTGGAGGGCTTGATATCACGATGAATGATCCTCTGCAGATGGAGGTAGCTCAAGCCTTTGAGCACCGACTCGGCAATCTTGCCCAAGATCTTTTCATTGACTCGATTGGTGCGATCTAGCTCGATCACGCGCTTATAGATGGCATCCAATGAGCCTCCGCCCATGTACTCCATAGCAATTCCAATCATAGACTGCAGCTCGACCATGAACGTGCCGTAGTAGCCTACGATATGCTGACAATGACACAAACGATTATACTGCAATTCACGGATAATCTGCTTCTGCACCTCCGGATTTGGATCGGCATTTATGAGTTTGAGTGCAAACACCGGGGACCCGCTCCGGAGCACGCATTTGGACACACTGCCGCCATTTCCCTCGCCGAGCTTCCCGAGCTCGACTATACTGTCGGAGTTTGCCAACCGGTTCCACTCCTCCTGGGTGACATCGGCTATGTTTGTGTATGATCCATTGATATTGGATTCAGAAGTTTTTACGTCGGTATCTTGGACGTCTTGTATCTGGCTGCCCTGACCGTTAGCATTCTGATTACCGTGGATGCTCAGACCCTGACTAATTTGTGCTACAGGGGTCAAATCAGTGCGGCTTTTCGCAGGCAGATCTCGCGAACTCTCGCTTGTAGCCAGCGCATAAGGCCGTGACGCCGTACTGGCTGCTGTGCCAGAGTCAGAGGGACTAAACGAGTACGAGCCATCGATCTTTGAGAAGTCGATTGCCGGTGGTTTCCGCCGAACTGCACCTCCAGAGCGAGGAATTGCTGCTAGTGGCGGCACGGCGCTCAATGTCTCTGCGGGAGTTTGGCTGCTTTGGCTCGGATGACTCAGATTACCGTTGTCGTTTGGCTGTGGAGGTATCAGAAGCATTAACGAAGGGTTTGCCATGTTCCGCCGGTTGGGCGGAATGTTGAACATGGGCACTTGTTCGGACATTTGTGCAGGGCAAGACGCTGCTACTAAGATGTTGCCAATTGGTTGGATGGAAGTAGTTGGTGGAGTGGTTTTGTGGAATTTGGTGTAAGCAGGTGGTCTGGCTATTCTGCAGGAAAAACCAATGGGTGCAAAAAGTGATTATCTGTTTGTAATGCGTGAAAATTTACATGGCTACTATATAATTTCGGGTTTCTGTCAAGCTTTGACTTGTAATACTTCTTTCGGTTAGCTGAATTCGACCTCGGTGTTTCGGATTAGTTTAGGCTTAGCGCATCCAATAACTCAATAAAGAAGAAAAGAAGAAAAGAAGACTAGATAAGAGATTAACCATAGAATCAGAATCATAAAATGCAATTTCAGGGTCATTGCAGACTGTCCGCGTCGACCATCTACTTTTTGGCCCGCTTGGTTGGCTTCTTGGCTGCGGCCTTCTTTCCTCCCTTTGCACCGCTCTTGGGAACAACCTTCTTGATAAGTTTGTCTTTCTTTGCATCAATGGCATCGTTATCCTCGACTTCTACCTCTTCATCCTTTGCAGTGTCATCCTCAACAACATCTTCGAAATCTACTTTACGTTTAGCACCAGCAGAGCTGCCAACGGAATTACCCGTTTTGAAGATTGCAATTGGATGCTGCATGGTGTTGTATTTTCTTGTCATGGCCGTTTTCGTTTTGGTATTGATTTTCAGTGCCACTCCGTTCGCTGTACCCACACCAAACCCAAGTATACTATCCCAATCTTCCTTTGTGAGATAGTAATGATCCATAGCCTCGATCACTTGAGGGATACCGGCATCACCTTCGTTTATCAATGGCAACGTTAAGGCCTCACGCATGGCTGGAACATAGTCTAGACGCAATTCGCTCTTGCTGGTGGACGTACGCAATCTAGTGTGGTATTGGACTTCTTGCAAGAGTCTTTGATTTTTCATCGTCTTCGAATTGTTCCCTAGCCAAGCGGAGAAATTTATACGACCTGTGATGCGACCATTGACCTGCGCTGCTGGAGCCACTGTCGACAAGATACCATGGAACGGCAACAAACTCCACTGTTGCTCACTGGATCTGATGAGAGAGTTGACGGAGTCTGACTGACTGATAGAGTCAGCTGCTTTTGCTATTCTCTTCAAATGTTCTGTTTTGGACAGGACTGCCGGAAGTGTCATTAGATAATTCTCTTGGATCATAAGAGGAGCGAAATCAATATCACTGAAATATAAATCAAGTTTGTCATTGAGAGTACTCTTCGAGCTTGGGTTGAAAATTGGCCCTCCCAAAAGAGTTGAAGTAATCTCAAAAGGCTTGAGAAGCACATGCTTTTTCCAACTTTCGGCGATTGCCTTCGAGTTTTCATGGCCAATGACTTTTTGAGTTTTGGAGACTGTCGACATTAAATTGATGATCTGACGGATATCATTGCCGGTGGCTTGAACCAATTGGCCAATGACAGCAGGCTCAAGCTTCAATTTCTCTCTGTGTGCGATTGTGAGCAACCTGGCTCTCATTTCCACTTCCGTTGGTCTTCTAAACGGGAGTTGATAAGTCACAGTGTCGAATGTTCTCATTTTTTGGAGACTCTTGTCATTACAGATGAGAATCATAGGCATCTTTGTGATACGACAGAAAGCAGACAAAGCACCAGCTCCACCATGATCACCACTGGACATTCCGTCAACTTCATCCATAATGAGACAGAATTTTTTGTCGTTGCTTCCAGGGTTAGCGTCATCCTTGTGTTTGAAGAAGCCTACGACCGAGGTATTGTTGAGAACGGATTTAATCTCCGAATTGAGAAGAGATTTGGAACGAACATCCGATGCGTTTTTTTCGAGAACATCATAGCCGAGCTCGTTTGCAATCAAATGCGCAGCTGTGGTTTTTCCGATACCTGGAGGACCAGAAATTAACGCAGCACGGAACTTCGATCCATCAGGTCCAGAACCGTCAAAATTATTCTTCGAGTAGGTAAACCAGTTTGAAAGCCAAGTTCTCAATTTCTCCACTTGCGATTTATTGCCACAAAGCTGAGTAACAGAGGTGGGTGCATACTTGGATGTCCAAAGCTTTTCATCATTGGATATTTCTCTGGGCATGCTTTTGGGAAGAGACGAGACCGGTGCGGCTTTTGTGTTGGTTGAAGCAGCAGACTTTTGTGCCTTTTTGGCGGCCTCACGGTCTCTCTTTTCTCTCTCAAGTCTCTCCTTCTTGACTCTCTGTTGCTCGGCCTCTTCTTCGGCAGCGGCTTGTTCGAGTATCATTTGTTCCTCTTCCTCGCGCTTCAATTTGGCTAGACGGGCCTGGTCGCTATCTCCACCGTCGGCGGGCATGAGACGAAGTAACTCGATGAAGCCCTGTTCTGTGATAGCTTTGATACCTAGATCTTTGATCTTCTTAACCTTGGAGGGGCCGGCCTCTTCTCCGATGACTACAAGCGAAGTTTTGCCCAGGATGCTTTTCGTGACCTTTGCGCCATAACGCTTCGCAAGGTTCTCGGCGGCACTTCTATCAAGGCTAGGAAGCACACCGGTGAACACGACCGTGAGACCGCCGAGACAATTAGGAGCCGCCTCTGGAAGGTCTATGTCCCCACTTGGTGGTGCGACATTTTGTTGTTTTCCCTTCAAAGCGAAATAATTAAGCTTGCCATCCGTTTCCGGAGCATCTGGTAGCTCGGCGTTAGGAATCTTATCCAAGATCTCATCTGCATGTACGCCGGTCACAGCAGCAGGAAGTTCACTGGGCTTTTTTGGTTTACGCGCGGGTGCCTTCTTTGGTTTCGGTTCTGGCTCGATTTCTTGAATGGACTCTTCTTCCTTGAGAGCCTCGTCTTCGGCATCGACGTCGATAGCTCCGTCTTCGAGTTCTTCAGCGGCATTTTCATCGGCCTCAAAATCATCGTCTTCCGCTTCTTCCTCTACGTCGGGCTTAAATTCTTCTTCTGAATCCTCCATGTCTGAGTCCAAGTTAATATATGTCTTCTTAGCAGCTCTTCTACGACCAGCAGGCTTTGGCTTCTCCGGCGACTCTTCTACAACTGGCTTCGATATCTTTTTAGGCGTAGCTGGTTTCTTTGCTACTGGCGTCTCCGGCAATTCATCGATTGACTCTTTTGTCTCGGCTGGAAAGTACTTGCTAGAGGACTCCGGCAGTGTTTTCTGCCGTTTGGCCGGGACTTCGTCGTCTGATATAATCTCTACACTCTCTTGCTTTGTTGCCAGCTTCGCAGTGGAAGTCTTTGGCTTACTTTTACTGGCATTTGATTGTGTTTGGGGCCTTTTTTTCTGGAATTGGTTAGTATATGTATGCAATTGGGGCAGGGCTGGGTGACTTACAGTGTTTTGGGGGCCGTTAGCGAAAAACAGCCGAATATCGACCATTTTTGGTTGTAAGTATGGAGAAGACGTGGATCAGATCTATAGGTGCTAATATGTACGAGACGCGAATCGGTGGAGGTGATCTGAGATGGGTGAAAAATGAGGTTTTGTGAAATATTCGTAAGAAATGCAAGAAAGATAACGCAAGAAAAAGGAGATTAAAATATGTTTGCTTTTTGGCAGTATGATTAATCATCGCTTACAGAAGATCTTCTGGTATTTTGATACTATTGGTAGGAGAATACCTCTACTACATAATTAATCGTAATGAAAAAGAAAAAAAAGTGGATAGACATCTTTCTTTTTCTCGCTTTTTCTTGTTTCTTCCGTCTCTATGCATTGACATTTACTTCTTCGAGCTCTCTTTGTCGAGAAAGTCTGTCCACAACGAAATGAATGTCAGTCGAGCCGGCTTTTCATCGCCCCTCTCAGCAGCACCCCGATTCGCCAATCCAGCCTGGATGTTTCGCGTGTCGTCCCAGTCGAGGAAGTCGGAGATCACCTGAAGTGCCTCGAACTTCTTGGTATCTCCTCTTGGGATCTGGAGGAAGTTTATTAGCATGTTCGAGATCAACTCCTTGTCAACGGTTCCCTCTCCCTCGTTCAGCTGTTGCCTGAGCATCGAAAGCGATTTGGTTAAGTGTTCATTCAAAATTATGGCCTCGTGCCTCAATTTACCAATGATTACCTGCTTGCTTTGCACGTCCTCTTCTAGCGACAGTATGCGTTCGTTCTCGGATTTGAAGCGCTCAACTTCCAATTCCAGTGCTTGTTTCTGCAGAAGGAGATCTTCATTCTTTTGGTATGATTGTGCGAGCTCGGCGCGAAGCTCCTCTTGTTGTTTGTTGCTTTCCGCAAGCTTGGCCAACAAGTCATCCACTCTTGACTTCGACAGCTCACTCTCAGCATCCGCCTTTGATTTAAACTCCTCAATGACTTGCTCCTTTTCCTCCAAGGATTCCTTGAGTTCTTCAACTACCAGCTCAAGATTTCTCTGTTTCATTGCAACTTCTTCTTTTGTGATTTCCAACTCATTGAAAGCAGCCCTCTGCTCACTCAATTTCTTATTGAGTTTGCTGACCTCATTTTCAAGAGTGTACCTCTCATCCTGAAGCGATTCTTCGCGTGATTGATATTCTCTCTGTAATGTGGTCAATTGTTGAGATAATCTCTCGCACTCGAAGTTCAAATCGGATGATTCAGTATTGAGTGATGCAAATCTTTCCTCAAATGATTTATTTTGGGCAGTGAGACGAGTGTTTTCCTCAGTCAAACTTTGACTAAGTTCCACGTGGTTCTTGAGATCCTGCTCGAGCTCATCCATCTTGATTCCACTGGCACTGATCTCCTCGTATGCTGTTGATAAATCTGCTTTCACGACCTCCAACTCTTCTTGTGTTTCTTTGTAGTTTTGGAACACTGCTTTCATGCTGGAGATCTTGCTGAGGAACCCTTCCAACTTGTCCTTGACAGAGTCTCTTTCAGCCTCTGTTTCACCAAGAGTGGCTTCCAACTCTTCGATTCTCGCGATCAAGTCGTCCTTAGAATGCGAGCCGTATAATGAGCCATAGTCTTTCTGTTCTAAGTCGCTAGTTTGGTCTGGGGGAGTAATCAGACCATTTTGGGCGATTTTGGGCGGCGCATCTAGCGCCTCCAATAATTCTTCCTCGTTTGTTGAAGAAGGTAAAACCTTTTTATTAGCAGCGAGATCTATTGGTACCTCTTGGGTGTTCTGGGAAGATGAAACTGGAATGGCCTCCTCGGGCAACGAATCGTTTTTAATAGGTGAACTATTAGTTTCGTCTTCAGGTAACAAGTTGCCATCTATAGGTAATTCATCTGTGACATTCTTGGATACTTCTTCCGTATCATCTTCCGGTAACAAATCATCATCTATAGGTATGTCATTTGCATCTTTATCTTCTTCGGGTATCACGGTTGCTCCATCTTCAGGAATTTCAGTTGATTCCTCGACAGGCAAAACACTGCTATCGTGCACAGGGGCAACGTCCTCAGGTTCAGGTTGTACCAAGGTCTGAACACTGTCCTCTACAGTCACAGGTTCGACCACGGATTCGACGATATCTGGTATAACTACAACCTCATCAGCCGTCTCAAGCGGTTGTGTCTCTATACTCTTCGAATTTGATGCGTTGGAGACAGAAGGTTCGTCTATCAGGTGTTCTTCCTTAGCCTGCTGAACCGATTCCAGTTCCACCAAAACAGACGACTTAGGTTCTTCATCCTCGGAATCAAGAACATTGCTATCTACAAAAGACGATGCTGAAATAACGCCAGGATGTGGCTCCAGTACATCCTGTTTTTCTGTTGGCTCAGAACCGCTGGTTGGAATAGTCTCAGAAGAATCTTCAACAATGTTGCGGCCCCCATTCTGGGGAATTTCAATATTCTGTTTTGGATTTTCTGCGCGTGCGGAATCATTTTTCTTGATATCACTGGTTTTAAGCGTGTTTCCATTTGACGATTGGTTATCCAAATTAGTGGCCAAAACGGCCGGTTTCTCGGTCAACGAAGGGGTAACATCCGCGTCGTCGAATTCCAATTCCGTGTCCCATGGCTGGTCCTCATCGTCGGTCCAGGACGGCGATTCCGTGGCCATTTGTGTTGTGGTATGTGAATGTATGTGGTGGTGAAATGTGGAGATTGGAATTTGAGATGAAAGTGGGAGCGAACACGAGTGAAAAGAGAAAGTGAGTCGGGTACTTGAAAGGTTTGAAAATTAAATTACTATATCCAAGAAGATATTTTTTGCTTGTGTCAATGTGAGACGATCATGACTCTCAGTTCATGGCCACGTCTGCCAATGATGCGATCCATGGAAGGTGTATTATTTGATTGTAATTGTTGAGACGAGCTTTTTTTTGGATTGAATTACAATTTGATTTCTTTAATATTCAGTAAGGCTTTGATGATACCAGGGAGTTTTGTAATACTAGTCTTTCGGCTAGGGTCACTAAGTGCAAATTGGAGAACAATGAAGTTTGAAGCGTTGAGTTTATTGACGTTACTTATTCGTTTCATTCATGAAATTATGCTTTAGTTCAATTCTTTTTACTTTTTTCAGACTTTGTGATTCGTACTTCTCGCTAAATACCACTGCTCACCGACTAATATACATCCAAAATTGACCTATGCTCACAATCTACAAACATCAGTCGACGTAAATAAATACAATTATAATACAAACGTTCCATTGGAATTCACAGGCCCCCGGAAAACATGTCAAAGTTTCGCCTCTCCAATATCTCACAAGATCAAAGAAAGTACTATAATCTATCAAAGCTCCTCTCAGACCCGTATTTACAACTACATCAATATAACGTGTGAAATGATTCATTTTATACACGCTGCGCGTACGACAGAACACAGCAAATTAATAGGCTACAACATCACTCTCCTTAAATGTTAGATGGGTACAACATCACTCTGACAGAAGCACCAAAGGTCTTTGGTGGCAAGTTCTTCTTGAAGTTGGCTCTAACGACACCGTTGTTACCGTGAGTTCTGGTGACCTTACCCCAGATAACTCTGATCTTGGTACCTCTGACCTCCTTGGTAGCTCTGTACACGTAGGCGATTCTCTTACCCAAGTAGAACTGAGCATCGCTTGGGGAGCGAACACCGTCGATTTGGATCAAAGAAACGTTTGGGTTGGTAACGTTCTTGGAACGTTGGTAGGACAAGTGCTTACCCTTAACGTACACTGTATGTTAGTATAAAGATGGTGGGCGATAAATCAGCCGGAACAAAGAATTCCATTAATCGCAGACAAATTTTCTACGTGGCGATCGGTGCCATTATCACTGATCAATATCATTTTGATGATTGCCGTTCGATGTAGAAAGGACCGTAAATGATGTGCATCGCTCAGTGCAGTGAAAAATTCACACAACAGACGACTTCTCCCTCGAAACTTTTTCTAGTCATTATCATAGGCCCACGGTATTGGCCACAGTATGGTCGATAGCAACGCAGGGCGTATGTCGATACATCTTGTCCTATTTTTCATAGGTCTTTCAAATAGGTCTGACGATGGGATATTAATGGTTCACGATAAGGGTGGATGGTATTCTTTGTTCGGTGATAAATTCATAAATATTCTCTAGTGGATTGTGGTGTCTCCGGGGCTACATACATCTTTGAGCTTCAGCCATTGTGTATCAGTTGGATGAGAAGAAGTTTGATTTGGGACGGTCAAATTTTTCTCAGAGTGAGGAGGGAAAATTCTGGCTGTGACTGCAGATAGGCCGCGGCTGCCAGCGAAAAGTCAGGGCTGTGCCCTAGCGGCGCGCACGTGACACATTATTTAGCAGTCGAGGATGGGTGGTGGTATCTGGAAACTGAATTTGGGGAGAAATTTCACGTACAAAGTAACTTTATAATTTTTTTGCTATTTATTTCATTTTTGCTTGCTTTTGAGAGCTGGCTCTTCGGTACCTGTTGCACCAATGCACCTGTACCAGTTGTAGATTGTTACTAACAATAGCGCAGAGATAGATAGATGTATTCGATAAAGATCAAAAAATGGAAATTGATCATACATTCCAAAATTAAAGGAATATCTTAGGCATTACGAAAACACTCTTTTAACAAAGCAGTGCTGAATCTATCACGTTGAATTGAAAACCTATCGTAACTAGCTATAGACAGCATAATATTGTCCTTATCATACTTCCGTAGACCTTAAATCAAAATTTCCTTCTCATCGTTCCATTTGCCTTCGTTGAATCTCCAGTGGAGCGCCTGGCCCTTCTCGTGTTTGGAACCACTTCTAGAGCCCAGAGGAACATTCTCAATACTCAAATTGGCCAAACTAGCCAAGCTGACGAGCGGATCATCACCTGGGCTGGCACCCAGGAGGTCCTTCTCATCGAACCAGCGAACGGTCCACAGATCGCCTGTTTCCTGCTCGCTCTTTCTCATGGCTCTCTGGGTATTCTCGAGCTGAGTCTTCTCCTCGTGGATCGAGTCATAGTCACCCTTGCGGACAGCATCTGCAACCTTCTGCCATGCCTTGCGCGACTCGAGCTCATTTTGCTCTTCAATTGGCTTGACCACAAGCAGTTCTGGCGATTTTTTGGCAGCATCGTAGAACAATTCGCTGCTTGAACTAGATGGAGTAGTGGCTCCCTTCTCAATGTACGACTTACCTGACCATTGGCCGCTGATGGTGGCAATGGCCTTTTCCTTTGTGCCGCTGGCCAACTTGTCTGGGTAAATTCTAGCCTTGAATGTGTTCTTCTTACCGCTGAAGTATCCACGGCCAGAATAGTCGATAACGGCTAGATAACCCAGCGAGCTTTGAATGTATGATGTTCCCTCCAATTCCACGAAAGGAGAGGCGGTAATAAGTCCCTCGATATGCAATGGAGGAAGCGTGATGAGGTATGTCTCATTCAAGTCCTTGAATTGCAACACTGCATGGCCATACTGCTTTACACTGATCATGGTAGTACTGATTGTAGCCTTTACACCGTTGTAACCCTGCAAAAGCACATTGTTTTTCTTGTTTTCGATGGCATATGCGGTCACAGGAGGATGGTGCGAGACCTGCTCACTGATAAGAGTGGTTTCACCGAGAGCGCCGTCAGCGCTTGAATCGGGCCATTTTCCCACAAAAACCTCTCCCAAAAATGGATTCAACGGCTTTTTCTCCGTGCCCATGCTCTCGTTTCTCGAGCAATACTGAGAACGCAACGTGGAAATGAACCACCGGGTGACGGCAATCATACGGCGCTCCGACAACGCAAGCAGCGCAGCACTGGACTTGTTTTTATTCATCAACACCGGCTCCAAAAGCAAGTCCGGATGTTCTCCCCAGTATTGAGAGTACTCTACCAATGACGTTGGGGATAGAATGAATGGTGGGGCCGTCAACGACGACAAGTCGCCATTGAATGACGCAATTGATTTGAGAAACGAGGTCCACAGCGCTGTCAGAGACATTTTATGTTTTGGAGATCAGCAAATGGTAGCAATTGTGCAACGAAGAAGAAAATCCGATAGCTATTACGTAGTAGGTGTAGCAGATAGATATGCAGTTTAGGCTGTACGGGAATGTGTGCAGCACTGGTTGCAAAATGATTGAATCAGAATGGGAATTCTGGCGGAGACGTGGGTCGCGTAAAATCACAGAAAAGAAAATGAGATTTTCAACACTCGTGAAAAACTATTATTTTGTTTGTGAATGGCAACTTATCTTCTTTCATGGTGGCAGGCTCTAGTTGATGTCTGTTCTGCTCGCTCGTATAGGGGGAGATACGATCATAAACGAATGAAGATCTTATAGTGTGCCAAAATTTTGGCTACGAGAACCCACGCCAACAGGTAAAATATCAAAATTGCATACGACATTCCGCGGCTAGCATCTAATGTGTTGATGGACATGTTGATCATTCCAGTGCAGAGGTTAGCGAGAAGGAACACCGCCAAGCCGTTTTGGTTGATGGCACCTAAAATGTCCAGGTCAGCAGCACCAAGAACGTCTTCGAGCAAACTGTATCCCAATAAGAAGATCGAGTTGAAGCTGAGAACCATTAAGACATATGCTAGATTGGCCAAGCGTCTTGAAACACTGCCGACAAGTACAGACTCGCGCGCCCACATGAAGAGAGACCATGACACAATGGTCATTATAGCAAGGCCTTGTCTTGGTGACACTGTGAGAAAAGCATATGGACGCTTTCCGAAGTTCATTCCCAAAAGATTGTTGGGTGTCTTTCTCAGGGTAAGCACGAATGAACCGAAGGATTGTCCCAAAATAAAAATACTCAGGTATCCCAAAAATGAGAATACTCCCTCTTTGTTCATAGTGAACAAATTTGTGGAACGATTAGTTTCATCAAGAATGAACTGAGAGACCCCGAATTTCTGCAAGAGGACCTCATACAGAGCTGCAAGGCCCAAGCCCACGAAAAAACGAGGCACGGCCTCTAGGATTGGGTCCAAGATTCCCATGAAAATTGGTAGAATCCCCAATGTCATAAAAAAGTTCCAGTGGACACCATACTCGGTGACATGCTCCTGATATTCCAACGATTTCACACTCACAAGCCTGATGAGTCCCAATGCGAGTACTGGTAATGCCTTCATGGTGCTTCTACCAACTAGAGCAAAATACGAGTCCGTCTTTGTACCCTTGGAGATGCTTTTCTTGATTACGGCACGGGAGTTGGCTAGACCCATAGAAAAAACAAACAGACCTACACCGAGATCCATTAACGAAGTTCCCCAAGTTTCAACCTTTGCGAAACGACGTGGGAAAATATGGAAATCGACAGCGAGAATTGCCAAATTGGTGATGACGATCATCTGTGATCGGTAAGCAGTAATGAAGGGCACAATGCCGAGAAGATCATCGGACTTTTTGAGTTTAGCCTCATTCTGAGATTTGGAAGAACGGTTTTTTGCAGATTTCTTGTTGGATTGTGGCCCGAATACCCGTACCACAAACAGAAGTAACCCTCCAGCAAGGGCATAGGCATAAAGGAGGGTAGTTCTATCACTGAAAATGGTTAGAGCCTGCAATTGAAGCACCACGGAGTAATAGAAATCCACGAGAAATGGAATTGGTTGGTTCTGGAGGATGGAAAGCTGAGGAATCAACCATTGGGTAACTAATGTATGCAGAAACACGCTAGCTAGTGCAATTCCCGTCACGCTATATATTTCTGACATAGAGCCACCCGTCAAGTCGGAGACGAATTGTTCCTTGAGTTCTTTGAGCGACATGATCCTCTTCTGAACTTTGTTTCTGACTGTTCCCCTACTCAGATGAGTCCGTGCGAAACGTGGAGAAGAGGTAGGGCCAAGGGCCAATTAAGGAGGGAATAACTGTGAGTAAATCGGAACAAAGTAGTGATGAATCGGAAACCTCATTCCAAAAGTAGTATTTCTTGTACAAAATACACGTTTCATTTTTAGAATTTGTAGAATTTTTGGCACCAACTGCTTCACTCGATCCGTTATGGACCAAATGCATGAGAGTTTGGCGCCAGTGCCAACCCCACCGATGGATGCCAAAACAGTCACGATTACTTATTTAAACTCAAACCGATAACTGAAGCAAGAATTGAGGAAGTTTTCTCATTCGCAGAAAAAAAATTTATAGTCTTCCATAATTCAAGTTTATTCCTCCCCTCGCTATTCTGTGCGTACTCTATCTTTATGTGTTCCTGCGTTTTCTTGGGGACCCATATTTGGCCCAAAAGTCTCACTCTTTGTACCTCACTCTACATTAACTGTTGAGCACCCACAACATCCTCCCCGCCACATATCAGAAGGGAGAGCTAACAAAAATGGATACATCAGCACAGACTCGAGATCCCACACAGCTGCACGACTCAATTTCCGTGCAAATCGATGCCCATGACGAAACTGAACGTCTGCGTACCCCAGAACAAAACCAGTCCTTAGATCTGTATGATGGGGTGGGAATCGCCGACCCAGTCAGTCTTCCAGAATCTTTGGCAAGCTCTGTGACTAGCTCGCCGTCGCTCAACGCTGCAGAATCATTCTTGGCCTACACTGGCACAAACAGCGTCAATAACTCAACGGAGAAGCTCAAGTTCTCCAACTCAGCTATGAGGTTCAATGAAGAAGCCTCCACATATCCTTACAAAAACGTTCCAACTGCATTGGACTCACCGGGAACGCCTGAGCTGCCCCTCTTCTCGCTGAACAGTGGTAATCCATCCCAGACAAATACTCCAAAACTGGAATCTTCTTTTGGGTCCCTAGGCTCGCCATATAGAGGCGCCCCGAAAGTTGCCGGTTCTCTTGCTTCGGTAGACGACGAAATCTCCCTCACTGCCGACGTCTCTTCTCTCCACCAGCCAGCCAGCTCTACCTCACCTATGGCGATCAATATAGATGCGGATGTATATTCCGATTCAGATGGCGGTAGAGATGGATATCCTTCGATTCATAGCCCGTTATTCTATTCTAGTGCGCTGGAACTGGAGGGGCCTTCAAATGCCACCCCCAGCGCCAGAAGAAGCAGGAAACTGACCCAGATAAATGTTCTCACGCCGCCACCGGCTACCAAAGCTCGCAAGCCTGCTCGTAGAAAGTCCCGCAACTCTGAGGCAAACTCTGAAAAATCCCATCGCTCAGAATTCCATCTGGGAAGTGGCTATACACAAACACCCACCTCCGGTAAGATCTTCCGCAATCTACTCATTCTCGAGGAAAGTCTTCGGCAACAGGTCATTCAGCAACGTACACTTCGCCGGAAATATGTCACTTTCTTGGCTGTTCTTTGCTCTCTCATCGCTGGCCTAACCCACCACTTGTATGTGAGCGAGTATCGTGGCCCCTTCCGTGTGCTTCTACAATTGTTGCTCCTCATGCTAGTGGTGACACTTCTCCTTTACCACCTCTCAGGTGAGTACCAAAAGACCATCGTTCTCCCGAGAAAGTTTCTCTCCTCTACCAACAAAGGATTGAGACAGTTGAACGTAAGACTAATGAAAATAAAAACAACGTATACAGGAACAACTGCTGATTTGACACGCGAGATAGGATTATTCTTGTGTTCAATGGCACTTAAATTCTGTCATACTGCATTCCCTTCAATGATTCAGAACCCCAACTCAAAACTTGAAATCTGGCTTGTTCTGGCCCAGCTGAGGTGCCAGCCACGATTTGGCTTAAACGACGTCAAGCTTGTTCTCATCCCTAGAAGTTTTAGTACCGACATCAGAGAAGGCTGGGAATTGTACCGGAATGAATTCTGGGTGAATGAGGGAGTACGAAGAAGAAATGCGGCGCTCGACTTCACCAAGCCAAAAGTAACAAAAAAGACGACAAAAGACAAGCCACGAAAGAGAAGACCTTCGGCGCCTCCCCTTCTCAATTTGAGCGAACGAAACCTCCAACTGATGGATCAAAGTCCTGAAGCATTGAAGTTTTCATCTGTTCGCCAATGAAATTTCAATTCCTAACGACAAGCATTGCAAACTTACGAAACAAAATCATGATAGCTTAAATGTGTGTATTATAATTCATTACTCATTAATTCTTAGCATCTCCTAGGATATGTTCTGCTACTCTAGTGCCGAAGACCACACATTCCAATAAGGAGCTTCCACCCAACCTGTTGGCGCCATGAACTCCTCCACTGACCTCACCAATTGCGAAAACATTGGGTAAGGTGACACCTTCTTTGGTCGACACTTGACTGGCGCTATTGGTTTCAATGCCACCCATGGAGAAGTGGAGAACAGGGGTGATGAAACCAAAATAGAAGGTCTCGCCAACTACTGTACCAAAGTGACTTCTTTTAAAGTGGTCGTTCTCAATATTGCCATTGAACTCGGATAAGCCCGCGTCAAACGCCGATGGCAGAGTGGTCAAAGATGGTATAATTTCTTTAAACTTCTCGACTAAGTCGCTCGAGGTGCCCTTGAACATAAGCAGCTGAGACATGTAAAATCCGATGTGGGATTTAGCTTTCTCGTAGTCTTCTTCGCTGACTACAATGGCGGCCACCGGTGGTTCACCACAAGAGTTCAAGACAGCCTTGGTCACTTCATCTCTAGTAGTCAATTCGTTGACAAAACGCTTTCCTGTTAATGGAGAGAGAAGAATACCACCGATACTTCTGATAAGCTCACCACACAAGAATTTGGACTTGCTGGCTATTTGCTCGGGCCCTTTCAATTGGATGAAACCTGTTGGGTGGACCTGAATTTGGTCCATTTGAATCAAATTGGCACCCAACGACGACTCGGCAATTTTTTGACCATCTCCTGTAGTCAATGGTGAGTTTGTTTGAGGATAATCTAAAAGATCCGGTCTGAAGCGCTTGATCATGGAGTCGGGTCCAGTCAAGTCGGCACAGATTCCACCTGTAGCAAGGACGATATTTTTTGCCCTCAATTCATGGACGGGCTCGTTTTCTTTCTGAGCAACAATACCAACAACTTCGTTTTTGTTCTTGATGAAGTCTACAAATCGTGTCTGAGTGAGGACCAGCACACTCTCCGACAGCTGCAATCTCTTGATAAGGGTGGACACAATAGCAAATCCAGGAGGCAAATTTCCACTGCCACGATGCGTACGTGCAAATGAATGGCCTCCCAAACGTGCTACGACTGATAAATCGACGTTACACTCCTCCGACAACCACAGAATGGCCTTGGCACTGTCCAGAGATAAAGTTTTCGCCAAAGTCTCAACACACAACCCTTTTCCCGACCGAATTGTGTCTTTGTAGAATTCCTCCACTGAATCCTTCTCGTCCTTTCTTTGATAAATGGTGGGAACACCGTTTATGCCCGACGAGGCCTTGATGGAGTTTCCGCCCATTTTCTCGGCTTTTTCAACGACAGCCACTTTCAAGCCACCTTCCAGTAGCTTGACGCTGGTGGTGAGTCCGGCCAATCCGGAGCCAATGACGATAACGTCGTAGATTTGGTTGTGAGACATGTTTCTGATGTGATTAGTAAAGATTCCGCACGCCTTGAGCATAGAAAATATGAGCACGCAAGTAAAGGAGAGCAAAAGCTTGCGATAGGTGAAGAAAAACAATATGAAGTATAAGGACGGTGTGAAGAAATTGGGTATTCGGTCCAATTAATATACTTGGAATCAGGTGATGCATTTAGGCGGCTGTGCATAAACGGTGGTAGCGCAGAAAAGGGTGGTAAATTGGGTAATTTGGGAATTCAAAATGGTTGCTTGGAATTTTCGGAAAGAAATTTATGTCGGTTTTGGAATAAATATGTTTTGGAGATTGTTTTATTGGATGTTGTGGGTGTATTAGGGTGTGGTACTGTAAGCGCATAATCTTATCGATACCATCAGACGAAAGTACTAAGGGGATACTCATGGTGCAGGTCTCAGTGTACACTTTTTGTAGACTTTCGTACTCGTACTTCACCATGTTTTGAGGTAGTTCACTTTCTTGGCTTTTCGTGAACCGACCTGGTTTAAAATGGTAGCGAGTCACGGGTATTGGCGCTAATAACGAACACATTTGGGAAAAACTTTCCGTATCTCAAGAAGTACTTGATTTTGGTTATCAAGGCTAATTTCAGACAATTGTTTAGAGACAAACATAGGTCCAACTACCATGTTCTTCCAGGATACCTCGAACTGAAACCTTGAAGCCATCAAATCCATCAAAAAAATTTTGAAAAAAAAAATCAATTCGATTTCTGCTCTATTTTTTTAATTTTCTTTGGCTTTTGCCGGTTTTTCTGATCTTTGTAGAATACATCTTCAAGCCTCCTGCACAATCTGATTACTTATTCAAATATCTACTAGAACCTACCACTGGTATCTACTACTGACTACTATCGCCAACTCTACAGGCACAAAGTCTACCTATTGTCGAGACTGCCCCCGGTACTAGATCTACTCATATCAGTCCGGTTTTTACTTCTACACGATCTATCTTTTCTTCCACTAGTTTTAAATCAAATCAGTACTAGCATCACTCCAACCACTCTCAATAAAGAGGTAGCTTCAACCGATACTTATTTTGAGATCTGTTAATCAAGATCTGCAATAAACCTTCTTTCATAGCTGACATCTACGTCATTTCCCAAGCACAGTTCAAGTCATGCTAAGGCTCAATCCCATCATCCATCCGGATCACAAGAATAAACGTTTCCGTTTCGAGCCCTTCCTACGAAAAGAATTCAACTTTGGCCTTGATCCTGATAGACCGGTATGTCAGTTCTTTAACCCAAACCAGCCAGACTCTTGCCCTAATGGACCCTACTGTCCAAACAAACATGTAGCTGCCATGTACAACAATAAGATTGTTTGTAAGCATTGGCTACGTGGCTTGTGTAAAAAGAATGATCACTGTGAGTTTTTGCATGAATACAACTTGCGTAAGATGCCCGAATGCTTGTTCTACTCGAAAAATGGCTATTGTACTCAAACTCCTGAGTGCTTGTATCTCCATATTGACCCTCAGCTGAAAATCCCTGAGTGCTCGCAGTACGAGCGCGGATTTTGCCCAGAGGGTAAGGATTGTCCAAACCGTCATATTCGGAAGATCATGTGTCCTATGTTCCTAACAGGATTCTGTCCCAAGGGACCTGAGTGCGACTACAGCCATCCTAAATTCGACAATTTGCCGCTCAAATTGCGCGTGGGTCATAAACGTCTCATAAAGGGTGAAACTAGAGAGGTGGAAAAGATTTCTTACGATCAACCGTTGACAGAGGTGAAACGCTAGAAAGCGCTACAAAGCGCTACAATCGTGTATAGTTCTTTAATAACACATTAATTTATTAACTTTTTGTAGATTTACCATGTTCCTAAATTCTATACCGGCGGATCTGTTTTCTCTCCAATGGAGTAATAACCCAGTTGATACCATCACCATCTTCACCGCTGTAGGTATTGAGCTCGTACTCCTCGCTATCCATTCCCACCAATAAAGCGATCTGGGTCACTCTCACAAATTTTTCTTTCAATTCGTAGTCATCCTCGCACATCTCGTTGATCATGTACGAGAGATCTTTATCCAATTTAAGTGCACCCAATTCGTTGATTCGAGACTTCTTCAACGACAATAAAAGCTTCTTTTCTAGTATCTTGGCGATGTTCTCGACTAATTTTCTGAGGAATTGATCATATACAAGACTCTTATGAAGCGTTTGCTTATAAGGCGATGAGATCGCACTCCACGCAGACTTGAATTTGATGATTGTTGATGGATCATTCAATGCAGAAGAGGAATATACAATGAAATTGCCTTCGCTGGATTCTGGGAAACAATCACTGATCATTGTTATGATTTTAAGCTTGAATGACTGTTCATACAACTTCAGAAGGGACTGCTTAATGATGTCCGTGGCACAACTTTGAAAAGGATCGAGGAGTTCGGCCTTCAATATGTTTGCAACCTTATCCGAATCGATACCGAACGGGAAGAGGTTGCTTAAATAGGAGGGATTCCGAACGGTAAAATTGGCACCAATCTGTTCAACAAATTCTAAGCCAGCCGCAATGGTATTGAGGTAAAGAACGAAATTAATAAGTTTAGTGCTGTTGACTGGTTTTGTTGGATTGGCAGCGGTGACCATCGCGGTTCCAGAACCGACGACATTTCCGAGTGCGCTTGACGCACCTTTAAAGAAGCCCCCAACTGACTCTGGTGCTGGTGTCCCCGTCCTCGAAATTATTGGCGACTCGTGAACAGAAAGATTCTGCGGAGACGACAATGTCAAGATTTGATTTGAGCGTGGCAGGTTTTCCTCCAAAGCTTTTGAAATATAACCGTGAAGAAGATCGTCTTTAAGAACTTTGAAACTCTCGGTGACGAAAGATTTTACGCTAGAGACCTGTCCTGATTCGAGCACGTTTTTGAGAGTGGAGTGGAACACCAATGTGATATCTTCGATAATAGAAGATATTGGTGCTTCATCAGGCGACTGTGAAACTTTTGTTGCAATCAAGAGAGGTGAAAGAGGAGGCAACTCTTCGATTGTCAATGCTTTTTCTAGCGACCGTTTCAAGTAGAACAAGTAGAGACTCTCAAATGCTGGGAGGTACTTGCTTTTAATTTTTTTGTGGAAGTTTCCATTTGCAAGCAATGGTGGTAATACCAAGTCGGTATTTTCTGTTGACACAAAATAATTCTGTGCGATGAATTTACAGTAAAGTGCCCAGTTGTTCATAATGGTTGACATTTCGTGAATCAAATCGCCTACTTCGACGATGGAAGCGACATCGTTGTCAACCACTTCTGTAAGGTCGGATTCTCCAGGACTGGTCAAAGCCTTCAATGCGGTGAATCTATGGAGTTTGATGTCCTGTAGAACCTTGTCAATGCGGCTACTCTCATAGAAAGTATCCGAGATTGTGCCAATTTGCACGTCAATTTCACGTTGGATTTTATTCACCACATAGACGATTGCCAGTGGGTATGACTCAGCATAGTAACGATTTATGAGAGGTGAATGTTGAGCGAGCATCATTGAGACGCTCTCAAACAATTTAGCAGTGATGTCGCCATAAATGCCCAGCTTAGATTCCAGGGCAGAGGCAGACTGGGCCAAGGCTTTCGACGACTCGGTGATGATAGAACAGATGAACTTGGAATAGCAGTTGAGTCCCAATTCTGGCTGGTCGATGAGAGGGAACAACTGAAAGTATTTAGTAATCTCAAGTACCGATCGTTTCTTGGCCGCTTCATTGAATAGATCCAGAAATTTGGTTTTAAGCATCTCGATCCACTGCTCAATCTTGGGACCTGGATACTCAGGAATGTCTGTCAGCGGGACCACTGCAGACGCGAATTTACCACTCACAAGCTCCGATCGAAGCTCATGTTTCATACAATGGATACACTGAGCCGCTTTCTCCCAGTCCTGGTGTTCAATGGCATACTGTGTCTGTTTCATATTGCTCTTCAAAGTCTGTACATCGGCCACGTACGCCCAGGTGGCATTGACATTCCCGATCTCATGGTCCAAAGACTTGATCTTGGATGTAAGCGAATGGCCCAAGTCGTTTGCAGATGAGAACACCTTTGTCAATTGATTGGAATGGTTGATTGCATGCAGAAGCTTAGCCCGGTGCAATTCCGCTGCAGAAACTTCGCCGTTATGTTTTTTAGATGTCACGCTCACATACCGCGCTAAATCGGTATCGATTTGGTTTGTTTTGATGTCGATTTCCTGAACTAGTCTATTGAGATCAGAAAGCGACAGTGACGCTGTGAACTGGGCAGCAAGAGCATCGTACTGCAGATCAAGCGTTGGTTGGGCTAGCGACGGGAAGATCTGGTGGGTAGATGTGCGTCTCGTGACTTTTTCCGTCATTTGGATGGAAATAGTTTGGAGTTGTCTTTCAGTATGGGGGGTGTTATGTGTAGGTTTGCAACCATGAATCGGATTAAGTGTATGAATGTGTTGAAAGCAATTTTAGGGTGTGTTTTTTTTAATTCGTTCGAGAAGTTTGGTTTCTCGTTAATTTGATTTATTTCACCGGATTTCGTGGCTATTTAGATTTCTGAGGTCAATACTTATCCGGAATTGTTGCACAAAGGTCAAGGACATATCATTTTGAGTGTATAATCACAATGTGCTATCGAAATTCTTCTGATTATAACCATTGACTTGAGTGACTCTCATCTCCATAATGGCACTTCGTCTCTTGGCATGAGGTAGTTCACTGTCTCATCTTTCATTATCCAATGTTACATCGATTTTAGACTAATTGCAAACGTGACTATCTCTTCCACATATTTGATGTATATTTTAACTTTCACTTCAACGATGAACTGAAGCCAGGAATTGTCAAATTTCGAGGTGTTGGAAATGTGAGAGTTTCGAATGAGAACAAACTATTCACTTCTGCATCAGGCTTTCACACAACCAAAAGCGTTTGTTCCTAGATATATTCGGGATGTTAAAAGAACAACGAATATCCAATCTTTATTTCATGACACTATGCCTACTAGGCTGCTTGCAGCGGCATTGCTTTCCTCGGTTCACAAAAGGGTAACAGCAAGCTATAAACCGGAATTTTTGAGAGCTTTCTCTGTCAGTACATATCTTTCAGTGATAGATTCTAAATCCACTGAATACTAGTCTATAAGACTGAATTGTCACAATAACAGTCCAATGCAATCCATATTGCATGCAGTATTTTGCAGCCAGGGCTGTTTAGAGTCTATTCAAAATCTTCAAGTACTACAATTTGATATTATGTTCCTCGTAGCTTCTGTAAATTACCTATTATGCGACTACTTCAAGTTCTGGAACTGGGCTTGGTCCAGCTTGAATTGAGAAGATCTCTTCGTGATACGGGCTTTCTTCTTAGGACCCTGAGCGCTCTTCAAACCCTTGATACCCTCGATTTTCAGGCCCTTGGTAGCTCTGGCACCCTCCACGATCATCCGTCCTGCAGTGTTCCGGTCGGCTTTACCGAGCATTCTCTTTGCACGGCCCAATTTCGTCTCCTGGTCGTCATTCAAGTTTCTTGGGGGCATGCGAGTTTTCTTTTGGTTCAAGAAATGGTTAGGGGAAATCACAGATGGTTTGGCATGGCTCTTGGCTCTCAGAATACGGAGCTTACGGCCCTTCTTTCCGTCGGCGGCGTCAATGGGTTTGTCATTGAGGAACAAAGCCTTGTTGACAGAAAGGGTGTCTTTGAATTGCACAAGAGCGAAGCCCTTACCCAAATTCGTTTTGGCGTCACGAACAATTCTAACGGCCTCCACGTCGTTGCTGATCTTGTCGTTGAAATATTTCCACAAAGTCTCCTCCTGCTCCGAAAAGTCCAAGTTGCCCACGAAGATTGTGCGCTTGTTGTCCTTGGGACTAGGGTGTGCTACGTGATCCACGCGTATGTGGAAATCGTCAAATGTGGTGGCGTTAAGGATACCAGGCGCCTTCTTGGAGGGTTCCTTCTCTGTAAACACAACGTACGCGTTCAACGTGTCTCTTGTGTCATGCAAAGCCTTCTTGACAAAGGCCACTTTTCTGGGAAGAGCCTCGTCAAAGGCAATGGATCTGAACCGGATAGATTCCACTGCGCCAATGGTAGAAAAGAGCTTCTTGAAGTCTTTGTATGTGCTTTTGGAGGTGATCACCTTGTTAGAGACGTTTCCTACAAATACGGTACGCGAGGCCTTTTCTAGTTCGTCTGCCTTGAGGTCCACCGTCTTGGCGGCGGAGCCCTTTTTATTGCTCTTGGTGGCAGGCGCTTCCTCAGTTGTGTCAGCGGGTTTCTTCTCCTTTCTTGGTTTCTTGGCTTTGGCGTCGTCAACTTGCACATCCTCAGCCTCTTCGCTTTCATCATCATCGCTTGATCTCACACGCTTCTTCGACTTTTTGTCTCCAGAAACCTCGTCGGTGACTTCTTTGTCATCAGCTTCACTCGAGCTTTCGCCCTCGCTGGCATTTGCAGCTGCGTCGGCGTTTTGGGCATCGGTAACTTTTGGAGATGAGGCCTCATCGGGCACAGAAATGACAGTTCTTCCCCGGACAGGACGACTGACAGGACCGGCGGACTGCAGAAGCAAATCGGAAACGTTGTCGTCTTTTTTGGCGTTGCCGAAAAGAGCTGAAAACATTATGCGGATGTATCACTGAATGACGACTACTGTCCTTGAATAATTCCCCCCAGGCATCTCATCTCGCTGGTGTACGGGTGTGCTGTCCAGTTGGGTGACACTGAAAGATAGAGTCTACAATTCGTGTCGGATAAAATAAAAAAAGCCAAAGTCAAACAGAATCAATCCTAACCCTCATCTCAATCCCCCGCTCCATCCAAACGCTTTTTTCCGTACCTTTCCACCTCCATGTTTGGGCCTGCACCCAGTGCCTCTATCTTCAATGCCATGTCCACCCATACCCCCTCATCTGCAGGCTCTCCAGATGCTGGACCAAGTTAAGGCAATCGCATCTGTTTTCAAACACATCCATCCAAACATTCAATCGAAACCCGACTCTCACCCCCCACATCTGCAACCCCAAACATATCAGAGTTGCCCTCCACGTCACCATACAGGCCAGCTGCCCCCACGTATTTCCGTATCCACCCCCATCCTTCCACGAAATACTCCCCCACGTCCAGTGAAGCACCATCAATTGTTAACACATTCCACCACAAGAGTCTCCGTAGTATATACATCCATATCGGTTTCGAGTAGAGCAAGTTTGCTTACGTAATCTCCGTTTTCTTTCCCTCGCATCTTCCTTCGATATGACGAACAGTACAACACAAACAGCACCGCCCACAGCCACAACCCCCAAGAAATCGCCGCCGTTAGAGTCCTCAATTCCACTAAACTCCACCTTCGCCACCCCGTCCAAAGATACCAGGGATAACTACGAGAGCAGCGAGCTCTCGGACTTGGGTGATGACGATAGCGAGGCCGAAACTGACAAAATGGACTTTTTGGACGACGATGCCAACGCCAGCTCCGCAGATAAGGTGTCGGATTTGCGCCGCATTTCCCATTTGACCGAATTGGCACGTCTTGAAGGGGTCGACGACGACGACTCCGATGACTCCGATGACTCTGGCAACCCCCAGCTTCCTTCTGTGCTGCGTGTGGACCCTGAACCCCCTGCCGAAATCGACACCACCATATTTGAAAGCTTCCGGACTGACCTTCTGGATGCAGAGGAGCCTGATGTTTTGAAACGTCCAAGGACGCTCGAGACCACTGATCTTATTGAGGCGCCCCTCAAGCGGATGCGTACAGAGGTATTGCATGAGCTAGAACCTGAGTCTAAGCCCGAGTCTAAACCTGAGGGTTTGCCGGATCTCAGTGCGCTAGACACCCCCACTTCCCTAGACGCTGATTCTGTTGATGATAAGAAAACTCTTATAAACGAGCCCCTTGCGAGTGACATACTGGCCACCGAGTTGGCTGTCAATGGCGTCGCTCAGAGTCCGATAAATTTCGATGCGGAGGAGCACACGGAACGTGCTAGTAGTAGGGAGCTGTCGGCAGAGCTTTCTGACGTTGACACAAAAGAGGATTTGGTAACCATTTCCAATCCTGAAGATTTCAGCGAACCAAAACTCGAGGAAATCGATCAAGTCGAAGCTGAGGAGGCCCCAGAAGATGATGACGAACCTGAAGTTGAACTTGAATCAAATGAACAGCACGAGTCAAAGAAAGAGGATCAAGGCTCTAATATTTCTGATAAAGATCACGGCGACGACTCAGAAGAGGCCGAGAATCTAAAACATAACGCCGAGGAAGAGCACGAAGATGAAGAGGATGATGAAAACGATGATCGCGAGGATAACGAGGAAAACGAGGAAAACGAGGAAGATGAAGCCGAAGTTGAAGAAAGTGAACATGCTGACGCTGCAGAAGTCAAAGCAGAAAGTGGCGATGAGCCAGTGGCGGACACTAGAGATGATGAAGATGATGATGAACACGACGAGGAGGAAGAAGAGCTTGACTTAGACCTTGACGAGCAGAGAAAGAACGCTATTTCGGAGCTCATCTCCATTGAAGAGGACTTTTCGCTACTCCGAGACAAGTTGTACAATGATAAGCTTGCTCTCTTGGAGCATGAGATGGAGCTTTGCCTTGAAGGTTCGCATCCTGAACTTTTACAAATTTACTACAAAGTAAATGAATTTTACCAACAAAACATCAAAATATCCAACTCCACTCTCAACTACTCTCTCAAGTGCATTAATACGGAGACCATGGCAACCAGAACAGGCATTCATCAAAATTTTATGAAGAACCTTACTGATATGAAGAACGATATGGTTGCCGAAACAACATCGTTGTGGTACAAAATTAATCGTGAACGAAACTTTCTCGATCAAATCGTGCCAGACTACAATTTTGCTGCCCTCCCGCTGCTCAATCCCGATACACTCAATATGGCTATTGTGGCTGGCGGCAGCTCAATGGAGTATTATCAAGACAGTGCGCCTCTAACAAAGAAAGCCATCAACCAAAACACGATCATAGAGTTGGTTCAGCGCAGAAATGATTACAACGAACAGCTAGGGGTTCTCAATGGACTCAAGGAGTTCCATGGAATTCCATGTGCTGTGGCCAGCAGTTTATTGGATGAGGATGTGGGTTCTGTCGACGAGCTTCTTCTACGAAAAGCTACGCAGGATGAGATCAACGAAGATCTTCAAGCTATGGGGATATTCTAATCTCCTGTTGTGCTAATACTGTCCCATATTCTCACCCTTGTGTCGTTGATTTCTCTCTTTGATGATTGAGGCAATGGACAACTCTTTGATTCTCACGACTAGGCTGGTTAAAATCCTGTCATATTCGTTTCTTTAATTTTCCTCCAACTACTAGCAAGGCAACTAGTTGGTTCGATTAACTTTGACCTGTGTTCCTACTGTACTATATAAATTACGCTGAATAAGATTTATTTGCATGTTAGAATTGAAATGATGATTGGTACGCTGAAGGGTTTGTGTCTTTATGAGTGGATTACACAAATTGCAGCACTATACTTCTTATGAACGCAATAAAGAATATTGAAGTTAGAGGCGAAATGTATCGGTTCTTCGTCAATTCTTTTGTTCACGGTGGAAGACGTGGAGTTGGTAGGATCTTGAGATCGGCAGAATTTGTTAACAGCACTTTAAATTGAGCAAACCTTGGCGAGGTTCTATTGTGTCATTACTTCTATCAGATCAATTATTCATAGATCGTTTTTGATGGTGTAGGGTTTCATAAAAGCCCAAATCAATACTTTCATTGACTATCAGCGATTCTCAAAAGACCAAAAGACCTCCAGATAGCTAAAATCATAACTGTAGTTGCATTGTCGTGGATTATATGATTAAAAGAATAGGTTTTTTATCGTGTCGTTCACAGGCTCGAACCTGAGATCATCATAAAACTAATCTCAGAAGAGAGAGCACACCACTAGGCCACAGGGCAAAAACTCGAAAATTTCACAACTCCAGTTGACAGACCGCCAATTGGTGTTGAAACAGATGAAGCTAATAGTGCTTGGATTTATAAATCAGTTTTGTATTCCCAGTTGAATTTTTGTTCCGTCTGAAATACCGTTCGCAATCTATCTTATGAAAGAGGTTTTCGAGATACAGATCGATTGAAAAACACGTAACAGACAACAAGAAGAAACTTGTCCGCAGAAAGACTTATCCTATATTCTCCCCGATTCCTTTCTTTTTTGTATGGCATCTACTTCACTTTTGTCTCAAATGAAGAATCCAACAATAGCCAACACCACTCACTCAACCCTAAGAGCCCATGGAATGGAAGTGCTTCTGAGGCCTCAATTTTTCGTATCATCTATTACGACATCCATCATACATTTTATTCTCAATAGAATACGTATCACATATAGTCAAAACCCATAAACAATATCCAACAAGAGCATTCAAGGAACAGAAAAAAAGTCACAAAAATTCATTTACACTAAATCATATCTCAAATTCTCCAAATCGAAATTCCATCACAAAATCCCCCCCTCCAATTCCCTCCATTCCTCTCCCAATTCTCCCTATACATACCCTCACCCCAAATCAGCATTACATATTCACTTGAACACTTCCCCCAACTCAATGGTAGAAGTTTCGCTCACAGTCGGGAAACTCGACGCATCCCTTGCCGTGTTGCTCACCAAAGATCACCACCTCATCGAATTCCCCACGATTTTATTGCCGCTGGGTGTGAAAGGCGGACTGATCGTCAAAATCAAATGTGAACACGATATCGACACCGAGATCCAGGAGAAGAAACAGTTCCAGCAGATCCAGGATGAAATCTACGAAATGTTCGGCAAAAACGTGCCCAAGGCTCCGATTCTTGGTGTTCGCAACGTCACACAGACTTCGTGTGTATTGCAATGGGAACCATTGGACTTAGGCACTGCCTCATTCAAGAGCTTGGTGTTGTATCGCGATGACTCGAAGCTCTTTTCTGTGCCGAACCCACTCTCGAACCGGACGACCAAATTGTCGGGATTGGGCATCGATAAACTGTTCCTGTTTCAATTGCGGTTGGACACCACTGCTGGCGTGTTTATGTCCGATAAGATTGTTGTGACAACCCATAAAATGACCGATTTGTCCGGAATAAATGTATGTGTTCAGGACATCGGTGCCAATGAAGAGTTTACCATTGATGATATCAACCAGGCTTTGAAGAACATGGGTGCCCACAGCCCTGCTCACGATAAGATGCGTGTAGACACCACACATTATATCACCACACGTGAAAACAAGGACAACCCCGAATACGTGAAGGCCTGTGAAATGAATGTTCCGATTATCCGTCCTGAGTGGCTTAAGCAGTGTGAGCGTGAGCGTAGAATTGTGGGCGTGCTGAACTTCTACGTCAAGGAATGTGCGTTGCCGAACATCATGGCGGAAAAGTATTGGGCCGATTCTCTGAAATCGGTGTCCAAGCTGCTTCCAGAGCCTGCTTCCAACACTGTACCAAGTGTCCACGTCACAGAGCTGTCTGACACTGAGGCCGAAAGTAAGGTCAACACTAAAAAAGAAGACACGATTGAAAAGCCAGAGTCTTCTGAAACTAAAAATACGGATGAAGTTGCCGATAAAGAGCCTGAGGTTGCGGAAAAAGAGCCTGAGGTTACAGAGAAAGAGCCTGAGGTTACAGAGAAAGAGCCTGAGGTTACAGAGAAAGAGCCTAAGGTTACAGAGAAAGAGCCTAAGGTTACAGAGAAAGAGCCTAAGGTTACAGAGAAAGAGCCACTGCAAGTTGAGACAGACAAAGACCAGCCCAAGACCGAAATTGACCAAGGTCTTGAGAAAGAGGTTCCTGTAGACTCCACTGATGCTATGCAAGATGATTCTAAACCTGTTGTTGTCGAAGAATCCAAGGACAACAATGAAATAGTGGCCAAAGAAAGTGCAGAGTCTGCAGAAGGACTTCCGAAAACTCAAGAAATTGATGAGAGCCTGTCGCAATCAAAGACCACAGACGAACATACAGATGAGAGCCTGCGACTTGCCGAAAACAAGACCACTGGGGCTACAGACTCGCAGGTAGAGGAGCAGTTGTCCTCAGGGGATAAGGAAGAACCGCCGGCCGATGACCTTGAAACAGTAGACCTCAATAGTTTATAGCTCCCAGCACAGTTGCCGACGACCCAAGAAAGAAAAGCGACGGGTCCTGTATGTCTAGATAAAAACGGGGACTAATGAGAGATCATCAATAAATTGCGTCCTCCACCATAACACTGAAATCTACAATAACCTACATAAGTTCTCATTCGTCGTACTTCTTCGACTTCTCGGTTCATGTATCCTATGGTCAATATGATATATTCAAAATGGATAATACATTGTCTAGTATGGATCAACAGTACATCTACGGTTTACTCGCCAAACAATCTGCGAACTTTCTTCAAAATGGAATCCTTCTCCGGATCATAAGGATGGTCCTTGGATGGAATCTCCAAAATGGCAGGGAACGCATTGGTGTATGAGTCCACCCGCGGACGAATCAAATCCGCAATATGTTGGTTGATCAACAAGATAGCCACATCGTCGCGCTCGCCCGTGAACCGGTCAAAGGCTTGTTCCACTTCTTCTTGGGTCGTCTTTCCTGGCACCACAGTAAGAAAGTTCGATTCCTTTCCAGGCTCGTTCAGAACTTGGCCCACACCGGCCAATAGCAATCCTGTAACCGAGTCCTCATCAGCAATTACGGCTAGCAATGAGCGTTTGGCCATTGCTTCGTTGGCGGACATTTTTGGAGAAGTTGGTGGTTGGAGATAAGTGGTGGTGTGTAGATAGTGGAAGAGTATATATGAGGGTGTGAGATAAATTGGGGGCATGTAGTATAGTTAAAAACTGAAATTTTGGGAGTTGAATGTTTTGAAGCTGCCTTGAATTCTGTTGCTTAATTTAAAATCTTGTTTTTCTTTTGGCTCTTACTTTCTGATGAGCGGTTTTTAAATCTAGCTCTGTGGTTGTGAATGTAAGTACTGGCTATAAACCCAGGGAGCAATATGAACATGGTTCTAGGATAATTAAGGGCTTGACCAATTCCGGCGGTGTAATTTCGTAAAACAGTGTAGGTTTATTGACAGTTGATGTCTCAGCTTTTGTCCTGTTCTTTCGGGATTTCGCTCCTTTAGTGAAGTCAAAGTTGGCCTATGGTAGTTCATTCTGCGAAATTGAAGTTTTTGGCTCTCAAATTAAATTTCCATGTGTTTAAAATTCTTCTATTTCCAAAAAATTCTTCCAATATGGACAAGTGCTGGGTGTGTGAAATTGATTTACAGATTTCTATGGACAAATGTGGATTAAAGGAAAATACGAATTTCAATACAAAAATAAAATAGATTAGGAAACTCGAGGACAAACACCATTCAGTATTTCCATGCTCCCACAAAGAAAAGATTAAACTCATTTGCACGCAATTAAATTCAACACTTTTACAGAATCACCTGTTTTATCTGCCCCTACCAAACCACACAAACGCATCTTCACACTGAATCAGAATCTTTTCAAAATCAACAAAAAATAAATAAAGACAAACAGATTGAAATTATTCCGTTCACCCTCCAGACCCCAAAATCCCAAGTGCACCCACTTCGGTATACTGACAAGAACCCCATTCAACCCAACACACTTAGTCAAGTACCCATCACCAACACGAGTCTGACTCTTCTCAAGCCCTCATAAAAACTAACATACAAAAATTAAAACAAACAAATGAAAAAACTGAATAAATTCGAAATACCCCTTGGACCGACACACTGGTTCCTTCAACCCGTCACCGAATATGACATCCTGCAGACAGCACATCCATGCCAACCCGTGCACCCCTCCACTCTGAAGTGGTCAATTACTCTACTACTGTCGAACATCCGTTGATTGCAACAAATAACGCATCCAATTGCACCTTAACGGCACTCACTTCGTGTTCAATTTAGTACCGAAGAACCATAGTACTGCAGGCAGTGCCCTTTTCACAACCAGTCCACTCCATTCGTATGTTGAATCAAGTCTCTCCCGAAATCAGAGGTTATGGTGTGCCCACTTTAAGCGAAGTTCCAGTGATATTTTAGAATGATATTTCCATGTAATGCTATACGTCAGCTAGGATCCGATTCATTTTTCTGCTTGAATTCCAGTTCTTGCGTGTTTTTGATGTTATGTACTCTTGGAGAACCATTCTAGATACAGCAACACAATCAGTGCAGAAATCGCCCACAGTCCCAAAGAGAATCACAAAATGCATGCAACTTACAAACTCTCATACATCTTACAATCCCGACATATTTAGCTTTACTTCGCTTAACATTGACCTCTTCTAAAAAAACATACTAACCCCATTAGATGAGCCACTTTTCGGACACAAGAGCGTCCTCGGGCCAAGACTCACAGGCAGCAATGTTTGCGCTGCCCGCAGATCCACAGAAGAAAAAACAGGCCGTTTCCAATCTCACCAAGAACTTGATGTCGTCCTCGGCCCGCTACGTCCCACCCCACATAGACCCAACCTCAGCTGAACCTCCCAGACAACCGCCACTGTACTCGGCGTCAGTTTCCAGCCACAAAAATTTCATTCCGGTCAACCTGTTTGGATCCAGGCCTGCAATTCCAAACCTGACATCCTTCAACTCCAGAGAATTTTATCCACCTCCGACTGGAAGTACAGGGACCCTGTTCACAGGAAACAATGCAAATTACATTCCTCTCGGTCACAACACGCCTACAGCAGTTTCTTCGTCATATACCTCAAACTATTCGCGCACGCCGTCTTTTAGTAGCGCAATGGCTCAGAGCTCTTCTCAGGTCAACTCCAATACCCTCCAAAACCCCAACCCCAACCAGCAGCAATTTGGTCTGCACTCTGGCCCACTTCCAGGGTCTTTCAAGGCAACAGCAATGCCTACAACAACGATCTCTATGGACTCTGCTAACCCTAATATCTCATTGCATGATCAATACCTGCTGGCAACCGTCGCAGCTATACCAGCACCGGTGAATGCTCGGCCTGAAAGTTTCGAAAGACACCTATCCAACTCTTTTGTCAGCAATGGTGGTGAAAATGGCAGGCCCATTCACCCAGCTGCTATGCACAGAAATGACTCTGGCCAAGGACATGCTCATAATTATTATATTCACCACAATCACCCGACCCAACAGCAGCAACAGCAACAACAACAATCTCAGGTTCCAGATCAGAGCCAAAGCCTTGGCTTAGCGCAAAATCAGAATGGCCTCCAAAATCAATTCTATCAAGATCATGCAAGTGGAAGCACCAACGCTCAAATCGAACATTCGAACATCAGTGCGCACAGCTACGTTAATTCTTCAGCTGATTTCTTCAATAGTGAGCCAGATCACTATATGTCTTACAAGGAGTACCTTGATCTTCTTAATAGAAGAGATGCTACCTCTGCCGGGACTAACAATGAGGTGTACGAAGAGCACTTCAACATTGTTGATTATTCAGTTGATGAACTTATAACAATGCTTGCTTGCCTCCTCACTAAAATCATAGACACTAATGACAAGCTCCACCCGAATCATTTTGATAATACCATCGCGGCCAGACAAAAACTCAAGGAGCAAAGAAAGCTCAAGAAAATGGAGAGTGAAAGGAGGGCAGCAGCTTCAGCTGCAGAGGTCTCTGTGACATACAGCAATGATGGTATCAGCACAACAGTTTCTCACATCAGCGACGCAGACAACAGCGACAACTCTTCAGATGAGGAGGAAGACGAGTTAAAGAACAGGTACTTAGCCAATGTTCTTGCTTTTCATGGAACAAATGTTCCTGGAATTTCTCTCCACGCATACCTCACCAGGGTTCTCAAATACTGCCCGGTCACAAATGAGGTGTTCCTTTCGTTGCTAGTGTATTTTGATAGGATTGCAAAGAGAGCCAACAATCTCAAGAAGAAAAAGAAGGAGAGTGAAGCCGAAGGAGAAGAGCCCGAACAACTTTTTGTGATGGATTCTTACAATATTCACAGACTAATTATCCTGGGCATCACCGTCAGTTCCAAATTCTTCAGCGACATTTTCTACAAGAATCTAAGATATGCAAAGGTAGGCGGGCTCCCGCTCGAAGAGTTGAACTACTTGGAGCTTCAATTCTTACTTTTGCTTGATTTCAAACTCATGATCTCTGTGGAAGATTTGCAGAACTACGGAGATTTGTTGCTCAAGTTCTGGAAACGGGAGCAATTGGCCAACGAGATCACCAAACAAGATGCTGTAAACAAACCAGATGCTCATATGGGAGACTAATATGCATTGACTCATGGAAGAAAAACTCGACCCTAATCAAATTCAGAGTGCATGAGTCTGATGCAGAGAATAAAGTGTGTTGCCAAAAGCCACATCCACAGAGCGTGAACATACGGCTTCACTTGGCACAACAAGCCGAAAACTAATTTACATAATACATAAAAGAAATATGAACGCTCAAATCGAAACATATCATGAATAGAAACTAAACCTGCATGATGCCTGCATTCACATTGAGAGTACTTCTAATTTGAGTAAGGTTGGTTCGTAAATGACGACTGTATACACTCCCAAATCTTAATCAGGGTAATTACTGAAAACGGCAAATAGTTTTAATGGGTGGCATCGCTTCGGATACTCATATATAATGAATTGCAGTTGCACGAATTCTTACTTCAAAATATTCTCACTGATATGGGACTTTCAGAAAATCTCCAAAGGCTCACCGGAGCGTGGTCTACTGATGTCTTACCCACTGCTACTACATTAACCCACATTAATCCAACGAATGTAGCTGGAGTTGTGGAAACACTTTTATCAGCATCTTCTGCATATCCAACTATCACAAAGCCTTTGGATCTATATCTGTTGGCACGTGCTGTTAAAGGTGCAAAAGCTTCGCTTTCAGTGATCTCAGCTCAAAACTATATAGCGACTGCAACCGCAACACAAAACTTCCCTGAGATGACGCAGGTCATTTGGAACTCAACTATGGAATTGCAGGATTTGGAAATGGGATTCAATTTGTACCAGATGAAACTTTCGCGGTGGGCCAACCTCACTTTTGCAATCGTCTTTGCATTATTAGTGGTGTCACACCTAGGTATCTCACTTGTCAAACGTACACCATACTTTGGAGTTTGTCTCGTGGCGGGATCTCTTCTCGAAGCGGCGGGATATATAGCTCGACTCATGTCGATTGGGAATTATTCTGACAAAGATCGCTATATCTGTCAGATCATCTGTCTCACCCTTGCGCCAGCGTTCGTAATGGCCGGTGTGTACTACCTTTTAGCACAACTAATGGTTATACATGGGCGGAAATATACCATTTTGCGACCCTTATGGTACTCTTACATTTTCATTGTGTGTGATATTTGTTCTTTGTTCATTCAGGCTGCTGGAGGTGGCCTAGCGGCCATCCGCTTGCAGGTCCTTGAAAGCACTAAAGCAGGAACAATTATCATGACAGTGGGAGTGGCTTTTCAGGTGTTTTCCATGACTCTCTTCCTTTTCTTCCTTATAAATTTCCTATGGAGGATTTATTTTACAGCCTCTTCGAATGTGAAATTTCTGGTTGCAAAACTAGGGGCTCTATTTTTCCAAACAAGACGGGGAAAAGACCTACAACAGCAGGAGTTAAACCAAATGTATGACCAAAGATTCCGCGAGACTATTGATCGTCCTTTGTTTGGTTACTATCCCCTTGCGATCGTAGGTGCCTGTTTCTTCATCTACGTCAGATGCATCTACAGACTAATCGAGTTGAGTGAGGGTTGGTCTGGCTACCTTATCACACATGAAGAATATGTAATGACTTTGGATGGCCTCCAGGTCCTCATCACATGTGTTATTCTCCTTGCATTTCATCCAGGTCTCATTCTTGGAAAGACTTTTAGTGGATCGATCCGTGACTCCGGTTTTTCCGAAACTGACACGGAAAGACAAAACTATCCATATAGCACGAATGAGGAAAAGTTGAGAGATCTTTCCCTGGACTGGAGCGTCGATGAGAGTCTGTTGAAAGAATCTGTTGCTGGCCAACAGTATTCGAGCCATGGACAGGACGATGGAAACACATTTAATGTTATTCCATATTATACTACTCCAAAACAGAGTCCATTTTCCGACTCTTCTGAGTGGAAGGAACCAATGAGCGGTAGTTCAAACTCGCTTGAACTGCCATTCGCCAGTCCCTACGATACCATCGCACAAATTAAAGTCACACCTAACACAGCTAAGGAAGTCTTAAATCCAGTCGTTGAAGACGAGATCATGACTGTTCCATACCTGATTTGTCCTGAAAACCCTTCTGTGACGACTCCCACACCCAAAAAGAAGAGTCGGCGCTTCAGCAAATCAACGAGAAAGTCAGATAGTATCTCGGTAAATTCAGCCACAGTAAATCCCTATGAAAGAGAGGGAGTGGACGTGATCAAGACGTCTGGACCATATGAGCTCTACGAGCGTCCCGAGCTAGCCAACGAAATGCATATCGATCACAGTGATGTGGAATCTCGTGTGACGCATGATGAATTCTTCTTCACGTTTGTTACAAAAAGCCAGAATACGAACAAGTAGTCGGATCTGTGGAAGACGACACAATAGAAAAACTATGAGCTAGAACGTACAGATAACTTATACCTAATTAGAATACTTCAATTTTAGCCGATAGTACTAAGCCTCATGATAGTCAAGCTTAGGAAAACAGGTTATGCTCTACGTTTAAGACAAATATTGCAGAATAGACTTAACCTCATACGAGCTTACCAGGTTCCAAAATGGCGATATGCAGAGAAAATAAATTTGCAAAACATAGCAAGACGAAATGAAAACAAAATTCCCAAAAGAGAAAGAATTGCTCCTCCACGCTATCAATTGCAGTGCTCAAGTCCACCATGCTGATTAGACAACCCCTCCAACCGTTTTGGTATAAAAGGCAACACCGCCCCGCACCCCGCCTAAAAAAAACAAAAAAACTTATTTTTCCATCAAAATGGTTTCAAGTTTGAAAACGCAAAAATACTCCTACAAGGGTATGTATTCCACCTTGGTTGATATGAGCTAGTACTGACAATAGATATGATCAAGACGGCAATCTCCTCATTGAAGAAGAAGAATGGATCGTCGTATGTATAGGCTTGAACGGAATCTTCAATTTGTTTCTTAAGTGTTCTGAATTCGGAAAGATTTTTACCAAAACCTTACTTTTTTGACAGGTTAGCTTCCTGATTGGAGCTTAGAACCGTCACCATATACTCAACAGCGTTGCCCAACATGAAACAGCAAGAAAAAATCTCCAATTCAATCTTTCCACTCGGTACTAATTTTTTAGACGCCAAGCTGTCAAGAAGTACATGCAAGACAATTACGATGTAAAGAAGCCAAACTTTGACTATCTCTTCAAGGCAGCATTGAAGAAAAGTATTGAGAGCGGAGAAGTATCTCAACCCAAAGGACCTTCTGGTTTAATCAAACTCTCCAAAGACGCGAAATCGAAGGAACGCAGCACTCATGTTACAGAGTCAAAGAGTACATCAAAGGTCACACCAAAGGCAAAGGAATCTAAGATTACAAAAGATAAGCCTAAAGCCAATGCTTCCAAAGCAGGTAAAGCAAAGCCTAAAACTGAAGAAGTTAAGAGTAAGTTGTCCGTGAAGAAAGATTCAGAAAAGAAGAAGGCCAAAGAAAGCACAGCTTCCAAAGAAAAAAATAAACAGTCCTCCAAGAAAGCCAATCCGAATGACAAAATTCAAAGTACTAAGAAGAAATCGGCACCTTCTAGATCTACAGTCAAGGCAGGCCCCACTAAGCCTAAAGCAGCACCAAACAAAGTCCAGAAGAAGCCTTCTACGAAGAGCTCTACCAAAGAAATGACAGTGCCGCGAACTAATCCTAAAAAAATGACCAAGAACATTCCAGCGGCTGCAAGAACGAAACTTGTCAAAAGCGAAGTTCACAGACCAATGCGCAGAAGTATGGCTATAGCGCATTAAATTCATGTGTAATACTCATTTAGTTAGTTTTGAATCAAGCTGATTTTTTTCTCTCATTTTCATTTTTTCCGTTTAAGTTCTGTAGAAACTGATTCTTATAGTTTTCACGACTACCAACCTACCTCTTAATAACTCACGTCAACAATGGTTGTCAAACCTCACATATCATTAATTGTTGCTGCAATGGCACCTGAACTCGGGATTGGGGCCAACGGAAAGCTTCCATGGCGGTTGAAACAGGAAATTAAGTACTTCAGAGACGTGACATCACATTCCGGGGAAGGATCCATCAATGCTGTAATAATGGGCAGGAAAACATGGGAGTCAATTCCTGCAAAGTTCAGACCATTGCCAAATCGTCTCAACGTGATTCTCTCCCACTCTCACACTAATGAGTACAGGGATGGTGTCTTATTCTACAACTCCATGGATTCGATTCTAGATGCGTTCCAAAGAGACAACTACAAATTTCAGAAACAAGATATTAACAAGATATTCATTATTGGAGGGGCCCAGATTTACAACGCTTTCGTGACAGATCCAAGGGTTGATAGCCTCCTTCTTACCAACATAACTTTCACCGGAGAGGCTTCTGAAACGCCGGTCATGGATACCTTTTTGAGATGGAACCTTGACGAATGGAAACGGCTGGATAGTTCCAGATTGAAGAATCTCGTGGGAGTGGAATTTACGGAAGGACTTATTGAAGAAGGTGCTTATGAATACGAGTACACCCTTTGGGAACGGAAATAGTCCAGAGTACAGAACAATTAAATGCAAAAAAAGTCTTAATATTTACTTTAAGTAAGGCTTATTCAAGCGTTGGATCTGGTCACAGACCGTCCACCAACACTGCTTCCTTTGGAGAAAGTCTTCCTTCTGCTCGTTGAGATGCTGATCGTACATGAAAAGCTCGTAGAATAATCGGAGGTTCGGCTGAATGATCATATTGAATCTCAGTACCCGCACATACAAGTATGCTTCCATGAAATTGATACAGAAGTACTTCATCAAAGAAGCTATTATAAGCGTTGCAGAGCGTGAAACTCCAACACGACAATGATATAATACCCTCTCTTCGTTTCTTGGGTCCACCAAGATTTTTTGTTGGATTTCTTCGGGACACTGCTGAAGCAATTGGGTGAATGAGTCCTTTCCATCGTCCCGAATGTTGTATATGTATACGAAAGAGGTTAAATTGGGAAATGCAGTATTCTCCTTAAAAATTTTGGATCTCGTGGCGTCGGAGTTAATAGGAACTTCATAAATCAACGACTTGCCATCGTTGAATGTGAAAATGGGTTTGATGACCGCCGAAGTTGTGTCTTCAGTGGCTTCGTGCTGGAAGATGCAATCTAAGTTTGAATACCAGGCAGGTCTTTCATCAATGGAAATGACTTTCTTGATATTGAGGCAGGAGAGAATGGTTAAAGACGAGGCCTGCTCGACTGAGCCTAAAAAGTGACTACCATTGATGTGCGAAGGGAAATTGATATCCGCCGCGTTTTGAAACCAGTCCATGCTTGTTGAGATCTTTTGGTTGCTTGATTCTAGAGCTATTGTTTCCAAGGGGGTATCGAACAAAAGATCTTTGTGCTTAGTTGTGTATCTCTTGAACCACCTAATGTATCCATCGATAGTTCTGAGGAAGAGAAAGTCTTCCTTAGTAAGACAAAGCTTTGGCTTAACATTCAGAAACATTCTGAGGAGACATTCCTCAAGTTGGTTGAATTTGGTGTATAATGCGTAGCTGGTTAATAATAATGTGGAACCTGCAAAACCATCGTAGGAATAAACGAACACATTCTTCTTGCAGCGAAGGGCAACCTTAAGGAAGCGGAGAAAGTTAAGAAAATTAAGCAATTCCCCTTCAGAAATGCTGTTTCCATATCTTGCTATCGAGTCTGGAAATTCCAAAGTTACTGGCGCACTGCTCTGCGTTTGACCAGTCATTGCCAGTAATGCCGCTTCAAGGGTTTTTCGAGACGGGAACCTTGCTCTATCGTGGCAACACACGAGGACAGAGAATTCCACAGGTGAAATCTCGGGGCTGATCATGAGCTGGTGATAGTTGAGCGCATTTCCCACATAGAGGCCACTGAACACACAATTGATACTATTTAATTGCCACATTAGAGTCTGCTCCATCAGGGAAAGACGGTCTTTATGATTGACATTTTCATTTTCATTGGCCGGATCACAGAATGGGAACAGAAGGTTCTTGTTCATGTATCGTTGTACATCAATCCGAGGGTCTAGTTCAAAGTCCACGATGTATATAGGATGCTTATTCGAGCCCATCAACGAGGCTATGAGTTTTGCAGCATCATGATTTATTCCCAGATTTCCTTCGTCGTTGTATAAGAGGAAGTGGGATAACGGAGCCATGAGCTTGATTTGCTGATCATAATTCCGATTATTCAATTCGTCGCGTTGTTCAAGAACTAATCTGTACACTGAGTCAAAAGGCTCGTATAAGGTGTGTTCAAGTTCATCACTAACAGTCATGCAGCACGAGGTGGGGCGCAATGCCAAGAGATCGTCCATGCAAACGGAATTGATGAGCGAAGGACTGGGCGATTCTAACGTGTTCACAGTCATGAGATGAAAAGCATCGTTTGGTAGATTGAGGTCTTTGTATTGAGGAAACTTCTCGACTAGCTCGTCATTTGGGAGAGACAAGATCGGAAAGTCCCTTTCGACATCAAAGTCCGGATGATAGTATGCCCGTTGCTTGATCGACGTCAAGCCATGTAAATATGGAAACATTTCACTACACAGAGGCAATGGGTTCTCGTTTGAATAGTAGAGATCAAGAAGCTCCAGCAATTGCGACTCAGAGCTTAGAAGATACGCGTCGCCCCCCAAACATGACTCGAGCTTTTCGTTAAATTCCCCTATGCGCTTGGAGATGGGTCTATATTTGTAAGGGTTGGGAGGCGGCGAGAAGCATTGATTATGCAAATGGTACTTTTCCACCAAGGTGCTCTCGGAGTTGATGCGATGAGGGGGAGTCAACAGCAGCAGTTTGGACGTGGTATCTAATGGCATTGCCACAATTTCAACTTCCGTCATCAGAAGAGTAGTTGAAGAATTTGGAAACCGAGATGTTGAGCTCAATAAGTAGCTCAATAATTTTTGGTTGCAAATTCCTGCAGCTAGAAGTCACAGGATTGCAGCCAGGAACGAAACGGGGAAGGTATATAAGTTCCGGAGACGGAATTTACCCCTAGTTTCAAAATAGAACAATAAAAATAAAAGGATTAAAAATAATTCGTGTGACGGAAAAGTAGAACAATGAGGTCTTCTTTAGAGAAGGGCTGAGTTTCAGCTATATCGGTCAGTTGGGTCGAAGTGATGGCTTTAGACAATGGATCGAAATACGACTAGGAATGGCGAGTATCAGAGGCACTTGAAGATCCGCTCAAATTTTCTATACGGCCAGAGTGTTGTTGCAAACGAAAAATTCCCTCTCGAAATTAGTGGGCGGGAATGCAGCTGCAGATATACCGCGCCGTATTCCCAACGAGCATTTTTCCATGATGCGTCCAAGCTATCGAATGCAGCAATCGGTCCTGCGGCAGCGCGATTAACCGTTGAAAACATTCTAACCCCAAAGCGATAAGATCAGCCATGGACATGCATGAGTTGCCCTCCATTAAGAACCCTTAGCTTGGCCGTGTGCATATTTGACGAAATTTGGCACCTTGGCCCGGCAGATTAGCGGTAGGAGGGGTCCAGACCAGCGCCTGCCCTGGCAGGAGCGGCTGCGAATTAGACAGAGGGGGTAATGGAGAGGAGTCCATGACACCGAGCAATGGTTGACAGAAGCAACTACGAGGAGGAAATTTCCGAAAAGAGATTGGAAGCAGGAACTGAATCGAAAACGATATTTTAAGGAGCGGCACGAATTTCATTTTTTACATTCCATCATCTGTTTCCGTTTTTTATAAAATTGGTCATTGTTTTGGTGGCGAACTCCACCTTGGCTTTTCGTCCTAATCTGGGGCCTAGGGGCCTAGGAGTTTATAGGGGTAGAGCCGGGGGGAAGGGGAATTCACTGGGGCCGGATGCGAAATTGGAGAAGGGACGGCTTGTAGATAAGCGAGATATTATTAACCGTTGCAGATGAAGTTTAGTTTGCGTGATGATGCTGCCACGCAAATTAGCTATTTCTACGAAACCGTTGGCGTCTAGAACCTTCAAATATGTGAGGTGCAAGTGTGGATTGGAGCAAAGTGTCACTTTTTTTTTCGCAGCCGCAGTTTCGTAATTTCGCAACCGTCCGCCCTACGTGTCATTGCTCACATAAGTCCAAATTCGATATGAAGTATTTTTATTTTTTTTTGACAAGCGCGATTGCGTCACAAGTCTCGATTTCCGAAAAATCTAAACGTATCTGTTTGGTCTGGAGCACTGCCACATCTCTATCTCCGAGTAGCTTCTGTCAATATCGGCTCGGTTTTCGGGCATGGCGATTCGGGTATGACGGTTTAGGTGTAACGATTCGGCACACTCACAACTTGTAGATTCTTGGAAGTCGTGTGAATTGTGGAGGGTATCAAGAAATTGTACTAGACCATTGATTATTTGTTTTCTTGTTTCTTGGATTCCAAGATACTTTTACGCGTCACTCCAAGAAATATGAATCATCTATAATTGATTATTCTATAAATAATGAGTTGCAGATAGTCATCTTTTGAAGGTACGCTGTTGAAGTTTGTGTACGACCCGTCCAGACCAAATGGATCTCCACATTAAACACTGCCTACCTCGTACAAGCCCCGAATCTCGGAATGATTATCAAACCAAAAAAATCATTAGATAGAAATCAAACCTCGATTTGAAACTTGAGAATGATATATTGTTTTCATATAATCTCAGTCCTTTCTTGATCAGATATTTTTGCATTACACTTGTATAGAGTAGTGAAAAATTACCCACTAATTGACTACCTACCTCCCATGTTTGCAACCATTAGAAGATTCCAAGCTACCCCAGGCTACACACAACTCTTACAAACGCTTAAGGTTGACTTGAAGCAAGCGATGATTGCCAAAAATGGTCCGGAAAAGAACACCATCAAGGCGATCATGGCCACTATCAAAAACAGAGAAATTGATGGTGCTAAACAGACTGAAACTTCGTTGAAGAGAACGTTGGGAAAGATGATCAAACAAAGAAAGGATTCCGAGACTTTGTACCGCAACCAAGACAGGGACGACTTGGCTGATGTCGAACAGAAGGAGACGGTGTTTATTCAAAAGTACTTGGATACTGTTGAGGCATCTGAAAACAAGTAGATTGTATCCGATTCCATACTATTGGACTTTGTGTCATTTGTAAATAGATAATAGATGGAGGTGATGCTGATAAGAGCACTCATGTCTTTCGAACATAGACCGAATTGCAGATCAGACGAGATCTTCAAATTCAGAAGTAACTCATTTGAACTCAAGTTTCGAAGCATCGCTCTTGACTGAAACCAATTTAGTGGTTGTTCACGAGTCCTGGATCATTCTGCCTTCTCCGAATGACAAGTTCATGTAGCTTCCTACAGCTTCCTACAGCTTCCTACAGCTTCCTACAGCTTCCTACAGCTTCCTACAGCAAATAGCATCAGTATAAGGCACATGATATTCAGATAGATTGTTGGTAGTGTGGCTACATCAAACTTAGAAAAGCCACAGACATAACGAACAAAACAATACAAATTGGGCCCGTTGGGTCCCACTTCCGGACCCCCTTGTTACTCAAAGCCCCCAAAATCCTTAATTCATTTTCGTTGGCCAGTCCAGGCTGTCCCGTTGCAGAAGTAGTAGTTGTGACCATCATGGCAAAGCTAGAGGTGAAATCGATTGACAGATCCGGCTGTGGTGTGACAAAAACAGCATGGTGATACACATGCGCCCCAATGTCAGCGAGCCCCTGCCCAGGAGCTCCTAAATCGGCCAGTTTTGCGACTTCCGTAGCTGAAACAGAGTCGCCTGGCAGCTGAGCAACTTCCGCCGGCGCCGCCAAGTGAAAATCGTCCAGTTCATTTGCTGATTCCGTTCCATAAGTTTCCATAGACATCAAATCTTCATCAGAAGGATTCAAAGGGATTAAATGAGCACCGCTGGGAATGTAAGAGTCCACCACAAGGTGCAAGGGTACAAGGCGGATAGCGTCAACCTTAACCACCATGGGTTCAAAGTCGACACTAGGAAGACTAAGGGTTTTTTTGTCCTTTTTGAAACCAAAAGCAGTAACAAAATTGATCAAAGTGAAGAATTTTACGAGAAAGAAGAGATTCATTGTGGTTGCAAAAAATAATCTGTAGGTGCGGGTGCAAATAGACACAGACACAAAGACGGAACTGCAACTGAATTTACAATTAAATATTCTCTCAAGAAAATAGAATTAGAGATTTTTCATATAATTCCGAATTGCTCTACTAGCACTTAATGAGTTTCATTTGATTCAGTGTCAAAGATTAGTTCAATTACGAATTAGAATGATGCAATTGTATTGATGGAAACAAGGACGTCCGATCAAGTGAAGACACGCCAGAGCAAATATATTTTTGTTTGATCGAAAGAGATTATCGGCTCAGCATGACAGTGTAGAAGATGCTTCGAATTGAGCAACATCACGTACATGTGCTCAATTGAAGAATATAAAACCGCCAAACGCTCTTAACACGTTTTTTGATGCGACCATGGATTGTACTCTAAAGATATTCGTTTCAGCAAGGTGATGAATACAATGAATGGCCCATAATTCTACAATCAGAAGCGTACAACCTGCCAAGAAATGAAAGATCCTAAAACTTGTTCTAGGTTCAGCAAGTGAAAATAGACATACGAATTGAGTTGAGAATGAATAGAACTACAAAGAGGATCTGGCAGTACCAGGAGAACATTCCAATCGAAAAGGAGAAAAATAGTAAACACGGCCAATTTACTACATATTTGTATCATTACCAATTGCTTAAATATCCAGAGCATTCTACCGTTGTTCATTTAACCACGGATGCTTCCAACACCAACGACAGTCACAAAATATAATGTAAGCCATAGCAGCAAACACATAAATCATTTAAATAAAAGCTCCTCAAAATTTTTAAAAATCTCCATTGCTCAACACCTTCCTTCCCACAGCAATAATCCCATCTTTAGCAAATTCCAATTCTATCGCTCAACCTACACATTATCCACGAATCCTCCGAAAAAAAACCAACACTAGTTCTCCTTCAACAACGATGTCCGAGGTATGTTTCAAAATCGATACCCATAGCGGCATAATCGACCACCTTCAGCCAATTGCAATAGTCCAATCTTTCGAAAATCCATTGTTGTCCCTCATATACTAACTCTGTAGGTAAAAAGAACCATCAGAATCATCACCAACCAACACATCTTGAAAGATGTCCCTGCCGTGCAAGACTACCCGATGAGACAGTGGTCCATCGAGATTGTCATGCTCAATGACCAAGGCGCCGTCATTCCGGCTGCCATCCTAGATAAGGTGACATACACCTTGCACCCTACATTTCCCAACCCGATCAGAGCAGTCAAGCAGTCGCCATTCAAAGTCGAGGAGAAAGGCTGGGGTGAGTTTGATATTCCCATTTCCGTACACTTGGTCGGTTTGCCCGGAAAGCTGGGTGAACGGAAGTTTAACCACGATTTAAACTTCTTGCTGGAGACTTATACCGTGGACCATGTTATTTCCATTCCTTTGAAGAATGCTCAGTTGAACAAGCTTTTGTTAGAGTCTGGCCCTGTTCCATCTGAGGGAGACGCCAAGCGTCGTGGCGATGGTGAAACTTCCAAACTGAAGAAGTTGAAAAGCGGTCCTGTCGCCACCAAGGGCGCAGTCGACTTGGAAAAACTTGCCAATGGCTTGACCAAACTCAGCGAAGATGCATTGATCAGTATAGTGCAGATGGTTACCGACAACCGTACATCAGAGATGAACGTCAAGAATGACGTTGACAATGGTGAATTCACCATGGACTTGTACACTTTGCCAGATCTGTTGTTAAAGAGCTTGTGGGAATATGTCAAGTCTCAATTGGGAGAAAACTGATTTACACCTTAATGTTTGGAGAACATGTAGTCTTGCAGGAAACATGCACCGGGTCGACTTTGGTGGATGTTGCAGTGCCATTTTTCTTATTCTTATTGCCTATGTCGACTTTGTAATCAAAAGCTAGCCTTTCGTTGGTTTGATATGTAGCTTCTAGTGGTAAAATATCTAAAGAGGATTCTTGATTTGAAGTGTCTCTGAGAGCCCGATAAGAGTGCAAAATGGATGGCTCTTTGCACAAGAGTATTACATATCTCATTCCTTGAAGGTTTATAGTACTTACTTATTGTAATCAATTGTGACTGAGAGCACGGCAGTCGAAAAACTTCTTTGCCATCAACAGGTCCAGATCTTAACAGTGGTATCCCATGAGGCTGTGGCCAAACCTTGCCCATCTTCGCTCACTCTCACCAGATCCACTCGATCATGATGAGCAACAGACCCGACGCCTACCCTTTCCACAATTTTCTTCTGGAAAAGATCCCAACAGATACAAGAATAGTCGGCATAGCAGGTGTACATTATGCGACCAGACTTGCTGATGGCAATAGAGGTTACACCTGAAATATCATATCCATTGCCTCTCCGATTACTGGCTGTCAGCCCAGGCGACGGTGGAGGTGGCGGCACGTGAAGGCTACTATTGGGCTGCAAAATGCCAAAAGCAGAAGGTTCTTTTTTATACTCGAATTGGTCCTGGAGTACATAGGACTCAATAGGACAGAGTGACCGGATATCGAAGAGCTGACACCGCCCTAGATCATCCCCAGATACGAAGCTGTTGCCATCAGGTGACTGAGTGACTACATTGACGTCAGAGACAGACACAGAAAACGAATGTACACATTTGGGCTGCCGGCAATCCCAAAGACGTACATGGCCATCTGCGCCTGAAGAGTAGAAACTCCATGGAGTCTTGAGATCTTGAGGTGCAATCAGCACCGAAGTAATATCACCGGAGTGCTCGGTATATTCTCTAATCTTGCATCTCTTCTCAACGTCCCATAATCTGATCAATGAATCTCCAGAGCCAGTGATTACCTCTCGATCAGAAAGAAACTCCAATACACCAATGTATGCCTGGTGCTGAGTGGACATAGTAGACTGCCCCCTTTTAGAGAGCTCAATGCTATCAGAATTTTCTTCCAATAACTCATCCAGATCAACGTTTACATTATACATGGTGCATTTGTTCTCTAAACCAGCCACAGCCACGAGCTTTCCAGAGGGAGAATACGAGCAGGCGAGAGCCCATCGATGAACCAACGGGATAGCTTGCAACTTCAAACCACTCAAAACATCCCAGATAATTCCAAACCCGTCTTGACACACGGACAATAGCTTTTTGGAGTCTGGACTGAACTTGATATCCACCACTTTATTTAAGTGGCCCGTCAATGTCACATGGTGTGTCAAGTATTTCTTGGGAGGAATCGGAGGAATATGGCCACTGATTTCCGAGATAGTAACATCCATGGTTCGTTTTCTCCATTCTTCGTATTCTCCACGCAAGATGTGACCGGTTTGTGACGCAATCGAATACTTTCTGAGCTCCTCCGTTTGCACCAGCGCAAAGGGGGCCTCTATGGTTGTTGCTGACATCTGTAAGATTGAAATCGACAGGAAAAACGATGTATTTTATACGTTTTTGCATTACTGGTCACATACCCGCTGCCATATACATAGTACTGCAGGTAATCGGACTTTACTTCGTAAATTCGGTCTACATGCACATCTGCAGGTCAGATCTTCCCAATGAGGAAAGTCTGTTACACACCCACGATAATGCTGCAAAAAACACAAAGGAGCACCGTATTAGTATGAAAAGAGAAAGAAAAAAGATCGAATGGATGAAGCGGCTAATGTGAAATCAGCATTTGAATGTGAATACAAAAACTTCATTTTTTATCGTAGATGAATGCTATGCCTTGTGACGTTTTGACGTGTCTTGTGCTTCAAATCCATCTTCAATTGGACTGTCCCTCTTTTGCATTGTTGGAACAGGAGCAGCGGCAGTCTTTTTTGTCCGAGCCGTCTTGGCTCTCAGTTTGTCATCTCTATCCAAGTCACCAGTGACTTTCTTAAGATACTCCGGCACCGGAAGCCTTGACTTCAAAAAAAACATCTTCCAATTACGGGCTTTGTCCTTCAATTGCACCTGTGTTCTGTTTTTAAGTGATTCGTTGATCTGTCCGCCTTGACCGAAAAGTTCCAAAATGGTAGACCAATGAGGTCCCTTAAGTTCCAAAGCGTAGCGTAGTGCCTTTTCTTCTTCTCTTGTCCATGGACGACGGTTAGGAACTCTGCCCGATATGCCAGGATTAATGCGAAGGTGAATCTGCTGTTCTTGAATCTCACTAGGAAGTAGCCCGGCTGTAATGTCCTTGATCTCCTGGTTATTAGAAAGATCGTTGGAGTCTGGACCATGCACCGGCGGACTGCCAATTGAAGGTGCTGAATTTCCAACCGACTCTTGTAGAAGCAGGTTTCCAGAGAGATTTTGTAGAGCTTCATCGCTATGAGGCGTGAGGGAAGAATCGATTTGACTAGAAATTCGGCTCGATGCAATTGATCTGTCCACACGAGAAGCACTGGATCTAGTCTTTTTGCCCCAAATCAAGATGCTCATGTCTTTGCAGACCAAATCAAAAAGATCTTTGAGAAAGGCGAACCATTCAAACTGTTCTCCGAAATTTTCAGATTCGCTTTTGAGGAGAGTGTCTTTTCGCGATTTACATCTGTTGACGAAGTCTATTTCTGTTGGTGAGAGAGTTTTCACACCTCTTCTCTCAAGAAGAACTTCTTCAAGATTGGATGGGAAAACATCTTCCAATATGGCTTCTCTGGATCTTTCACCAGCAACCAAGCCTGAGATGAATGCTTGAGTTTTGAGATCCAAGTACAACGTGGCTTGTGGCTTGAAAATTTTGCCCACTTTGTCACCGATTACAGCATTGACGTTGCTTTGAAGACTCATATTGCTTGGAGACATGTTGGACATGGAATTTGCAGGGTCAAGATTATTCAAGGGGCAAAACACCGATAAAAACGCCTCATTCAAATGAAAGAAGCCCGCTTCTAGAAGACCGAGCGTTGCTGCTAGAAATGTGGCCAAATTGACTTTTCTCAAAGTGGACTCAATGGATTGTTCACGGTTGCGGAACACGCTTAAAGTTTTATCACCCTCTTTCCACATACCAGGCGCTAAATGCTCCACTGTAATAAATGGATCTTCCTCGGAATAGAGTCTCTTCGTGACTTCAAAAAGAGAGGCCAAATCTCTAAAGGCGGCACCTTGAGCCGTATCAGGACTAGAGGCCAAGTCTATGATTTTTTGATAAGGCCCCACGGCAAAGTATCGAAGCAATTGGGTGGCCAAATTGTCCAAGACTGGAAGTGTACCTATTAGTAATTGAATACGAGCTGGCAAGTAATCCGGTGCAACAATGGGAAGCGGAAGGGCTGCAAGATGAACACTTGCCAACAGAGCTACTGGTGGGACATGACTCGAAAGTGCATTGTATGCGGCAAGTGCAGTATTTGTAGCTAAAAGTTCGGAGTCAGCGGGGATATGCGCAGCACGATTCTGTTGTGTGACGGTGGAATTGTCAGAAGGTTGCGAGGCAGCGGCAGCGGCAACAGCATGAGCAGAAGCGGCCGCAACAACAGGGCCCGATTCGTAGGATGGATGCTGGTGGTCAAATGAAGAGTGCGACAAGGTGCCATAATCTCCATGAGAGTGTTCGAAGTGATTATTGGACGAAGCCAGTTTATCTGAGGATGTAGCACGCTTGAGTTCATCCGCAATCATCTGCAAATGTTGTTTCTCATCGTCCTGATCCATTTGTGACGTTTGCAGGTGGTCATAATGCAGGCTGGATATGTTGTCGATATGGTTCTTTTGGTTTTGTAACATTTGACCCGAAGCCGAGGAGCTCCCTTGTTGAAGCTGCTGCTGCTGCAAGTCGTGTTCTGCAATGGCACGCTGAATTTCCTGATCGAGACCATCCTCGGTGAACGTCATCTTATCGATATTTGCGTCTTCCATATGATTACCCAGTAGTGACAGATGAGGGTCCACTGAAGGCTTGTCGCCATAGTTATGGTCTAAAGAGGGATTTTCCTGGGCTGTGGCATCATGAGACGCGCTTTCTTCGGAGGCATCTCTGTTCTGCGCATGAGTTTTGTCATTGTTGTGGTGATCTGAGTGGTTTCCTGTGGTCAACAGGTCAATTTTGGGCGAGGAGAGGCCGGATTTTCGCAGGTCGTTTTGCGAATCCTCGGCTGTAGACGCCAAATGAGTTTGTGGGTAGTTCGAGTCACTCATTGGAGTTGAATTGGAAAAGTTGTGATGAGATGACTATAACCTATTGTTTCAGATGAGAAGGATGCAGGTTTGATGGTATGGGGAAGATGAGAAGAGATGAGGAGGAAATTTGAAAATGGGAATACTCGGACTGAATGGAAATTTACATGATATAAGGATTGCTTTCATTTTGGGTTTTTCTGAGAGTTTTTTTTTTGCGGAATGTGTATGAGTGGTTTGGTAATAGTCTTTGGTTCAATGGGGGAGACCATTGGCGGTGAATCCGTGGGTATTAGAATTGAGTACGGAGAAAACGGGTTATTTTTGTAAAGAACTTTTTCAAATGATGATTCTTGCGAGAATTGGCATCGATGTTCTGTACCGTTCAGTTGTCAATGAACGGGTAGGACACCCGATAGAATATGCACTACAAATGGAGTTTTCAGCAGATTCTTGCAGAAAGAGAGCAGACAGTTAATCACTGATTTTCACTTCGAAGATGAATTTCACATGTCATATGTGTACATACGAAAGAACCTCCATCTACAAGCAGCCACTGAACATGCACAAAAAACTGAGAGGAGACAGACTCAATCATCTGAATATGCCTACGAAAAAAGAGAAGAAAAAAAAAAGAATGAAAAAAAAGCCAAAAACAAAATATTAACGAATATTCGAGAAAAAATCTCCACACTTTCTATAACTGATAACAGTCAGCTATATAAAGGAACAGTACCTCATAATCCTTATCAGGATCATTTATTAACAATCACCCAGACAGAACCAATACACATACACAAAGAATAGAAATAAAAATGTATAACTTCAAAACAACGAAACCTCCAATTTTCTCAACCACCCTTTTTTCAATCCCCCCGCGACCCGATACGGCATCTGCCGCTAGTTGCCGTTTCTTGTCGCTAGCGCACTCCTCCCGCTAACACCCGCCTATTTGGGACGTTAGCGGCACTCGATTCTCTGCAATATAAAAGCTGGAGCACCCGCACTTGAAATAAAATTTGAACTATACAAAGTAAAGTCGCACTTTTTTATATTCATATTTCGCAATGCCTCACCCTACCATCTCTGTATGTGAGGGTTACTTCCCAGAAGAGCCAGTTGCACCAGTAGTGGTGACTTCCTCGCCAGGTCCAAAACTGAAGAAGGCTGCTGACGCTTTGAATAAGGTCTTCGACTCGAGAGCTGCATACTTTGTTGCTGACTATGCCAAGTCTCAGGGCAACTACATCGTCGATGTCGACGGAAACTCGTACTTGGACGTCTATGCTCAGATCGCTTCTATTCCATTGGGTTACAACAACCCCAAATTGGTGGAGGTTGCCAAATCCGACAAGATGACATCTGCCATTATCAACAGACCTGCTTTGGGTAACTTCCCTGGTGCCGATACCGAGGAGATCATCGCTGAATTGTTGAAGGTGGCTCCAAAGGGCCAGGACAAGGTGTGGTCTGGTTTGTCTGGTGCCGATGCCAATGAGTTGGCTTTCAAGGCCGCCTTCATGTGGTACCAAAGCAAGAAGAGAGGCTACTCAAGCGGATTTTCTACCGAAGAAACTGAGTCGGTAATGAAAAACCAGGCACCAGGCTCTCCAGAGCTCGCCATCATGTCCTTTGAGCGCGCCTTCCATGGTAGATTGTTCGCTTCGGCCTCTACTACCTGCTCCAAGCCTATCCACAAGTTGGACTTACCTTCTTTCAACTGGCCTAAGGCCGAGTTCCCTTCCTACAAGTACCCCTTGGAGGCTAACGTTGCCGCTAACCAAGAGGAGGACCGTAGATGCTTGGCTATCGTCGAGAATTTGTTGAAGACTTGGGCTGTTCCTATCGCTGCAGTATTGATTGAGCCAATTCAGTCCGAGGGTGGTGACAACCACGCCTCAAACGAGTTCTTCCAGGGTTTGAGAGATGTCACCTTAAAATACGGCTCTCTCTTGATTGTTGATGAGGTCCAGACCGGTGTGGGTGCCACAGGAACTTTCTGGGCTCACGAACACTTCAACATGTCTCCTCCTCCAGACATGGTTACCTTCTCCAAGAAGTTCCAAAGCGCAGGCTACTACTTCCATGACCCAGAGATCATTCCAAACCAACCATACAGACAGTTCAACACCTGGTGTGGTGACCCAGCTAGAATGATCTTGGCAGGTGCCATTGGAAAGGAGGTTGTTGACAAGGACTTGGCAAAGCAGGCCGCCCGTGTCGGTAACTACTTGTATCCTAAGTTGGAGGCTTTGGCGGGCAAGTATCCAGCTTACATGGCTGACTTGAGAGGTAAGAACAGAGCTACCTTCATTGCCTGGTCTTTCAAGGATGCATCCTTGAGAAATAAGTTTTTGGCTGACATGAAGACTGTTGGCATCAATGTTGGAGGATGCGCCGAGGACAGTGTCAGATTGAGACCAACCTTGGTTTTTGAGGAGAAGCACGCCGACATTCTTGTTGCTGGCATCGAGAAGATCTTGTCTTCATACTAAGCCCATAACAATTGTATTATTGAGAGGATTGGGTATATATTAATGTTAATTGAATTATTGGACAAACTTGAGGGCGATAATTGAACCCATTTCGTAATGCGATATAAATCGCTTGAGAATCACTGGAATTTATCAGCAAAGGTCAAGTCAAAACGAAGTTAAGAACTCGAGCACTTAATAAAATCAAGTCCAGTGTCCTAATTTCCTATACCTACACGCTTAATCGTAGTCATCACTTCTTTGACCCGGGTGTTCTTATCGCCGGGATCTTAACAAACACAATGAGCGTGTTAAATCCGAACAAACTCGGAGTCCAAAGCAAAAAAGAGAATAAATGAAAAGCATATGTGAGAAGTAAAGTTGCGGTATAAATTATAATCGTAGATCGATTCCCTTGTCATTCTTCAACACATTACAATTCTCCATTTTGCACCCATCCTATCTACAGGAGCCCAAACTTTTCACCAACCAACTACTCCTCCGATACCGCCAAATCGCGACTTAGGAACGCCGTTTTAAGCCAGGCGAGTCTTCAGCCAGTGGTAACTATTTTTGACCAAGAAAAGACCCATTTACCATGCAAGAAGAGGCGCGTAACCAATCAGAAGTCGCCGAAGACTCGTATAGCCGGATCAAAAGGCTAATAAAACGGGATCTGAATGCATCGCTTATTGCTGGAGGCATTGCGGGCGCTGTCTCCAGAACAGTGGTTTCTCCTTTTGAGCGTGCGAAGATTTTGTTGCAGCTCCAGGGTCCAGAATCGCAGAAAGCTTACAGGGGTATGTTCTCAACGATCTGGAAGATGTATTTGGATGAGGGCTGGCGCGGGTGGTTTCGAGGAAACACGCTTAACTGCGTGCGGATAATTCCGTATAGTGCAGTGCAATTTGCCGTGTTTGAAGAGGTCAAAGTAGTTCTAAAAAAGATGAACTTTAACGAGAAAATTGGCGTAGATGGCGCTGATCGACTCGTTGCGGGCTCGGCTGGAGGTATTGTTTCTGTCGCTGTCACATATCCATTGGATTTAGTGCGTGCTCGCATCACAGTGCAGACCGCTTCGTTGAATTTACTCAACAAGGGCAAGATGGTGAAGCCTCCAGGAGTATGGGAGACTCTCCGTGATGTGGTAGCTAAGGAAGGTGGATTCTCTGCTCTTTACCGAGGGATTGTGCCCACAACATTAGGAGTAGCACCATATGTTGCGATCAATTTTGCCTTGTACGAAAAACTTCGAGATATGATGAAGTATTCAAGCCAGGACTATAGCAACCCTGGTTGGAAACTCGCCGCTGGAGCGTTCAGTAGCTTCGTTGGAGGTGTGCTCATATATCCTTTGGACTTACTACGAAAGAGATATCAGGTTGCAAGCATGGCTGGAGGAGAGTTGGGATTTCAGTATCGGTCAGTGACGCATGCACTCATTACGATTTTCCAAAAAGAAGGCTTCTTCGGCGCATACAAAGGCTTGACGGCCAATTTGTACAAGATTGTGCCTTCTATGGCAGTGAGCTGGCTCTGCTACGACTCTCTTCGGGAAGCCATTGCGGCTTGGTAGGGCAGAGCTCTTACTTCAGTTCGATTTTCGGAAAACATGTTTTCTGAGAGCTAGAAATATTCAGTAATTTATAAATTAGAGACAAGGCTAGTGAAACCTTTGATATGTGTAGGGGCGAGGAGAGTGAGTTTCTACTAAGGTATAGAGCCCAAAGAACAATGTTTCGAAGAAACGAGAGAGGCGGATAGAAATCTTGCTTCGAATTAGTTTATGGATATCACTAGTACTTTTTAGGCCGATAGCAACGTAATTTACAGAGACTTCTCATTGTAATCACACAATTCTTTCACTGATCGTTTCGATTCTCATTTGGCTCTACTTTGATATCTGTTCTCGGTTTAGTTATCCCATGAATCTTGATAAGCCCTGTTATCTAATACATGTATATGGTGTGAAAATGTAACAACGTCTCTTTGTGAGATGATTTTCCATTCAAATTCTAGAATTCCCTTTTTTCTTCCCGTCGATTGTAGTGAGATGTTTTAAAAGTCATCACAACTTAGGTATCGGGCGGGGATATGTATTAATCGTCCCAATAATACGGCAAATCGAGGTACCAGCTTTGCTTAATTCCGCTGTATTTTCAAATATGTTTCTATAGATCAACAATCTCGTCATCGATGCAAGTCTGCGTAATGATGACAATTCCGATTCCAAAAGGTCGGGGTTCTCTTGGTATATGTTTCAATTCGCCTTCATCATTGTTTTCATGAACACAATTCTCCGATCAGCTTTAACTCAAAACTGCGATATCTTCAGTCAGAATTTCGAAAAGGCAGTACGTTCTTCCCAAATGTCTCGAACTGCAGAGGGCCCAGCTTTTCCCTCTCTCCACAAATAAAAAAGTAATAGACTAGTTGAGGCTTTTGTTGTCCGGTTCGGTACCAAAGCGAGCGGGTTAAAGGAGATAAAATCCCTTCCCAAGATGTGTTATGGAGAATACTCTTCGAGATGAACAGAAGATTATGTTGGTGAAAATCAGGGGAAGATTCAGTACAATTTCTCAATTCCACGGGGTCTAAACTTCCTCGTTTTCTTATTCAAAGTCTTTACTTCTACGACGCTGAGAGTCTCATATGTTCTCATGTAGTACTTGTATGAACAATAATTGTTAATATTCAGAAACTTGTAGACACCCCATCAGATGGACATGTACATGACATTGATATTGGACGAAATATTCTTAGTATAGCTATGCCCAAATGGTGCTTTCCGCAAATATTTTGTACGACTACCTATACAATCGCAATACACTATCATTGAAGCGTAGCATATGAAGATCAAACCAACCAGAACAATAATCCATATTCAAAAAAAAAAATGAGTCTATCACAAATTATGTCCTCCCTGAAACCACTTCTCTATCTTCAATATCGCTATTGTCTGGTTCCACCTCACCACGTGACCAGTCTTCACATGACACCCCGATCAGCCAACCATTCCTCTTCCATCTCTCTCACACCACTGATACTATCAACACAAAATGAAGGCTGCTTCTGTCTTACTAAACGCTGCCAAGCAACAAACGCGCAAAAAGGGCAAGGTCGATGTTCCCGTTGAGATGTACCCATTGTTTGCCGCCGTCGGTGTGGCCATCACCTCTCTCGGTTACTTCACTTACAGACACTTTGCCTACGACAAACAATTGAGATTGTGGAAGAACCCTGACTTGTCCAACTTGGACGTTGTGTTGAACAAGGCTGCCGAGGAGGAGAAGTCCAAGAGCGAGTAAGCTTTTGGCGCAGATATATTCAATATAATGATTCTAGTGTATGACGTAGACGTAGATATTAAAGTAGATTACGAGGGGGTTTAATTGTAGGGCAACGAGGAGAAAGTTGTAAATTGCCGGGAGGATGTATTTATTCGTAGTGTCGGTTTTGTTGAACTTGAGGAGATTGGATAGGATCCTTGGGTAGAGTGATAGAGGAACTCGTAGAATTGATCAATGAACATGTGAGAGATTCGATTAACGAGTACTGGAGAGACTACTTTAAGATTCATTTTGAGAATCGATACTTACTTTGATTGAAGATACTTTTTTGCCATACTTTGTTTTCTGGTATCTTCTGTGTAGCCTCTGTGTGTCTAATTGAACTCAATGAATGTATGAGAATATCGCGAATTGGATTGAAAACCTTTGAAGTTGGATCAATCGCAATACCCAGAAAACTCCGGGTTTACCCTTTAATCGACTGTCATTACTCTTCTTTCTGTATGGTCATTTGTAAAGTCTTTGCGCCTGAAGCAAGAGACTAGTTTCAGGACCCACGATTTTAAGTGCTAGTTCGTCCCAAAGTATAGATAAGACCCTTTTACAGATACCAATGCTGTCCTTCCAAAACACCATCAACCTCTCACCAATGCACACTCTGAACCAGAAAGAGCCTCCAAAAAATGAACTTTATCTATCAAAATTATGTACATGGACTAATCGTCACGGATGTTTGAGTAGTAGTTGGTCACATCGTTCGTTTCGTCAAGAAGCTCAATACACTTCTTCATACCCTTAGTGTACTCCTCAGGGAAATCTACCTGATTGTCGGCATCTGCAAGATAGATATGCTTACTGTCCTTCAATTTATAGCCTCGCTGGGTCAAGTTGTTGGTCACAGTATGTAAATCGTTGTGCTCTGTAAGAACTCGGAATAGTCTCTCTCCATTGTACTCCTGTTCAGTATCCACGTACTCATCCACATCTTCAGCGCCAACATCTATAGCCACCTCCAACACATCGTCGATTTGTTCATTTTCAGAAAGAGGCTCGAAAATGATCTCGCCCTTCTTCTGGAACATATACTGACATGGACTCAAAGACGCATTGATTTTCGACAACGCGTGTTTGACATGGCTGACCGTACGGGTCTTATTATCCGTAGTAGCCTCAACAATCATGGCAATACCTCCCGCGCCCATAAATTCATACAACACATCGAAGGTCTGCACACCCTCATTGGACACTTCTCCAGTTCCTCTTTTCACTGCATTGTCGATGATTTTTTTCGTTATACACATCTTTTTTGCCTTTTCTAGAAGAGTGACAAGCTGCGAGTTACCTTCCAAACCTCCCTGTTTCACACTGGAGGTGATTCTTGTGGCCAACATGTGAGCGTCTTTTGATTTTTTGGCGTCATTTTTGGCCTTATCGTGTCGAATATTTTGCCATTTAGAGTGTCCAGCGGCACTGACACACGACCCGCTGAAAGAACGTGCCCCGATTGGTGTGAGCTGTCGAAGACGATTCAAGTGGAGCATTAGAGTTGAATGTATGGGGGAGGGAGAATCTGGAATGGGTGCAAATTTGTTGTATAACAGGCCAGATGAAGGTAAAATATATCTTAAAAAGGTAAATGGGGGAAACTGCTAGGGAATACAATTCTTGGATTTCTTGAGTTTCCATTGATTGGTTGTTTTTTTCTGATTCTTTCTCTTGTTCTGATTTTGCAGTTCCATCTCTGGTGATCATGTAGTAACTCAGAATGACGTAGCCGTTATTTTTCTCTTGCAAATTTGAAAATCCGACAAATTCTCTCATATCGGCTCTACGAAAATCAGAGAGAGTTACAAGAATTTTGTGGATGCTTGCTTGGAGGTGCTTTTAAAAGATTTGCAGTAATGAACTTGCGCCAATCATCTCCAACAAAATCAGATAATTTCGGTGCCGATCATATCACAGCAAAAGCTCAAGAAAGAAAACATGCTCCAAATTTCAGCATTAGTCGTCCTGCTAATTTTGACAATTTGTCATCCCACTTCTTTGGGGAAAGATAGTACCACAGTTCTTCCTCACTTCTAAACATGTCTACCGCATCCAAAGTCACATTTGCAACTTCTTGCCTCTTTGCAGTTGGATCGTTCATCTACATCAATATTGAGCAGCGCATAGAAAGAGAAAACCTCAGGCAGGGCCCTATCAAGGATGCCGAAAGAATGAGAAAGAAGCTTTCCAAGAAACAGATGGCAAACGATTTGGAACATAAGGAACAGATTGCATTACGTGAACAGTATGAGGCCGTACAGCCGCTATCGGCAGAAATTGTCCGAGGCGAGGACTAGGTCAGTGATTGGTCTGAAACCAATAGATCCAGGAATTCTCTAACAGAAAGATATGAGAGTACCGATTGAAAACTTGTAAAAAGAGAGACACCTCTCGTGATTTGCGAAAAATCTCGCCCTTTGTAAATAGAAATGAATTGTTAGATTAGATTAACAGATTTCAAACTTGAACCCGAACACGATTATAGAGAAGCCATTCATGAAGTGAAAGACCAATTTAATAAATCCAAAGAGCGATTCGAATGAGATGCTAATTTGCATTCAACGAGCTTCTAGATATGCGTCGTCGGTCGGTTCTTTCCTGGTGTCAAGCTCTCGAAACTAGTCAATATCGTTGATTCTTCTTGATACAATCCTAAATTGCTTATTTCAAACAAAATCCTACGCTCTACAAATGTCTGTGTTCTTGGAGACACCGGTGGTATGTCCCGAGGGCTGCCACGAGATGTACTATGATACACTGGGGTTTTTCCGCTTTCTTGTGCGAGTCTCGAAAATCCTCAACATGTCCCGCCTTAAACGAATCACCAGAACGGGTCTTCAAAGAAAGGATGTCGAGCTGTGTACAGCTGCGCCGGAATCATGAGTGAGACTTGAAGAAGAACTGACCTCTGAAAATTTCAAACCAGTTATATACCCTTGGTGTACGGGTGCGACAACGAAATGGGCTGTCGTCTCTTGGGATAATGTTTAATTGAAACTATCTGAAGATGGTTGACATTTTTTGTAGAACACTTTGATTCATCGGGGTTTCTTTACTATTTTCCTGTTTGCAATATGCCTCGCATTCACAGCATACCTCTACATGTAATAACTCTATAATATATCATTAGCACATTTCCTTAAATAATCGGCGAATGTCGTATCACTCCATACGCCCAACAATCTGGTCATCATCGTCGTCTTCACTGGTCTTGTTGCGCTCTTCCTCTTCCTCTAACTTCAACTCATCCTCTTCACTTATCCGTAGCACGTCATCTTCAATCCGCGGCCTTATAAATCTTTTACTGGGTACATCGATATAGCCACCCACGCATCCAGGCATGGGCGAGTAATTCAGCGGGATTTGGTGGCCACCAGGCACCTGAAGCCCATCATCATCGTACTCGATCGACAGGTACGCAAGAGAAGGATGTTGAGGCGGACTCGATAGCACAGAATCTTTGTCATCAAAGCTGGAGCCCGGCTCCGTCATTCCGACTAAAATCGACGCAGCCTCCAAGAGCTGCACCTGCTGGTGCTTGGAGATAAGTAGCCTTTTCGTCATGGTCCATTCCGGGGTATGTTCCCAAAGATGCTTTGCAAGTGACAGAATATGTTTATACGCCTTTCCGCATGTTTCGCAGCGCAACAGCTCCTTAAGTCTTCCAGATTCTCCCTCCGAAGTGCGACGCACTACGAAGCTTCGCAGAAGTGTTGGAAATCCCGTACTACGGTCATTATGTGAATAATAATGCTGTCCATGCAGATGTGCACCTGGTAAACCGCCATTGCTGTGCAGTTTATGGAGAGATTTGGACGGTATGGCGTATGGAAGTGCCGATGAGTGTCTTCTTCCATGTGTATGAGCCGAGGCAGCGGTCATATTGGAATTGGACGAGAGAACACTTCTTGAAGTAAGAGAGAAATCAAAGCAAAATTGAGAAATAGAATGGTTCTGTTTGGGCTGAGTGTCGCTATTTTGGCCGTTTTTTTTTGTTTCACACGGTCTTAGATGCAAATACCCTGGCGCAGAGATGAGGTCGTGTGGATAGTGCGATGCGACTCGTAATTAGGGATGTTGACCTAATGGTCCAAGGGGATGGATGAGGAAAGAGAGGGTGGGCAAAATGGTCAAATTTTTGGAGGATAAAAATTTTCTTGGAAGTAATTGGGGTTGAGTGCCATAAAATTTCCATTTTGACAGCAATGTTTCCATGAAAGAGTCGTTTTTATCTCGTCGGTGGTGCTTCTCTGTAGCTCGCTTTAAATTCTTCTGGGGGTCTGAACTGCATACACACCCTGTCACAACCGCAGAGAACCCTGGAAAACCTTACCAGAGAGGCAGAAAAGATTTTGAAATAACTAGCTCGGGAGTATCATTTTGTGAGAGGATATAGAAGTTGCTTTTTCAGGAGTCGTCGCATTTCTTGGTGGAGATAGATTTAGTGCGTCTTGCGTGGATTACACTTACCAATTGGAGACAATGCTTGGTGGTGCATACGAAGCGACAGAGAAGAAGCTGGCTTTATGCAACGCGGGTCGCCAAAACCAGAGAAGTCTAATTTCATTTTGCATTCTGAGGTATCTGGAGATAGGAGACTAAGCAATTCAATGCTCTCCACCTCACGAAATGAAAAGGTGTTGCTTTGGTTCTTCTTTATTTGAATGAATCGAAGGCCTCAGGTAGTATCTAAAATGATGCAGCATCATCTTGAACCTCAAACCCAGCCTCGGTCATATACAAGATTTCTTGCACCTGTTCAACTACATCCACCACAGACATGTCCTTGACTTGCTGGGCTATAGCGTCATCTCGGCTATACTGTAACTGGATATTTTTGGTGAGAATCTCAAGTTCACGCAATTTGTTGAAGTAGAAGTTACGCTCTGTGCGGAGACTTTCGGCCAAGACTTGACATGTTTCCACGTTTTCTGTAAGACGGGAGATCTCCTCCGACTTCTCCATTAGCTGCTGCTCCAAATTTCCAACACGACTACTATCAGTGCGCGATGAAAGGTGTGATCCAGACGGGAGCAGCGACGAGGCAACTCTCCGTTTGGGGAGAACACTAGTACCTGTAGAAGCACCTCGGGTACCAATCTGAGAATACTTACTCAGGGTTATGGGATTGGAACCGGAAGCAATGGGAGTGCTGCCGAATGTCGTGCGTCGTGAAGAAGTGTTTCCTGCCCCCTTTCTTCGACCCACAGCATCATAATCCACATTAATGTTCAGATGGTCAACCCAATGACGACGAAACCATTGGAGTAGCTCGAGGTTGTCTTGAAGTCGACATTTGACGAGTCTTTCGACCTGTATGTTCTTGTTTATTCCATTCTTGTTGAAGGACGCTTGAAGAACCTTCATATTACTTAACGAGTCGTATTCGGAAATACTCCCGTTGAAATTGACTTTCGCTAGCGGCACACCACCATAAATAGCGTCCATTAGCTGACAATACGCGGCACCTGTTCCGCATTGTTCTACTTTTACATAGTCCAATTGAAGGGTTTGGTTTAGCCACAGTAGTAATTCCAGTCGACTCTCACCGATTACCATGCTGAAGGGCGAGTTGAATTGCAAAACAGAAGTTTTTAGGCTGTTTAATGACGATTATATTTGATTTGGTTAGAATCCCGATAAATATTTGACACGGATTGATATAGAAATGTAACGAGACGTGCGCACAAGCCGAAGGAAGAATGTGCAGTAGGAATTGATACAGCCGTGGCAATTGGAGATTTTTTTCCTAACGTTTCAGAAAACGCACGTTGTGTTTACCTTTGGGGTTTTATATAGGAATAGGTTAATACGTGTGGGGATATCTGCCGACATAAAATAAAAAAAAAAAAGTGTGTACTTTAGTGATTCAGAAACTAGTTGAACAAAGAAGCAAAAGTCCTGTGATATCCAGTGTTTTTAGAGATGCTTGTGTTGATGGTTCGGTTCATTATGGATGGTTAAATAGTGTATCATGAGGTCATTTTTTGGAACTAGGCGACAAAATCTTGGTGTCGACGAATTTCGCCGACTTGGTGAGAAATTCGATTCAAGACCCGCTCTTTGATTCTAGCAACGCTTCTTCGTTTCAGTCCCAGCCGTTTAGGTTTCTTAGACAATGTTCCCGACACGGAATTAGAAGACAATGAAGATGTTTCGGAGACGTCGGCTGAGACAGCGGCGGAATTTGATGCAGTGCTATATTTTTCTTCCTCAGTGGAGGTTGAAATAGCTGGAGTTACAGAAAGCGGGGCAATCTTGGTGGCAGAAGATGGAGTAGTCTGGGCGGTTGAAACCAGAGAAGTCATATTGGCGCTTGTAGGAGTAGGTACTATAGTAGAAGCGTCATTAAGCGTGTCTTCAACTTCCTGAGTGGTAGATTTCGAAGTAGATGTCTCAGCCAAGGCGGAGACTACAGCAGAGGGGTGGGTATTGCGATTACTCGCCTTGGAATCAAGAGCAGGTGTATCCACCATGACTAAAGATTCTCCAATCATACTAGCGGCAGTGATCAGAGGCACAACTTCAGAAGTACCCATCGTTTGACTTACGGGAGTATATTCCAACAGATCATCCTCTATACCAAGTTCACTCAGCGCCTCTTTTGGCTCCGTTTCTTCTTCTTCGTCATCCTCTTCTTCGTTGCTACAGTCATATGCCATTATCAGGTACGATTTGACACCTGTAGACTCTCTCTCTCCCTCATACAACGTCAGATTCTTCCACATGGTAAACTGCACCATCGACTCAAAAGCTACACGATCATGACGAAACAAGTTTGCCAGGTCCACATTCAATGGCGAGTCTGGTTCGGGCTCATCTAGGAGCATAAGAATTGCACCGACCAAGCTCTGGAGATTCCAAGCTGGCGACCAGCCACTACTGAGTATATCAAGACAAATTTCGCCCGTGGAAATGTTTATGTTCGGGTGATTTATTGGGGTTGTTCTCGAAAAGGCAATTGTGGGCGGTTTAATTGGATAACTGGAATCGGTCTTGATATCTAGTTTCCATTGACCATTGTAATAGAATGGCGAGTCTGTTTTGGTGGGTTTGATTATTACTGCGCTCCATTCCATGAGCGATTTTTCTGCATCCACCGGTTCTAGACTTAGAATTTGGGGGTTTTGTGTGTTTGGAGGACTTCTAATTAATTGTTTAAGCTCGAGAAGGAGTCTTTTCTCGGACATAATGACGTGCGTGGGCTAGTTAAATAAATTGTTGAGCTAGGGTTTATCTATTAAGTGAGTGGGAAAGAATTAGAATAGTTTGTAGTGGGAAGAATGTAGACTGCCAATTTATATAGGTGAGTGTGACCATGCATGTGAGATAGAAGGTATAGTGGGGAGAATCTGGGGAGAAAGACGAGAGAGAGGGAAAAATAGAAAAGAAAGCGGGAGAATGAAAATCAGAGCATTTCATGGTACCAATCTTTTCTTTTTTTTTTCTATGGTTTTTTTTTTGAGTTTTCTGCCAGAACTAGTAAGTGGCATGTACTTAGCAATGAAGGGAGCTTGCTCTTACAGAGAGAGCGAAAATTGATTTGAATGGAGACAAAAGTCAACAGTGGTCACTTCTGAGAAGTATTCGAATGTTTTAAACGTAAAAGGTGGCTCTTGTTCGAGAGTCCGAGGGATACGATAAAACCGGACGAGCTGTAAAAACGGTCAAACGAGTATACTTTCGTCAATCATCAAAATGGCCTGAGCAACTTTCCAACTAGCCAAATACAATCATCATTTTCAGACGACAGCAGGGTACACTTGCACGATGGATAGTCTCAGTTCTGGTTCCACGGCGCCAAGACACAATGACACCAATTCAGCGTAAATTAACCAAAAAGACCAACAACAAGCAAATTTCACATCTCTCTTTCCGGAAAGAGAAGCTTTCACAACAATAAACGCCCTCAATGGAACACAATGGCTACAGCCAGCCTCAACAGAACGTGTCTCACCAACCAAGACGGGAACTGGCGAGACTTCTACAACTCATAGTACCAAAAACAATCGAGACCTAACGAATTAATTACAAGGATCCCAAAACAAAGCATAAATCGACCCTATCCTTATAAACCCCAACCAGCTCTCTACAATTTCTCACACTTCTTCTTCAATTACTATTTACTTCTTCAAGTTATCGATCTCCTTGTTCAAATCTTCAACAACCTTCTTTTGCTTCTCCAATTGCTCCTTCAATTTCTTCAATTGCTCGGCCTCGTGTTTCTTCACGTAGACGTTCTCGTTGGCGGCCTCTCTGTCCTTGAACGAGTCGTTCTTGGTTGGCTCGGTGAACGCACGCTGCGTGAAGGAGAATTGTCTGAAGGCTGGGGCGGTTCTGGTCACTTGTCTCAACATTTTGAATAGATTTATTTGGAGATTTGGGGCTTGAGGAAGAAGGAGAGTGGAAAGTGCGGAGGGGGTGACGGTGATTGGGTCCTCTGTGCACGTCCTCTGTGCACGTCCAAGGATGGTGGAAGCAATGGGGGTTTGGGAAGAGGAGAGGAGTTAAAATTAATTTATGGTGATTTTGTTAAAGAAATAGTAAATCCTATGGAAAATTTTGCCCTGGTGTTTTGTGAGGCAATTGTGTGTGTGTGTGTGTGTGTGTGTGTGTGTGTGTGTGTGTGTGTGTGTGTGTAAACGAGAGGCATACTTGATCAAGATGGAAAGGGCTCGTTTAATCGTTCTCAATAAAACGAAAAAGCTTGAAATGAATTCATAATCAATTGTTTCAAATCTCATTTAACGCACGCTACTCAACTATTTTTCTCTCAGATCCCTCAAGATCTCCCACAGTATTTCCATAACACATCAATTGTATGTACGTCGTTCTCCTGTTTACTTATTTTTCTTCATTCCTAATATATACAACGGATATTAATAATCCCTTTTTCAAACTTCTCCCACACAATTCTGCTCCTACATAAGTCTCTTGGGCATGAAGCGGCCATGTCTTCCAGTATAAGACAACAATCCCGCTACACGTGCCCTCTTGATGGCTATGCCCAACTTTTTCTGGTTTTGGTCAGTACATCCTGTAACTTCTCTGGGAAGAATTTGTCCTGTAGGTGAAAGAAATTTAGATAAGATCTCAGGCATGAGATATAAGTCCCGGGGATCGATACCAGCCTTTTTGAAAACATCGTTCTTTCCACCCTTATACTTGGCCTGTGGGTTTCTGTTCTTTCTCTCCAAGTTCTCCTCCATGACCTTTTTCGTCATTGAGAAGTCAAATGGATTATATGTGGTTGAGTTTCCGAACAGCGACAACAACAGCTTCTCTACGATGATTGGTGGCAGACTCTTTTCCTGGACCTTTCTGGCCATTCCCATGACCTTTTTGGTGATGTCCATATCGTCTGAAGGTCCCGAAGTCCATGCTTGTGTTTTCATTTTAGGGGACGAAGGAAGAATGTCATTGCAACGGACTGCTCCGCTAGTGAAGGAACGAACAGAGCTGATTATCGATGTTCTGGCCACGCAGCCATTTCTCTGCAACATTAGTTGAAACATTTCACCTCTACGATTGTGCTTTTAGGGAGAAATGGTAGGTGGTTAGGGAGGGATAATTTTCAAGTGTGTGTGCAGGTATTCTTACAGAGTGATTGAGAGTTGAAATGATGAAAGGTTGTGGGGGGAGAATTTTGAACTTTTTCTTCGGTGATGTAGTTTAAATCTTCTCTTTTTTATTTGGATTGTAAGTTCTTTGGATAGGTCCGTGTTTCTTAGTCGTTGTAATCCTAGGACAACATGGAAAATGAACAACACTTTGGTAAAACAGTGAATATAACTGAGAATGAAATAATGCTGGTTGAAATATAGTCGTGAATTATGTGTTTGAGTCTATTTCAGACTATGGTTCAGCGTTCAATTAAAGAAATAGGTTGTGACTTGCAATGATAGGACTGCCAGAAATTCTATTCTTCACGACAATGAACCAAACTGATATCAACCTTAAAGCTGTTTTGGCGTATCGCTTTATTGCAGTATTGGCAACCAAGAGTCTTTCCGCAGACAGACGCAATGGGGAAGGTTCAAGTACAAGATGAAAGATGTTTTGTATTTCAGTTGATTCGTAAATTTCGCATTCAACAATTTCAGTCAGTGCTCCTTTTCACAAAAGTCTTTCCATCAAGCATCAAGTCCATTGTTACCATTGTACTTTTACAGAACCTCGTTTCAAATACAAATACAGAGCAAACTCTAAATATAGTATCGGGTACCAAACGTCTTACACCTTAACCTCTTTTACAGCTTTCTAGATATTAAACCGATACTTTTGCTAGCTCAATTTCGATACAGTGTGGTTCTCAACGACATAACACCCCATGTAAGCTTTAAAACAGCCGATGGACCCAACTTCTACCTTAGATTTCTCTCAAACAAATAGGAGCACGGTTCGTTTTATGTGAGCCCCGTATCGGACTTGTTCTTTAAAATAGGTCATAGCTCAGAATTCATCACTCTATTCAACTAGTGTAAGAAGGTGCCCAGCGTCTATTGTCAAAACAACATTCTCCGTTAGAATTCAAACACAACAGCATTAATACCTACTCGTACTATCATACTGGCACTTTCGTTATTTTCAGGATAAATTGCTTTAATTGGCATCTTCAGGATCCGTGATCGAAATACTCATTTGTTATCAGCCGAGATGCAGTGATAGGATTATCCACCGGTACTTGAGCTCCGATTCTTTAACTGAAAGTCAAGCCGAACAAGAGACCTGATATCGTCACCTCTGTATCAGACTGACCTTCCACCATCATGCTCCTGTGTACACCCTACCGTTAAAACCGAGGCTAAGTCGAAGAAATGAATACTCTCCAAACGAAATTGAAAATTAGACTTTCTTTTTAATTTTTGAGGCACTCGCATACTTACCCACTAATTGAGCTCATTCTCAATACCAATGTCTCCTTACTAAACTACTTTTGTTGCGGAACAGTACATCTACAATATTTGGTCCGGATCAAGTTTACCGGAAAGGTCACCTTCTGAACTAAAGACAATCAACGTGTTTCGTGACGTATTATGGACGCCAAAAGGCAGGGGAAGCCGCTTATCAGTTATTGTGGAGACCACTGTGTGTCATTCAAGATCTATAATCCTGCATATCGCCAGTATTTGCGAGTTGTAATAAACTAAAGTGCTCTTGGCAGCAAAAAGGACTGCAGAGTGAGGTATGCTCCATATCCAGAATAGTTTAACTCATATATATTTGATAAAGGGTTGTGAAATATAAAAGGTGAGGTGTTCCCAAATTGGCTCTCTTGAAACCATACCTATCTTCTTTTATTCAAATAAGCTCCCAAAGACAAAGCTTTCTTCATACCCTATTTAAGCGTTCTTGTCTAATACTGCATCTACATTTTGCAGCTGCTCACACACTCCCAAGTTATACGGACCAAATACTAGCCATCATTTTTGGCGATTTCACTACTGATTCCTTCAATCGAACTTAAGTTTTAAGTGAAACTCCTCGATAACTCCGATCAATCTATTCAATAGCCAGCAACATCATTTACATGCAACACCTGGTAGTATTCTATTTTGTTGCTTTTATTTCAATTGTTATCGCCAGCAGCGATTCCTACTTCAAACTTCCAATTAAACGCTCTTTAGATGCTTCCTTATCAGGGTCTAGCTCTGAGATCAAGCGCGATGATTTGGGGCCAGTCGCTATGAAGTTGAAGAATAATAAGATCTACTATCTGACTGATATTTATGTGGGATCTAATCGTCAACCATTTACAGTTTTAATCGACACGGCATCGTCTGATTTATGGGTTCCAACTTTGGATGCCGTTTGCCTGTTCATGAGACCAATCAAGCGTCAAGCTCTCGAATTTGAATTGGCTGGGGATGGTCAATTGGATGACGATCTTACTCCAACCACGACTGATATTTTAGACGAAGGAATGACACAGGCAAAATATCGTGCTAAAGAGAGTGCTCCAGGTGTATGCACATCATTTGGCTATTTCAACCCTTCAACGTCTACGACATTCAAGTGGAACAATACAATCTTTGGATTCAAAGCTTTATATTCTGACTTGGCTACTGCGTCCGGAGCTTGGGGCCATGATGACGTTGGGTTCGGCAACGTTGTCATTCCGAATTTTTCTTTTGCCGTGGCAAATGCAACCAATTCAGAATTCGGAGTTCTTGGAATAGGACATTCAGATCGTGAGTGGAGCGCTTCCACCTACGAAAACTTTCCAATGCGCCTCAAATCCATGGGAATCATCGCTTCTAATTCTTACTCCCTCTTTCTCAGTCAACAAAATGCAACCGAAGGAACTATCCTTTTTGGGGCAGTGGATCATGCGAAGTACATTGCTCCTTTGCAAAAGGTGCCTATCATTCCAACAAAATTTTCGAATCCATATCTGAAGCCACAAGTGATCTTAAGCGAGATGCAGTTTCAGAACAACAATCGTCTGATGAAGTTGACTCCAAATCAATTCGTAGTCGTCTTGGATTCAGCTTCTACATATTCGTACTTGCCTGGAATAGTGGTGGCTCGCATTGCTAAAAGCTTAGATGGAACGTATGACTATGACTACTCATTATACAAAGTGGACTGCGAGTACAAGAACCCAGAATTTGTGGTAATGTTTGACTTCAGTGGAATCAAGATAAGGATCTCCTTGGATATGTTAATGTTTCAATCTGGAAGCCTGTGTTGGTTGTCCCTCTTCCCAGTCGGCGAAGCCTCTGTTGCATATCCAGGAATATTGGGAGAAAATTTTCTTCGTCATGCCTATGTGGTCTATGACTTGGACAATCTCGAGATTTCAATGGCGCCTGTGGTGTATACTAACAACGAGAACATTGAAGTAATCCGTGACTCCGTTCCGTCAGCCCTGTCAGCTACGAATTATCTTTCGACACAAACTCAATTCGTCTCAGCTTTCTGGGGGGAACGTATATCAACTTATACTTTGTCCCCCTCAGAAGTGTTTGCAAAAACTACCTCGACCAGAGCTTTCATCAGCGCGTATAACAGCAAGGCTTTTAAGATGCAAAATAGCACGGAAACGATCGTAGTTTCTTTGGCAACATCCTCAAGCCCCGTTTTGTCCGGTTCGACACTGATCAATGGGGTGAGAGACAACAAGAAGACACTGTCATGGAGCGCTGCTGGTCTTTGTTTTATGATGGGTTTCTTTATGATTTAAAATTTATTATTTATGCTTGTAATAAAAATGTATCTAGATTTTGCTCAAAATCGTAGAATCTCTCAGATGTGTCTTGTGAAACAATCAATTCGCTACAATCATCAAATTTGATGGCACACAGTGTTAATTCCTGAAACACTTAGAGAATGTAATTTGTCTTCGTTCTTTTTCTCACTCACTACTTTTTTTTAGGGTCAAATATCCTGACCATGTTAGTGGGGGCGCACCATCAACACTGACCCTGTCACTTTAGGCACCTCATCGGCGGGACCCCAAAAGTCAAACGATATGGACAGGAATAATTCCAATTAAAATAATTTTGGCTGCTTTGAAACGCTTTTTTACTACACCATTGACAATTTTTAGGACCACACAGAAAGAATCCTCTCAGCCAAAACACTCCGAAACTTGAAAAAGAAAAAAAGCAACATAATCTTGAAATTCCGAAGTGACAACCATAGATTCAAACTTCAAAAGTAAACCAACCCCCAATTCTCCTTACACTCCATTATCCTCACTCTAAATCAAATCTTCTGCCGTCCTGCATGAAGGGCTCCGTTTGGACATCCACTAAAGTCGCCTTCTTCACGACTGACTACTTCAGATACCATCGCAGTTACCTGTTTGCTGTTACTCCGTTTTCCCATCGACTATTTAAGGAACAATATTTCCTCTGATTGCAAAAGACGCCAAATTCTTTTCAATCTGGACTCTCTGACCTTCCTATCAAGAACGTTCTTCCTTTAACTAAGCTAAACCCAGATCCAAAGCTAAACTTTTTCACAATGTCTGATCGTGGCCCTGACCAGTGGCTAGAGCAGATCAAAAAATGCAGCTCGCTCTCCGAATCCGATATGAAGCAGCTCTGTGAGTTAGTAAAGGAGCTTTTGATGGAAGAGTCCAATATTCAACCTGTTCAATCTCCGGTAACAGTTTGTGGAGATATACATGGTCAATTCCATGACTTGTTGGAACTATTCAAGATTTCTGGGGGTTTGCCCACGGAGGACAATAATACCAATTTCATCTTCTTGGGTGACTATGTGGATCGAGGATACTTCTCCTTGGAGACATTCACGCTTTTAATGGTCTTGAAGGTGAAATTTCCACACCGTATCACTTTGGTGCGTGGAAATCACGAATCTCGTCAAATTACACAGGTGTATGGTTTCTACGATGAGTGCTTGACAAAGTATGGATCCACTACGGTGTGGAAGTACTGTTGCCAGGTGTTTGACTTTTTAACTCTCGCGGCTATAATCGACGGAAAAATTCTCTGTGTCCATGGAGGTTTGTCTCCAGAAATCCGGATGCTTGATCAGATCCGTGTTTTAAGCAGAGCACAGGAGGTACCCCACGAAGGAGGATTCTGTGACTTGGTGTGGTCTGACCCAGACAATATCGACACATGGGCTGTTTCTCCCCGTGGTGCAGGCTGGTTGTTCGGATCGAAAGTCAGTCGGGAATTCAACCATATAAATAACTTGGAGCTCATTGCTCGAGCCCATCAATTGGTCATGGAGGGTTTCAGGTATCATTTCAAGGATAAGGATGTGGTCACAGTATGGTCTGCTCCTAACTACTGTTACAGGTGTGGAAATGTAGCTAGTGTCATGCAAGTTGGCAGTGAATTGGAGCCCAACTTCAAGATATTCAGCGCGGTTCAAGATGGCGACTTGGCAGCAAAGAACAACCATACCAAGCAACAGCGCATTGATTACTTCTTGTAAACACGACCTTTACATCGAAATTAACGGATTGAACGAACAGCCCAATATGGAGAACCCTGGAGAAATTCCTAATGACCAAAAATCGCCCTGCATTATTCCCACTGTTCATGACTTTTTAGATACCTCAAGAAAGGAGAAAGAGGATTGAAATCAGCGTCCTGTGGGAGGACTCTTGTATTTATAGTCTCGTACGTCTATTTCTGTCTTTCTGCGGCACATTCTATTACTGCTTTTATTGTATAATGATTAAAATACATGATAAACCTAATTCTTACCCTTTCTGTTCTTTCTCTTTCTGGCAATTACGTGTTTAACGCCATCAGAAAGGCCGGACTTCTTGTTCTCTGCAGCTTCTGCGACTCCTGCGGGCTTCTTCTGTTCCTTAGGACCTTTGTTCATGTTTCCTTTTCTAGAAGGACCCTTTCTCTTCTGTTTTTTTGACTGTCTGTCCGTCTCTTGTTCTTCGCCCTCATCGCCTTCATCACGGCTTCTCTTTCCGTGGCGTGCAATCATTTTCTGATCCCTTCTTCTCTTCACAACCTTGGCATTTTCAATGGCAAATTCCACAATCAAACGACGTTTGCTTGCTCCCTCAAGACGAGCTTGTTTCTTTTCGTCATCGGTCATACCTTCAAGAATTTCTTCATCGGATACCTCATGTGCGTTCAACCAACGAAGACCCATTAATGCTGCCTTGTGGTCACGGAACTCAAGGAAGCCGTAGCCTCTACTTCTTCCGATATCACCACTTCCTTTCACCTCCATGATGATTTTTGCTTGTCTAACAACACCCAATTTCTTGTTGTTCTTCTTGGCGGCTTCATCTTCTTTAGCGGGAGCCTCACCTTCAGTATCTAGTTTATGTTTAAGAGAACGGTTGACTTCTTCCTTGGACAATGGTTGACGTTTGGTCTCTTTCACTTCAGTGGCAAATTGAACAACGGCTTTTCTACCAAGTGCCTTGAGAGACTTGTTGGTCATGGCACGTGGAATGTTACGAATCGCCAATCTAGTCAAAGATAAATGCAAAGTAGGGTTCTTGTTCAACTGTTGAACACGCAATTTGTAAGACTTCTCTCTAGCCTCCATATCGGCTTTTGAAATAAATTGAGCGAGCTTGGAGTTCTCGGTGATTCTACCCTCATTCAACAAGTACAAATTTCTTCTGTCCTTGTCACCGCTGTCAAAGCCGAGCGCCTCCTTTCTTTTGACGGAGTTTCTCTCAGCCAATTTGTTTGCAGAGTCTCTATCCACAGTCGATGCAATAGAGAGAATACGACCCTGGTATACATACTCTGGAGCCACATCATCTGAAATCAACATTGAGGTAGAGGAGGCAGCAGGAGCATTTCTGAGACAAGTTTCGTACGCATCATGTGTCTTAAAAGCAACAAAAGCAGATCCTTTAGCGACACCAGTGGCTCTGTCAATGACCGGGAGAGCATATTTAACGGGACCAAACAGGGAAAAGTGTTCCTGGAGCGATTCTTTGTCTGCGTCGTATGGAATGTTTCTGACGAACACAGAAAACGCTTCTTGTTTGTTAGATTTCTTGTATTCCACCTTTTGCTCCTCTTCCTCGTCGTCGTCATCTTCGAGCTCAGCGTCTGAGTCTTGACCATTGAGATCGTTGAAGTCTTTGTTGTCCTCGTCTTGATCCTCCTCTTCGTCAACATCACTGTTCTCCTCATCCTTGACTTCGGCCTCGATATCATCAAGGTCTTCATCAGCTTCATCCTTCACTTCAGTCTTGACTTCGGTTTGAGATTGATTCTTGTTAGCCTCTTCCCACTTCGACTTCTCTACTGCAAGGTCTACAGCTACTTCTCTGCCGTCAATTTTCAACCCTTTGCACGCTTGAACAGCACGCTCAGCAGCAACCTTCTTGTTCATTACCACAAATCCGAAACCTTTTTTCTTTCCTCCAGTCTGACTGGGGATATATGCTGAGTGAACTCCTCCAAATTTGAGGAACTCTTTCTTCAACCGCTCACCGTCACATGACCATGGCAAGTTTCTGACAATCAAACGTGGTTTTCTTTTCTCAACAGGTTCATGCACAGGTTGTTCGGATTTGGTTTCACCGTCTTTACGGTCTCTTCTTTTGGCTATGTCTACCCTAAGGAACCGGCCCTTAAACTTGTTTTTCTTAGCCTCTACCAAAGCAGTGAGTGTATCATCATCGAGGGTGAATGAAACGAAACCGAAGCCGCGAGACTTTTTGTCGCTATCCGTCACAATGACCGCATGTTTCACTGGCACGAATTGAGAAAAGTACTCGGAAAGGTCTTCGTTTGAGGCATCCAAGGGAATCGACCTAACAAAGAGCGTTCTTCTATCCAAGCTCTCTAATGATTTTGGTTGATTGGCTTCAGGAGCCTTTGTGGTTTCGCTGGTTTCCAGCATTTTGTGTTTGGTAGTAGTAGTAGTATGCGATGAGCATCGCTATTCCTGTGGATAGAAATGGTTGCAAAATGATAGATCTGACAGTACAGGTAGGTGAACAAGTTAACATTTGTGATTACTTTTTTTACGTCTGTTTGAAAAAAGTAGACTAGAAGTAGTTTCAGAGATTCATATGAAGAACTTCGCTTGTTTTTGAGCTTCTTCTTCTATTCTGTTTACTCTAGTACAACTATGGAGAGAGCCATGAAAAATGATACCATGCAATAGAGGAGAAATCGCAAAAACTTTGAATTCTTAGAAAAACATCTCATCCAATTAATATTTCCTGCTACTTTATTTAATTCCTGATCAACCATCTGCAGCCTTTGGATTATAGAAACAATTTAAAGCAAATTTGAGAGTTGATCTTTCATTGAAGAAAAAAATTATGCCGGGGAATTTCGAACCACGTACATGTCTTCGAGTATAGGTTTACCGCTTTTCTGACCTAGGAACCATCCCCCGGTTGAGCGCTTTCTGTAATTTCTTAAATTGGCTGAGCTCTTGCTGTAAGGTACAAATCAATCCATTCTGTTGTTCAATTATAGCTCCTGCTTGATCTAGAATGAATTTTATTTGGCTTACTCCCAACTTCTTGTTAGTCAGCCATTCTTCGAAAATTAGACCCAAAAGGATCTTTTCTTCATCTGCAGAAATCTCTCTTAGCTTCTCACTCAACTTAATAATCATTTGGCATGCTGCTTTTTGAATCAATTTAAGGCTCGAAATTTTTTCTTTGTCAGCCTCGCGTAGCTCATTCGCTTCCTCAAGATAGTTTTGTAGAGCAAAAATTCTGGCTTTTTGAGCATTTAATTTAGCCCTAGCGGCAATTCTCTGACTATTCAATTTCAATTGGAGACCCTGAACTTCTAGAGCCTTTTCGCCTATTTCAGTAGTATGCGCCAACAGTTCTGTTTCAAGCTTCCCTTTTAGGACCTCAATCTCATTTTTTTTCATTGAAAGCTCATTTTTGAACTGCTCTAATAAGCGGATGTATTCATCATTTTCCTGTCTTGAGCGCTCGAAGTCCTTCAGAACTTTGTGGATCGTTTGCTTGTTGATAGCCTCAACCAACTTATTTTTCATGGACATTGCCTTCAAAATTGATTCTTGCTCCGCGAGTAGCTGAGCATTACTCTTGCATGCTTGCTCTAAATCCAGCTCAACCTTTTGTAATTTCCGTTCCTTCTCTTGTATCTCCGAGGAATTCTTTGAAAGCAATTCCTCTAAATTAGAATTCGCACTTAAGCAATTGGCTAGCATGGCCTCGTGCTCAGCTTTGATATTTGCATTCAATTTTATCTGTTCTGCAAGGTTTTCTTGTTCATCTTGCAAATTCAAACTAAGTTTGGAAATTGTGTGTTCGAGTAGCACCACCTTTTCTAAATGCAATTTCTCATCGAGCTTTTTCGCAGCCAAATCATTTTGTAACTTTTCTTTCATCTTCTCCGCAGCATCTAAGTTGATTTTAATTTGATTGATTTCAACTGTTTTTGCTTGTACTTCCAGACTATGAGAAAAGGTGGACAATTTCAACTCAACATCCAACTCCAGAATCTTTTGAATTAAAGAGTTGCACTGTTCCTCTTTTTGCAGAAGCATTTGGAGACTCTGTTGATGCTTTTCTTTCGTGTCCTGAATATCCTTCAGCATGATAAAAGTTTCACGTTTTTGCATATTCTTTTCCTCCAACTCATTTTCAAGCTCGCCTTGTAAGGATTCTAATTTCTTCTCGTACTGCTCTCTCAAAAGCACTTTGAAATTGTTGGTTTCTTCCTCTTTCTTCTGCAAAAGCAACTCACTAGCTTCTTGTGAAGATCTAGAGGAGTTTAATTTAGTGGTCAAACATTCAATTTTTTCGTTTGCTTTTTCGTTGAGATAGATTTGCTCCAATAGTTTTGCCGACTCATGACAGAGCTTGCTAGTCACCAGCTCGAGTTCTTCTTCAAGTTTGGAGATGGATTCTTGGAAAAAATCGGCTTGTGCCTTTGCAGAAACCTCCGCCAGTTTGAAGCAGCTTTGCTGCTCCTGTAGGTTTCTTCTAGCGTCGAGTATTTCTTCATCCTTCTTCTTAAGTTCCAATGCATGAGCAGTTACAGATGAGTTGAGGCTTTCTTTGAACATAGTACACCTGCTCACGGCCCGCTCAATTTCTTTGTTTTTTCTCAGTAAAGTTTTCGTGGCCTCTTCTTTGCACTCAATCAAGTCTTTCTTAAGTCTAGAGATAGTAGTTTGAAGATCAGACGACTTTGCCGAAGCTGATTCTTCTGCGACTCGGATCTTATGTTCCATTTCTTTCAAGTCTTCCGTCAACTTGTTCAATTGCTTTTTTGATTGTTCAAAACTGGCTTCAGTGCTCTTTTGCAAATCGTACAGAGACTTTACATCAGTATTGAGTGCTGAGATTTGACTTTGGGCTGCTTCTGTGAGTCTTTCTTGCTCTCGTAATGAGTTCATAGTCTCTTCTTTCTCTTCTTGTAGCTTTTTATTCTCATTTGTTAGGATCAAAATTGAATCGTTAAGATGCTCAATGTTGAGATTAGCGGCGGCTTCTGCGAGAGAATTCTGCTCCTTTAAATTTTCGATCATAGTAGCGAGATCTTTAATTTCCTTTTCTCTCAAACTAAGAGATTCTTCTGTCTTCTTGAGACTGGCCTCGTTTATCTTGATATCGACATTTTCGTTGACTTGAATAGATTCTGGATCATTTTCGGTAGATTTTGGATTCTTGACCATATTTTCCTGTCCAGTGACTCGAGCACGAGAACCATTCAATATACACAATTGTTTAATTGGAGGGTTAGAATGAGATTCATAGAGTTCGCCAACAGGATCATTCGGCTTGGGTCTATCGACGCCATTATTATCAGCATTATCGTTCTCGAGACGTTCAGAATTGGATTGAGAGATTGAGTTCTCGAACGATGTTGACTCGTCACTGGAAGTACCACTAGAGCTCAGTGTAGAATCATCCACTGCTACTTCACAACTAGAATCTTTAACAGTGCATTTTTTTTCCAGACTTCTTCTTTGCTCAAGATCCTTTGGATGTGTTTCATGGCAATTGGATTCGTGGCGGGTGGTGTCCAGAAGCTGTGAGTCTGATTTCTTCTCCCCAAGGTGTTCCCAAAACGCATCTTCATCATGCTGAGAAAGCTCCGATCCTATTTTCTCAGTGTATGGGCTGAATCGGATAATCTCGTTCTCTTCTATAGACGGTTGGTTTGAAATTGTCGTTTCTGGAGACGTCTCAAAGGTCAATTCCTGACACTCTTCTTCCGCGACAGCTAGTCCGGAACGGTGCTGATCTCTATTCAACGTGATTTTGAGGGCTGTGTTTTCCAAAGTGGTCGCCTTAGGCGACACTTTGCCATGCTTCGAATCTTGTTCAATTTCTGCAAACGAAACTCTTGATCTAGCAATTTTTTTCGAACAGGAAAGGGCAGCATTGGAATCATATTCCGGAGCCGTACTAGGCATGCTAGGCAACTCCAAAATCGTCACTTTATCTTTGTAGGGATAGTTAGGATCAAACGGATTCAACTCGGCGCTCGAAGGACGAAGATGCTGAGAATTCTGAGCAGATAAGCGAGATTTCTCGAAGGTATCTATTCTCTTTTTAGGAGCTCTTGCGCTCCATGGGAAGTGCATTCTGGTGATACTGTTGATAAAGAATTGAGTTTTGCAGCCATACCTAAAACAGGATACTGAACAACGAGCTAGAGTCTACAGCCAAAAAAACCCACTAGAGAAAGCAGAACTTATTCATTTTCCACTTTTTGGAAAGATTAACTTAGCGACCCATTTTTCTGAATATTTTGTAAAAAGAATGGATCATTATTGAAATTCATTTCTCTTATCCACACCTGCATTTAACACATTTCCATATAAACAAACACAACAGAAACAGCCCAATTGCATCTCAATTGATTCATATCCATTGCAACCTGTTCATTTTCATACTGTATCCTGCAATATTGCAGTCTTCAAATCTCTCATTTTCACCTTAGTTGCCCTCTGCCTAATCGCTCTTTAGCAAGAACACTTAATTATACGTCTCCGCCATGGTCGCTGCTCCGCCCATCAATTCGCTAGTGGTCAATCGTTCAATTGTTGCCAATGGTATTCTTGACACAATGCGCACTTCCGAGTTACAGCAAGTGGCTATCAATAACTCATCACATCTCACTATCCTTGATCCAAAACTCCCTCTACTTCACGAAGTGTTGGGTAAAGCTGCGAGTCCTGAAACTAATGACCGGGCGTTTCATTGCAATGCTTTTTTCAACCTAAACACAGTGACTCCGTGGGAGAACTTGGTTGACGGCGGAACCGGCTATTCCTCGAAGATTCTATTGCAAGATTCAGAAACAACCTTCAATTTCGGTCGGATAGCTGAGCTCCAGATCTGTAGTCATGCATGGTCTCCTCTAAATGAAGCGTCTCGTGACTGTTATCTTGGGGTTCTCACCAATACTGGTGAGTTTCTTCTCTTGCAGCGTGAGCTGCTTGATCTGGGTGACTATACCGTAAAATACCGTCTGCTTGTTTTTCTCATGGAGCAGTTACAACTTCCAGCACAGCGCTTTACTGTCGAAAACGACTTGGTGTTGCTGGCCCAAGAGGCGCTGTTCCTCCGTATCACCAGCTTTCAATTCGGTAAACTTCAAGACGGATCATTAATTTTAAGCTTGGCTCATGAAAACGGGGCGTTTTCAATTTATAGTCTTGGAAATACGCTCCTTCTTCTCTTCACCGAAACTCTAGAGACCAATTCCATAGTCAAAATTGAATGGTGTGCAGAATCTGATTCGTTTTACTTTCTAACAGCTGATAATGCAGTTCACGAATGTAAGATTCTGATCGATGGAAGCAACGGTACTAAACTCATCAAACATGCATCTCGTTTTCTTGTTTCTCAAATCAAAACATTCGGATCGAGTGTCGTCATTGCCGATACAAAATCTCTCTATATTTGGAATGGGCATAATACCCGCACAGTCAACCTTCCGTTTTGGTCTACTATTGTTACTATCTGTGTTTTTGAGTCCAATGCTATCAACTATATCTTCCTCGTATATGAGGGTGGCCAAACGACAACAGTTGGAATTTCTTCGGAGGGCTCAATCGAGGTTCTTCCTGAGCCACTAGCCTGGGCCACGGCTCTTTCAAAAATCAATTCGCTGTATCAGAACACTTTTCGAAAAGAGCAATCAAAGGCCATTTCTGCTACGTTCACTCCATATCTCGATGACAATATAGGTGCCAATGTCACAATCCATGGTGCCACAGTTGTGCTAGGAAAGTATCTCCTACTCGCTCATTCCGGACTTCCAAAGGACACCATAACCCACATGTATGTGTCCCTGAGGGTGTTTTCGCTAACCTTCATTCCTCTCACAACTTTGTTTGAGATCCCTTCAATTGTTCCACAGCGCCTCTCAACATTTTCTGCATTGATTGATATCTTCCTCGATACAATCTCCCACATACCAAGTTTTGACAGAGAAGTTCTCGATGGCTCAAAGGCAGGCATTGAAAGCTTTCTTGGTACTCTCTCTACATGGAAACAACTCACATTCAGCTCAGAGGTCGAGACACTAGAACCTATCCTGCGATTTACGTCTATTGAAAATGCTTTAATCACCCAGTTCCGCGACAACCCTGTCATAAGAAGCTTACAAAATCGGTATTCGCTAAACATCTCAATCCTTAAAACTCTTTCCTCTTTGACCCCAAATCCTGAAAGCTTAAGTTTCGTAAGAGAATACGAGCAAAATGTGATTGGAGAGCAAACTCGCATTGTGATGGTCATTCGGGAACGGCTTGCTTCTCTTGTGGTCACTTGGGCGGCTCAGAAACGAGCCGTGGGTGGATTGAGTAGCACAGACAAGTTCATCATGCTCTCCTTGCTGCAATTTTGTGGACCCAACACGCCTATCGGGGATCTTCCACAGGAGGCAAAACTCACAATCTCTACTGACTTGTGTACTGAAGTCTTCCATATCAATTACTCGGAACCTGGCAGTAAAATTGAAGCATCTGATCATTTAATTTCCGGCAGTGGGCATGGATGGAGACTCTGTGATTTATCATTGTTGCCAATTCTCAATTTAAAGAACTGCTCTGATGAGCTTGAGACACACAGTTATTTGATGCCACAAGACGAAGAATCAGAAATTCTTGACTCCCTTTTGAGGAGTATTAACTATTGTATTTTTACCGGAACAAGAAAAAAAGCCATTGTGGCCGGGATATAGAAGTATTTAGTGGTGGTGAACAATAAATAAGGACGAACCAGGAAATGAAGCGTAGCCCTCATCGACCAATGCGAACTGTCCCAGTAGAAAAGATTGTTCTTTTTCCTTGCTCCAGAGCATTTGGGACACATTCCAGTCAATGAGTCTATTGGTTTGAGTTGGGGGCGGGTCTGACAATTTCGTCAAAAAATAAGCCATGGCCCCACTGGCAATATCGTAGATCACAAAGCTCATCCAAGGCAAGCGGTTGATGAGTAGGAAGAAAAACATAGCAAAGCCAAGCAACGGACCCCCACGGGATTTCATCCACTGCTGGCGTTCTCTATTGCTTAGTTTGACCCTCGAGAAGAAAGGCATCAACAAGTCGTGCATCAAATCCTTGCAACCCCAGTAGTACGTCATGATAGACAATGTCGTATCGTGAGGAAAAGCTTGGATACACAAGAAGAGTACAACAGCCCGATCTGTGCCGATTATCTCATTGAAGGACTGAAATGCGATCAAACCCATCGCAATACTGCCCACTATGGGTACCTTATGAGCTGTAAATAGTAGGAGGTTCAGGATGAGGGTAGCAGATATACGTTGCGCAAACTCAAGAAATATCTGCGAGTTCTTATACTTGTGCTGGATTGATGCGAATGTTGGTGGAAAACCACCTATCTTTGGTTCTTGCTGTTCCAACAGCGCCAAAGTCGTCGAGTACAGCAGCAGAGCCATCTCCGACGCTGATGAATTCAATTCATCGTAATGCTTGATTGTGGCCATGAACGATTCATCTGGAAACCACGAGAAGTACAGTGCAGCACTGACTATGACGATGGGTAGATGCAACACATCAAACACCACATACTGTAAGCCATACACGAAAACTTCCAAATATTTGGATTCCGTCCGATAACTCACCGCATATGCTAGCACCTTGAGTCCAAAAATAGGACAGCATAAGCACAATTGAACAACTATGGAGTAGAGAAGCGTCTGTGGAAAATGAGCCAAATATTTGGCAGTTTTCCAACGTGGGCTCTGAGACAGCCGATACGTGCCTAGAATAGCCAATTGAATGCCTCGAAGGAAGGCTTTTAGTGAGTATCCCGCTCGGGGGTTTGACACAAAGATCGGTGAAGCCATGAGGTTGGTAATTAGATATGATTTCCTATTTGAGATTAGTAGGGTGAGAATGAGATGAGACACGGATTCGACTTTTGGTGGCAAAAAATTTGGTAAATTTTTTTGTATAGTCTGAGAGCTCAAATTTACGATTTTTGTATAACAACTCTCTTTGCTTGTGCGTTTGTGAGTGGGTCATATAGCTGTATCGAGATCGACGGAGTACCCAGGGCAAGAGAGCCATAGATATATTTTCGAGAATTTACTGTTTATGTACTTGAGTCTTTTTAATAATTAACTCGGGGTTTGGGCATAAGTTATTTCACTTGAACAATTGGCACATCTTTGTTCCGGGCTAAGCACGGGTTGGATCGTAAAACTGTCTCACCGGCCCAAGTCAGATCGAATAATTGGAATCAATTAAATAATCGCAAACCTATAAGGAAGGTGTATTTTCTTTGAAGCGCAGCTTATGATTGGCGGGTAAGTCTTTGCTGGATCCCCTTTCACTTTGTTCCTATCTTCTGGGTAGGATGTACAATTGTCAGTCGCCATAACGACCCAAAACCGAATATGAAAATAACGTCAAATCAGCTTCTGCGATGATTCTTGAATTCTGTGTGACAATGCTCATTCCACCTTTACCTTAGCCCAACCTTGAACGGGAATCTATCTGCACGAAAGTGGCCCCCTCAAATCGCCAAAGTATGAGAGACGATCTCCACTTTTGAAGATTAATCAGGGCTCGATCGCAGGAAGATCTAGCGCCGTGTAGCTACCCGGGATAGGAACTAGACGGTCGGCGCGGAATTGCAATTCCGGCGGAATTATAATTCCAGGGAGCACTTACTGAACCCGGTCAATTATATAAATGCCTCGTACAATTGCTTGCATCAAAAAATTCCCAACAATTAATTCAAATCAAAGACATCATGGCCAGCGCAGTTTCTTCTACAGAGGCTCAGTACAACGTGAGTAGGGTGGTCCAGCGTGATTCTAAACCAGCGATTTGCAGCCAGAAAGCATCGGTCACAACAAATTTGATTGATGTGACGGAAAAGCTTTCAACCAAAAATAATCTTCCATGCCGCATCATGTTCAAGAATGAGTTTGAACAACCTTCGGGTAGTTTCAAGTTGAGAGGAATAGGGCATTTGGTTCAAAGGTCCATCATGGAGGCCTTATCAATGGGCAAAACGAGAATGCATGTTTATGCATCAAGCGGTGGCAATGCTGGGCTTGCTGCCGCTTATTCTGCTCGTTTCTATGGCGTTGGGTGCACTGTAGTGGTGCCTGTCATCGCAAAGAAATCTGTGGTCGATAAACTTAGGGAATATTCGGCCACTGTCATTTTGCACGGTCAATCTATCAATGACGCCGATCAACATGCACGTTCGTTAATGGCTCTTCACGACAAGAGCGTTCACACTATTTATTGTCATCCTTTTGACAACCCATTGATCTGGGAAGGTCACTCGCAAATCATCCAAGAGGTTTTTGACCAACTACCTGAAGCGGAGCACAAAAATGTTAGAGGAGTGGTTTGCTCGGTTGGTGGAGGAGGATTGTACAATGGATTGATGTCTGGATTGAAGTCACAAGGGTCGCTGGCCGATTGCTTGTTGCTCGAGACCAAGCAAGCGCCAACCCTTACAGCTGCCGTCAACGCGGGGTCTGTGGTGAGGCTTGATTCAGTTAAATCACTCGCAACCTCTTTAGCCTGCTCCTATGTGTCACCCGAGACACTTGCCCTCTACCAAGACCAAACGACCAACAAATCGTACCTACACACCATTGACGATCTCGAAGCCGTCAAAGGTACTGTATCATACTATAATCAGTTTGGCACAATCGTAGAGCCAGCTTGTGGTGCAGCACTTTCAGCTGTGTATAACAGGCTCGATCTTTTGAAGCAATCCATGCCACACCTTCAGAAAAACGACATAATAGTTGTGGTGGTATGTGGCGGGTGGTGTTCCGATGAGCAAAGTATGGCCGAGTTCAAGACGATGCTTAGAAGCAGCCGCTTGTAATCCCTACCGAGCAACTAATGTGTATATGAAATGAATGAAGAAGTTTAACAAATGTCTAGAAAGTGACATCGGAACGTAGAATCCACTTTTCTCCGCCCTTCACCAATTCGCCCTCGTGCTTCAAGCAATCGTCTCCATGCTTATGTAACAATGCTGTGCCTCTACGGGGATTAACCTTTAAAGGAGGAACACCGCGGCCCTCTGGATAGAAGATCGTAGCCCCTCCCGCCAAGTCGTCACCTCCACTTAAATAGATGAGAAGCGTCCATTTTGTGTGGCCTTTCTTAGAGGGATCGCTTGCGATAGGACAAATCACCGATTCATCGTAGTGTTTGCCAAAGAAATGGCCCGCAGTATATCGATAAACACGCAATTGAGGGTTGAGACTTCTTGCACTTGCGAATTCGTCCGTAATTCTTTCTAGATCCTCATCGTCTATGCCTAATGGGTTCAGAAGAACATACCTGAAGTATTGCCAAAGCGAATCAGCTGCTGAGTAGTCGACCAATGATACGCGGTCATTTACTCGAGGACTATACTCGCGACTCTTAATAAGTGGAGTTGTTTCCAACTTGATGTTTCTTTGAAAGCTTGTGATTAGTTCAGAACAGAATTCATCTGAGAAAAAGTGATCAATGGTTATCACCTGGCCATCTATAAGACTTTCCGGTTGCGGCTTGAAGAACAGTTTAGTTGCGGATTTGTGAAGACCGTCGAGAGATGCCGGGAAAGCGTATTTTGTTTCCTTTTGTTTCAGTTTCATTGTAATAGTGGTAGATATAGAACTAAAAAAAAAACCGAAGGTGTATCTGGGGAAAATGAAGAAAATGTGAGAGAAATTTTAAGAAGAGAGATATTCTGTAGAAACTTGAAGACAATTCAAACGTACTTCAATCGATTCAGAGTTCATGAATGAAGTGCAAGTCGAAACAGACAATTGCAGAACACAAATTTACACGTAGGATCAGCTCCGGACACTTGTTTTTATCCGAAATTTGATTGTGAGCGAGAAATGTAAACAAAAATGTTCGCTAGCGGTCCGGAAAATTCCGTATCCTGAGCTTCATACCTACCAACATAGCACAGTATTCAAATTGTCTTATATTCCACCTAGTATACATTTACGCCTCGAGCGCGTACTCAAAACCGGCCAGCTTCAACTCCTCAAACTTAGCAGTCTTTTTCTGCTCATATTCCTGTTGTAATTGCTTCCACACCTCCAATGGCTTAGGGGCGTTGTACTCGTTAGACTCCTTTGATCTCCAATCGAACTCACCAAAAGAGCTCTTCATCTTGGATGAAAAGAGGTTGTCTGCATGGTCCTTCAATACCTGGACCTTAAGGTTGGTACCTGAAATGAGGTAGTTGTTCATGGTCTCAGCTGCAATCTCGGCACTACTTGGGTCCTTGAACTCGACAAATCCATAACAACGGGATCTACCGGTTTTCTTATTTCTGGAAAGTCTGACACGGGTGATGTCGCCAAATTGGGAAAAGTACTTCTTCAACTCATATTGCTGAAACATCTTAGGAAGACTACCCACATACAAGGTACCTCTTGACTTTTGAGAAACATTTTGCGAGTCCTGAGCACGATCTTTCGAAAGATTGACAATGTGGCCAGCAGCTTTCGTAGAAGAAGCGACGTTTTCCGTAATACCGTCAATTTCAATCTCATCCTCGGAGGAGAAGTCTACGTCCGATCCAGAAACCAGCTCGTTTTCAGACACTTTGGTAGGGGTAGGAGTGCTTGTATTTTGCTCCTCAGCCTCGGTGGCAGCAGCAGGCTTTGCGGCTTTTGTGGCCTTGGTTTTGGTCTTTTTTTGTGGTGTTCTGGCCATTTTCAGTGGTGGTGTAGAAGGATGTAATGTAATGGCGATGGGCATCTCATCGGATATGGAGGTGCAGTGTGCAGGTGCAGATCAAGAGATGCTGTCTAAAGCGACTGAAACGGTCTGTGAGAGATTTATCCATTTTCGTTGATCAAAATGTAATCTGTTTTATAGTGCAACATTCTTATGTTTCATCTTTTTTTTCGCGAATTACGAGTGATGGCTGTTGTGCTGGGTGTTATAGTTTCGAGACAACGAACTGTCACAATCCAAAAAAAATTCCTTGCAATTCATGAGATCAGATTTCTTTTCACTCAGAAATTTCTTAATTATTTGTTCTCGTTTAATGTGGCATTGACTAACTCAAACGTTGCATAGACTGGTAGACCAACCACATTGAAGTAATCCCCCGATAGGTCAATGAAGAGCATTGAGCCTTTCTCCTGATACTTGAAACCTCCAGCTACATATGCACCCTCTCCGGTGCTGGCATACAATTGGAGCTGCTCGTCGGTCAATTGGGTGTTGAACTTTAAGACTGTCTTAGTGACTTTTTCATTGTGTGTTGCTAGATGTCCTCCGTCAACGATGCAAACATGAACCGAGGTCATTACGTCCACTTGGCCTGCTTTCCGGTAATTTTTTAGCATTTCAAGCTGTCTGTCGATCGTTTCGGGCTTTTCGTAGATTTCACCGTCACAGCACACAATTGTGTCTGCTACAATCAAAATGTACTTTTTGTTGTCTTCTAATTGGGCCACTATGCTTTCAATTTTATGCTGAGCAGTTTTCGTGACATATTCAGCTGGTGCGATCCCGTGTTTCGAGAGGTTTTCTTCAAAAGAAGATGTAACCACGGAAAACGCACGCAAGCCCAAGTTTTGCGCCAAGATTTCTTTTCTCCGCGGTGAGCTCGAGCCTAGAATCAATTCATACTTGGCCAATTCTTGTAATGTGTCCTGACTCCACATGATTAGAACAATAGAGGTAGATGGTCTGGGGAAGAACAGAGTTTGAGAAATATTGAAAGGAGAATTCAGCGGATGATTTATAAACAGAAATTCATATTCTTTATTTTTTCATTTGTGGATTATTCTGTTTACTCTGTAGAAAATAAATGGGGATTTGTATAGAACAGCATTAGGAATACGTAGAAATGGATGTACTTGTGCATTATCTCACCTCAATTAAAATTTCATTGTCAAGACTCCTATTGTGTAATCAAATGTTTTCTTTTGCCTTTGCAGCTGCTAGAGCTTTTCTGAAAAATGGAGTCTTGCTCTCATGCTCTTCCAATGGTCCAGAGCCGACTTCTTCGTCTGTTCCTGGCAACGGCTTGACGGATGCTTCGGCAATTAGATGTTCTCGGACCGTACCGACCAATTCCCCGTAATCATCCACGATGAGCTCAGTGCCCAAAAGCTTGGTCCAGCTTGTCTTGTAAATTTGACCATCAATAGCGCTGAGATTACTAAATAGCCTGCTATTAGGATCAGCGGTAGCGTTGGCATTGTCAGATATTTTGAATAAAGGTGTTTCGTGGTCAAGTTCGGTCAACTGTAGCTTTGCGCCTGGATTAATGATCAATTGTTCGCTGAGGAGCGAGCCTTCAGAATTTCGGGAGGGATCACGCGCATCATCGTAGTACGAAGTTGACACGATTGGTATGTCTATGGTAACGTAGAGGTCCTGTATTGTCAGTATTCTATCTAATTAGGTGGGTGCGCTAAAGCGAGCTACGTACCTCGAACTCTTCGCCCTTGTGTTCTTCCTTCTTAATTTCTGCGTTTGCTATATTTTGAGCAAGTTGGCGTGCCTTGATATCTTCGTCGGAGCCGGCCTCAAACACTGCATCGAAGTTCCAGTTCATCTCCTCTCCATCCTTCAAGAAGTCCGTACGGCCGTTCTCTTTAAGTGTCCACAGATCACTCTCCAAAACGTACTTGTCTATTGAACAGGCACCGGCGCGGAGTTTTGTGGTCTCACCCTGGAATTGAATGTTATCATGCACAGACAGAGCCTTTAAGAGCTGCATTCCCAAGGCAATTTTGGTGGCAGCATGTGTGACAATCACAATCGAGGTTATTTCAGGGTATTGAGCCTCGAATGCGGGAACGAAGGCCGTCCAAAACTTGGCGCTTCTGGCGAAAATTTCGTTCTCGTCCTCTCCATCAGCACCAGGGACGATACCGCTCCCATTCCAGAGCAGTTCGTCACCCAAAACGTCTGGGAAGTGTGGCTGAAGCTGCTCATATCCTGCTGGAATAGGAACGATGCCTCTAGTTCTCTTGAACCATTCACCTACGCCTCTATCTATGGCAATTTTCACACCCAATTGGGCAGCAATGGGCGAGCTTGTTTGGATACATCTGTAAAATGGTGAGGAGAGAATAAACTGTGGCTTATCCTGCAATTTGCTGATGTGCGCAGCAAGCTCTACGGCCTGTTCTTCTCCGTGTGGAGCCAAAACAGGATCACTATCGATACCTGTTGGGTTTGGTGGGTGTGGAGGCGGAAGCCAATTTGATCTGAAGCCATGACGGGCAATGTAAATTGTTTGTAGGGTCATTTCCGGTAAAAATTGGTGTGTTTTGCCAGTGGGATGAAATAAGAAATAAGGTGTATATAGAAATAACTCGGGATAATGTGGAAGGTGGTGTGCGTATGTAGGTATGCACTATGGGGGACAGATGAGGCAAATTAGATAAATCAAGCTGTGGAGAGGCTTCTCTTGTGGTGGTGAAAATCAAGAAATCTCTTCGAAGTTATTAATTGATTTTGAATTTTGCACGTTTTTCGATGGTGCTTTCTCTTGGATAATATGAGTAGAGACACAATTTAGTACAGGGTTATTAGTGTTAGGTAACGCATAGAGTATTACGACTAGATTACCGAATTAAGAATGTCGAGATAGCTGCCGACGCTAGGATAGGAAGACAGCGAATGAGAAGCTCTAGATAACGACGATAGGGCAAGACAGAAGCGTCGGCCGCTAGGACGGCCCGTTGGTAGGTCGTAGAGGAACCAATAATTGACCTTAGATAACAAGAAAGGAGTTATAAGCTTGCCCAAAGATCTGACCAGCTGGTCAGATCTGGCTATAAGTAGGGCTAACTATGGTCGATTATGTAGGGCAACTAATACAGGTTTTCTAACTAAGGTAATAACCGAGTAAACGGATCATCAGACATGAATGATCGTCCTAACAATTAGTAGACAAGTGTAATAAGTTTCTAGGATTATTTTCGTTTCCATAGCGGGTGCCTTTTTCACATTTTTGTTCTACCAGTTATTTCGTTTTTCCATTGATTACTAGCAAATCTAATTGATTCAGTCAATATTAGCCAAAACACACAAGTAAGTTGTAATGGAGTCGGCGGAGCCAGAGCGTCAAGGATAGGGGAGTGTTTTCCCCATCATATTCGGAAACCCCCTTACATCTGGCTGTTGCGTTTCGATAATGGATTGTGATTGCATAGGTGGTTTTAAAAATATTTTGTGGAAATTATTGGGCGTATTTGAAGAAAGAACAGTTGGTCTGTTGTCAATGTCATGTGCACTTGATGTGATATCTACAAGTATCTGAACCTTAACAATCATAGTCTATTCAAGTGTTAAATGAGAACTTATGAGATCCTTGGTGTAGACGTATTGGCCTTGAAAAACAAAATAAGGAAATATAGACCCCGTGTAGTTGAAAAATTGTACTGAATCTTCCCCTTGTTTCCAACAAGATGTACTTGATTCTCTCCGAGAGTTTTACGCCCAGGCATATCTAGGGACGGGAAATAGGCCGTAACCATGGGAAACGATTTACTTAAGTAGCTTATAACAAGGCCATACTATTACATATTTAAGTTTGTGATCGATCTCACACCGGAATGTGTTCAAGCACCTCTTCATGGTCCTAACTCAGCGTCTGCGGCTTCTTTAAATTTACCACGAGCGAGTCTTGATCGAGTGTCATCATCCGGTAAGCGACAGACCTTCACCGAGCGACAGGGTAAATTCTTACAGACCTCCAATGCTGAATCCATTTCTTCGTTCAGCGTCGGATACCTCTGACACTCGACGACATTCAGCGGTACGGCAGAGAAATCGGAGCGCGAGATATCAAGCGGCCATACTTCTTCAGTTTTCTGTAAAAGCTTCGTACGGTTGTCATATTCTTCAGATCTCTCCGTGTTGAAGCGACTCCAGAGCCACGCAAAAAAGTGCGGTTTAATAATTGAGATCACCAACAATAACAGAAAAATAAGAAGAATAGTTGAGCTCGCGCATATCGAAACCCTTTGATGTACGGTCCAGTGCTTCCAAGGGACCACATACCAAGTAGAGTAAGGCAAATTCATTGAGATGGAGGACGAGGTGATGGCTGTAGCAGTTCTCCTCTCCGAGAAAGGGATCGCCCTCAAAAGCCACGCTAAAGCTGACAGCATTGCAAGTATAATACCTGCTCTATGAAGTCTTGGTTTCGACCATACTCCTTTTCTCTCACAGGCTATCAAGAAAAAGCCCGGCAACACAACTTCATTATAGAGCTCGAGCAGCTGAATGTCACCGAATATTTCCTTGTAGATATCCTTTTTTAATTTCTTGAAGGTAGCGTTGTCGCCTGGCTGCTTTTCGCTTGCAAGAATTACCAATTCCCATTGCATACCACGAAATCCACGAATGAGCCAGGCTGGCAGAGACTGGGAACTTGAACCGCCCATTGCCATATCTTTCACATTTTTCAAGAATTCATTCTGCTTCAAGACGTGTTCTGCAAGTGGTTTTTTGACCTGTACCATGAAAGAGCTACTGCGAGCAGAAAATTCTAGGTGTTGTTCAAGAGAAAGGTCATTACGTGCCGTGTTCAAAGCCCTGCTGTAAATCCTTTCTATCGAATAAATCTTGTTTTCGAGCAACTTTGCATGCATTGGGAGGTATCTCCATTCATTCTGCTCGCCAACATCGTCAGGAGCGCCAGCATCGTCAGAAGCGTCAGAAACGCCAGAAGAGTCAAGAGCGTCAGAAGCTTCAGAAGTGTCAAAAACGTCAAAAGAGTCAAAAACGTCAGAATTATCGTCATTTCCAGGAGCGCCAGTATTGCCACGAGCATTGCCAGGAGCATTGCCAGGAGCATTGCCAGGAGCATTTCCAGGAGCAGCGTCAGAAGCATCGTCAGAAGTGTCAGAAGCGCCAACAGTGCCAGAAGCACCAACATTGCCAAAAGCGCCCACAGTGCCAGAAGCGCCCACAGTGCCAGAAGCGCCAGCTTTGTCTGGAGCGCCAGCTTTGTCAGCTTTTGGGTCATCATTTAGATTCTCTTTCTTTTTGCGAAATGAGAAACGCTTACGGGATTGTGCCATATTGAAGGAATTGAAGGTACAAAGTTGTAGGAAGAGGGCTAGTAATTTGCGGTGGGTGGACTACATATCAACCAGACACAGACAGACGAGAGAGATTAGTACATAGCTCTTGACAGGAAGGATTTCCAAATGAATTGAGGAATTGTTTGAAATTTAAAAAATTCCGACTGTCGGGAAATTCTTGAGCCAGTGTGAGCTCTTTGCGGTTATGTCGCTCAATTTCGTCTTCAAGACTTCAATTCCAAGCTCGATCTATGATTTATTTTGAACTCTATCAGGTTCCCGTTCGCTTCTAAACCCATTCTTCTTCACAATTTCAAGTTTTGAAATCATTATCAAGCAACATGATTAAGTCTCATGTTCTTTCGGGAGCAATTTCAATCGCACTACACTGCCAAAGCAATTGTAAATGAATTCCTCTTTGACTATCTCCCAAAAAAAGCGTCTTTTGGTGTTTCAGGAGCTTTTATCCCGCTTCTCAAGCTCTTTCAAATTGTAGTGTTCAAGTGGCTGCAAAACTCAGTTTAAATACTGCATGTGTACCCTTGTTTACTGGTAAACTGGTAGAAGCCTGTGTATATATACGATTAAAGAAATTTCATCTTCCGTCTTTCCAAGACAGCGGAAAATGAAATCCTATCGGGTTAATAGCCACGAAAATGAAATCCAATCTACGTTGAAATACCATTTTTTAACAGCCCTTGCAGTATGTGCATGCATACAACCAATATGAGATTGATCTCCTGCAGGAAGCCCTGACAAGTTTCTATAATTTCCTAGATAGTTGATTGTATTTTGGGAGTTTTTCGATAGAGCTGTAAAGTTTTGTGACGCGAAACTGTCTAATTATACACTATTGACTCTTAGAGAATTCCATTTACAATCATTGAAAAGTTACCAACACTCAATGGAGTTGATAGCTGTAAATGTTTTTAAAGCGGTATTGTTAGGTAGACGTTATAATGCTTACGTCAGCTGACCGAATTAGCGAGTCCCGATCTGGGGCATTTAGGTATACCAAAAAGGTGTAAACCGACCTGCGACGCCTATCTGAAGGTTCACAGGTTGAGATGATAGAAAATCTCGTATATAAAAGGGTGGCTTCGCCCGCTCTCTTGTGTTAGAAGCTTAAGCACTATCACCACTGTTCTAAGTAGTAAATCAGTTTCAAATAGTAACCTACCAGTGGAACGATTAAGAATGTAAATGCACATGCAACAATATACGGCAATGAATTGAAACCACTCCTTCATCCAAGCATAAATGTCGAACTTCCAGTTACGGTCTTTAGTCATTTGGGCCGATGATTTTAGCCTGTGCTATCTCTTTTCTTTTGGCCCGTTGGTCCTCCGATATTGTGTCTTTCATAGATCTTGGCGCGAAGCAGTTTGAGTCCCTCTAGAATCTTTTTTTTATTACTCGGATCTCTCACTTGTTTGAGTTCTAGGGTTCTCAGATTCTCAAAATTTGATGCCAACAACTTGTGATCTATGTATTTGCGAATGCTCCCTCTGGGATCTAAGAAGTCTCCTTTGACTCTGTTTAGCATTGTCTCGAAGGAAGCCCTTTCTTCCATCTTGATTATGTTCTTGAAAACATTCAGGTGTTGTGGAAGCAATCTGTGGTATTCGTGAAATAGATCGAGGCACACACTCAGAAATTTATGCAGTAAGACTTTTTTATTACGATTGTTTTCTATACCATTGAGGTTTGACAACCGACGGAGATCAGAAGCACAGTCGGTCAATTTCTTCTCGAAAAACTGTAGTCTTGTCTTCATGAATGTCATGGGCTCTCTCAATACTTCAAGATGTTCTTTTGCATTCCTCTTGTGTTTTGTTAACATCTAATGGTGCATTATATAGAAGTAGTCCTTATAATTCAACTGAACCAATATCATCTGGCTGGCTCTATACTCACGAATAAACTCAGCTGCCACAACTTTGTATTCCTCGACATCATGATCAGTCTCTGTCGTGAGATGAAACCCCGCATTGAATGCGTCTTCGATTGCATCCACGCATTGATATCCTGTTCTATTGATCGGAATTTGTGGAAGTGGCAGCAACTTTAACTCTTGAAATCTATGTGTCATGACTTTTAAGTAGTATTTCATGTAACTAGCATCTTGATTATGAACGTCTTTGAGTTGACAGCCCGGCTCAGACATCTTAGCAGGCCCAAATTTAGCAGATGTTCCGGAATTCTCATGATGATTATAAAGTATTGGATGTGCAGAACAAACTCAATAAGTACAAACCCAATTTTAAGGGAGATAATAGCAATTTGTCATGCTGTCGCTTCCTTAAATCGCAGGCCGAGCTCAATGATCTCAAGAGGAGTTTTGCTTTGAACAATGAGAATTTCAGTACTCACTGCTACAAGATTACAACTTGAATAAGGTATTAAATCTACCCATTGAGTTAATTCATTGCTCAGTATTGGGTAGTGTGTTTTTGCCTCGAAGGTACACAAATTTGAATTAATTGGAGCATTAATCATCCTTGTTTGACGTCTTGGAATTCCTCAAATCCTTGAGAGCTGAATATTTCTGTAGAATGTTGTGTATAGTCATAAAATACTCGTTGGCTTCTCTTACTCGGCAGAGCGACACCTTAGCAAGTCCTGAAACCAAGTGAATAAACTCCAAGTCTAATTGAGCTTCTTTGCACAAGTCCTGCAACTCATTTTGCAATGCGAGTGACTCAGTTGCTCCTAAATTATTAGAACTGTCAATCTGTGTGGCAATCTCTGTTGCCTTGGCATAAATCAGCTCAAGCTTCGCCATACGCTTCAACTGCAACGATTCAGTAAATTTTAAAGCCTCAAACTTTTCTAATCTATCATGTTCAGTGAAATTTCCCATGATCACCTGGTATTTCAAATTTGAGCGCCCAGGACCCCTGAAAGCGAAATGATCAAGCAGTAAAAAGCAGTCAAAAGATGAATCGAAATAAGGCTTTGATTCTAAATATTCTTGTTCACTTAACATGCAAAACTGTTTGACGAAATCCAAGAACTCAAACCCAAAATTGATAAGATTGTCGATACTTTCACCCGAAGGATTGAAAATGGTGTCAAGAGTTTTACTTTCCAACTCTACGAATATCTCTTCCACACAAAAGTCTGGAAAAGAGCGCATTTTTGTGTTGAAGATGTCACTATGTCGAATGGCAGCTCTACAATTTATCTCAATTGTTGTCTGGCTGCTTGACTATGTTAGATGGAGCATAACAATTATCTATTTATAGTAAGTTTGGAGCATTATGGATGATGTTCAGTTTGTAGAAGGCGGTGTCTATGAAATACAAGTTTCCTACATTGATGCACAAGTCAACAGGGGATTCCCAGGGAATCCGGGCTAGTAACACTCCGCGTTCGCCACTGCATCACCTTGAGTCTCAATCTCGGGCGAAAAGAAACTTATAGAGCGAAGATATGATAATCATAAGTTTTCTTCAACCTCTTGTATCAAGTTTCGCAAAGTAGCGACAAACTGAGGAGTTGCAACGGGAATAGATGATGATAGAGTGAATTACGATCGGAATATACGTCTTGCAAACAATTACCAGCAGTGTTGTGTCATTGAAGGCTTAGACAGATTACAGTTGCGTGTTGAAATTACACAAACTGTTGTATTTGGAGTCCATTAATGGTAGCACAATGACAACATTCAACGACTCATTAGCACATTGAGACACAATGATTTAAATTATTGGCCTCCAAATTCCCTCAATCGCATTAACGCACAGTAGTGAAACTCATCGTTCGCTGAACAAAATTTAGCCGATCAGTCGAAAGAAGAGCAATACTTTAAAAATCGAAAAGTAATTCAATCAATTTCGGATGTTATAGGGAGAGAAACGGTTAAAAGAAGTGACTAGTCTCAAATTCATTTCTGCAGCACTGAATCTTTATTGCACCAATGTATGTTGCAGCTAGAATGTGTCTACTAAAGGGAAGACACTCGGATTGACTGTCTAGTTCTACGAATTTAAAAAAGAATCAGAAAATCTCAGAGTCTTTCCTTGTACCTCACTTGCTCCAGTACTAAATCGGAGACCAAAAGCTTCATCTAGATTTTTGAGTTTCGTTTTAACTAAAGAGAATAAACCAGGCTTTCTGCGAGTCAAGACTACCTGGCAGACCGTGCAGCCTTTTCAAACTTTTGACTGGAGAGATCGCAGGTTCGAATGGAAAATACAAAGAGAATTGCCATTTCGAAAACAATAATGAAGATGAATCAAAGCACTCATCAAGAATCATGACCTTCGGTCGGAATCGGATCTGTCATCAATTGTTAGGCACACTTGCATCCTACTGGGTTATTGATCTATGTAGACCCGCTAGCGTAAACTCAACAGAATTTGTAAAAGCGGACACTTCGATTTGCTGTATTTCTAGGACGATCAACACATATCATCGCCCATTACCGATGTTGTGCTGACTGTCGAAACATCGCAATACTTTAGACAGAAATAGAATAGGTGATGTTCGAAGTTGAGTGGAAATTTATCACACAACGGAATTAAATTAAATGCTTTGTTAGATTTTTCAGAGCATATGTGTAAGTGAAATGATAGAGCCAGTGTTTCGTAAATATAATATTTGATCAAAAAGGAAAATCTTTCGACTAGGAACCACGACTAAATAAAGAGCCCTTTCAAGAAATGTATCAGAACAAGCATATTATAGAATATTATTTTAAATTTTACTTTCGAAACACCGGGAAGCATCGATATTCTGCCAGCAAAATAACTGTATTATTTGTGTTTCCCTACAATTTTCGAAATACCAAAAATCAAAATGCCAATTTTAAATTCGTTTCGGTAAACTTCAAGATTATACTGCCTGCAAAATAAATTCAAATTCAAACACAGCCGCCCATATCAATTTGTTACACCTTCTTTTCGCATTTCTTATCTATCCTCATCTCATCTCACCTCATCCCTACTCATCTCATCTACATATCCATGCTCCAATACCCACTCCAATGGGATTTATAGTGGCGGGGCATGGCTATAAAAGGCGTAAATTCCGTGCAGATAAAGCAGGGCTGGTTGTATTGCCCGACGGATTTCTTCGTGTGTCTCTGTTCCGCCCCTCACCAAACAGAATCCTGATTCCAACACCTCCACCGGAAAATGTGGATTTAATAGATTTACCGCCCGAAATTTTATGGCGAATTTTTGCATACACGGGCCTTGGTTCTTCCAACCTGCTCCATTTGACGTGCTCTTACTTCTCCAGGCTATTCACTACCAGTAATCCATGGCTTCTAACGCTCGTAGCACGAAATAATTCACTTTTCAATCTCAATGCGGAATTTGGAGTGTCGACAGGAAATTGGCGTGAAAAGTTTCTTGTGGAATTCAATTCCTTGCCCAGAGATGTAGGAGACCAGAAACAGATCCAGCAGTTATTTGAAACAGCTTTCAAAATTCTCGACTGTGCCGATGCTATCGATTCCGCGATTTTTACTCTTCCAAATATAGGTGTGCCTCAGATCGAGGAGTTGCGCCTGTTGAACCATTCCCTCGTCTGTGATCGTCGTGCCATCAATGAACAACGCAAATCACGAGAAAAGTACTTGGAGTGGCAATACCAGATATTGCAGGCTTTCAGCAAAAAAGTTAAAGATGGCGCAGGCGCCGAGGATACTGGTCCGTCAGTCGAATTACTACTAAGTGAATCCGAGAATACAGAACAGATCATGAAATTTCGTGACTTGCATGGTCTCGCCGCGTTCGAACCACTTATCAAAAGTCAGAAAATCTCTGCAACTCTTTCTGGTCCAGTGAATGTATCACAGGTCCGAAAAATCTTAGCCCTTAGCAAATTGTTTGATCTTGAGTTCCAAAACCCGACCCGATTTGTTGCGAGAGTATTGACGAGCAAAATTGCCCTAAGTGAAGAGCTTGCGGAAGTGTTGTTGGATATCATCAATGTTAATTCTGTTTCATCAAAGGAACTCTTGGGTGTGCTCTCAGCGTACAAGAGTTGCCAGGATTTTCTTTTCGAAGTGCCTTTAGAATCCCGGGCATCGCACTATTTACAGCCACTTTTGGAGAAATTATACACTATCATGGAATTGTGCTTGTCATCATACTACGAGAATGGGGAGGGACGGCTGCTGGATGGGCAGGTATGGGAGCTTCTCTATCAGATACAAATCCCAGAACTTATAGAACACGTAGTGGCCATGGGAGGCACACCTACATGCGACGTCTTATAGACGCAGAAAACAATTAGCATTTTGTAAATATAGCATTCATCTATTGAATCACCGAATTTTATTTGTATTACTGTGAGGTGCGAACGAAACGCGAAAGAAGTAAAAGAGGTTGAGTGGCGGCAATAAATAGTCCCGAATTATTGCTGCTGTTGCTGCTGTTGCTGTTGCTGTTGCTGTTGCAGCAGGAATGGATCGTTCAAAGATGGCATTAATGGGTTAGGATTGGAGATTTCATGGAACCACGGATGTTGCAAGGCTTGTCTGGCAGTAATACGGGCCTCGGGTCTCATCTGCAACAAGTTGGTCAACAAATTCAAACCCATGGAGTCCAAGTTGGGAATGATCAAGCGCAAGTCTTGTGGAACGTAGATTTGCCAGTTGCTCTTGTAGTTAGCATGCTGCGAGACACCAGGCCAGGTACGTTCGTTTGGAGTACCCATCAAGCGGAAAATCTTATTTAATTGATCCTCGTTGGCAGTACCAGGGAACAAAGGCTTACCAGTGCACATCTCTGCGAAAATACAACCGGCAGACCAGATGTCGATGGACGTAGTGTAGGCACGAGAGCCCAACAACACATCGGGTGCACGGTACCACAAGGTCACGACCTCATTCGAAAAGGTGTTGAACGGGATTCCAAACGCACGTGCCAATCCAAAATCACCAATTTTCAACTCGCCCTTGTTGTTGATCAAAAGATTCTGCGGCTTCAAATCACGGTGCAACACCAGATTATCGTGACAGAACATGATACCTTTAAGCAATTGAAACATAAACAGCTTGACCACCTTCATGTCGAGACACCCATTGTTACCGTGCGTCTCCATGTACTTCTTCAAATCCTTGTCCATGAATTCGAACACCAAAGTCAACTTGTTTTCGGTGTGAATGACGTCATACAACGTGACGATGTTCTCGTAGTCCAATTCCTTCATGAGTGAGATCTCCCGGATCGCGGTGGACGGCGTTCCCTCTTCGGAGTCCAAGTTGATCTCCTTCAATGCCACAAGGGCACCGGTAGCTCTATTTCTTCCTTTGTAGACGGTAGCATAGGTACCTTCGCCGAGTTTTTCGAGCTGCTGAAATCTAGAGTTAGTACGGATGATCTGGAGTGGGTAAAAGTTGAAATTGGGCGCGGAATACGTACTGAGATGACGATACGGTCATGTTCACTGGGGGTATATGGGTAGGTGGTACCGCGTAAATGGGGTACAGGTGAGTTAAGGTGAGAGTGAGGTGAGCGTAGGGTGAGAATGGGGAAATGGAGGGAAAGATTTTGGAAAAGAGAATTCTAAGGGGTTTCAATATCTGAAGTTTTTTTGTGAGAATATTTTAGTGTGGTTTTGGGCATGTATTCTTGACTTTGTTGAGGCTTTCATTTGGGTTCTGACAGAGTTTTGAGAATATTCTATCATGGGTGATAATTGACGTGACCACTACAATTCTAAACTGAGTTTTTACTATTACTTCATGCGTCTTTTGTTTCTGTTCTTGCTTTTTTTTGTCCTATTCGTATCTATCTATAGCTCATTAATGTCTTCACCAGGTCTCACCTTAACCATACAAATCTTCGCTCATGCTTATTCTTTCTATCAAATTATCGAGAATACATAGCGCTTCCCCTAGTTTCCGCATTAGCACTCAAAAATGCTGCCAATGAGTATATCATCGGCTTAATGGTTCTTGGGACTCTTGGCCATAAGTGCCAACAGATTCTGAACCCAACCCTCAGCTCCTCCTTCTCCATAAATGATATCCCAGACACGGATGTCACGCTGTTCTGCGGTCTCATCTCTTCGTTGCTCATTCATCTCGAGCCCAATGATTGCAGAATTACGCGTGCTGGGTATTCTCAAAATCTCCTTTTGAACCTCCCAACCCATGCTGTTAGCTAAATCCTCAACATGATCAACGAGGGCTCCGTAGGTTGACAGATTCTGAGCCTGCTTTGTGGTTGCCTTCCTTGGAGTGTATCTTACCTTTGCACCGCTGAGAGAGTGCGAACAGCATGGGATCACCATGAATGGGTACCCGAGAAGGGGCATCCAGCAAGTGAGCTCGTCCAGATGATTTCCAATAATGAAGGTGTTTGCTGGGAACTCGTCTGTAGTGCAGACTTGAGGGGATTCCAAGAGGTTTTCGGAGGAATAGTATTTGATCAAAGGCACTCCATCCAAGTTCTTCTTATTATATTCTGGAACTTGGAATAGACGTCCTGCAATAAAGGGTACAGCTTTGCTCATAGAGGGATGCAACTTGAGTAGAATATGTGGCATGATAATCTGTTCCAACAAGTTCTCCTGGACCAGTGCAGGGTATGTTTTCCAGCTTTTACGAGCACGAGCATCAATTCCTTTGCCCTTGAACCCTTCCAGAATTAGAATATGCACTAGTAGTCCGTTGCCACAACCCAAGTCTCTAAACTCGAATTCTTTGTCTTTATAGCACGACTTCCAAAGCTCGATTAAGAAGGCAGCGACGGCCAAATCCTCAAACACATGCTTCTTTGGGTCGGTACTTTCGACCCAGTTGGCAACTAGATCTCCGGAGTATTTTCTTTTGAGCTCAATGTATCGATTTTGAAATGCAACTCTGGGAACCACCATGTCATGATTGACTCTCTTCTCATAACCCCCCTTGACACCTTTAGAGTGTTTTGCCAGCGTTTGAAGAAGCCGGAGCGCGATACGCACTGGTCTATCTGAAGCATCTAGAGTCAGAAGGTCTTTATCATCTGGAAATGGGATATAGTGAATGGATATTTTGCCCCTACAATATAGAATTCCAACGGCACATACAGGCGGAAGGTAGAATGGCACCTCGTCTTGCTTATCAATATGAGGTATATATACCACCAATACAGAGTCTGTGGCTTTGAACAATAGGCATGTCTGATTGATGATGTGATCCTTGGAAGGGTTTCTGGGGATAATCCGCCGGAGATATGCAGAACTCAATTGGAGTCCCGTGTCTTCCAGTATCGGAAGTTCTCGCCTGAGGGTGGTATCATCTAGATCCCGGTGAAGAATTGGAGCGATAGATCCGTTTTGGTCTGGAAACGACGGAAGTTCGGGTACGTCCGTTTGATGAGTGACTACATTTAAATTTTCGTCGAACGCGATTTGCTCCAATAAATCTGCACGCAAGATGACTGTGGAATTGATGTTCGGTTCCCGGATCAAATGATTCATGGCGGTTTCGAAGTGTTCAGCTTCGAATTCTGCCTGTGTTTCATACACCGGAAGCCACAGCGGGCCCAAGTACGAAGGCTCTTTTAGTAGAACTTGCATCGGCAGGTCTTGTGGTGACTTCTTCATGTTCGTTGGTGGATAAGATGAGTGCGATGAGATAATTCGCTTATCCTAAGTACCCCACAAAAACGCAAGAAAGAATAACAAAAATTTATTCAAATCGCAAAGGGCTTGTTTTGATGAAAAACGAAATTCAATTATGAGAAATTGAGTTTCGAATTGTGCTTGACTGGGTGATTGGTTCTTGTTCTTCCTGAGATCGCCAATGCTTGTATACTTGTCGAATGCATGTTGCCAGCAACATAATTTACAAATCGATGAAGTATGCATCCTTAACTTCCAGAATATTATGCTTTTTGTAGCAGTAGTGACATTTGAATTTGTCTGACCCTCGAAGAAGGCTTCGAACACTCTCTTTGAGAGCCATGTGTCGGCACAATTCAAAAACCACCACTGGATTTGCATTGGGATCTTCCTTGGGCCAACGGAGCTTTTTCTTCAAAAAATCGTCATCGCCAGTGAGTGGCTGGAGTTGTTCTTTAGATACAGGGCAAATGAATATGGGGTGATACTCAAAGAGAAACCGGTTCTTGTCTGGGATCAGGAATGGCAAGTCCACGTCATCAGCATTTGCGTCCTCTACTTGCTTTTGTCCTAATTTCTGCTGCAAGCGATTGTACTTGTAGAAGTTGGGGAGATTGACAAAGCCAGCAAGAAGAGCCTCAAAAAGTGACGAGTTTCTAGAGAGTCCCAAATCGTCACAGAAATGAGCAGTCAATCGGTGGGCCAAATTATCGAATAGACTCTGATTGCTATGAATGTCGTCAAAACTCTGAATAAGTGATAAGACAAATGATTTCCGAGAAGCTCCCTCTAACTCCGAACAGTTCTCCGGCTCGATGGCTTTAAAAATGACATCCTTTAAAATTGCGCGCAGCTCAGAAGGCTTCAATGCAATCAAAAAAAATACGCTTTCGACATTGCTCTGGTCGTACTTAAAATACAGAGCGAAGTTGCGGATGGCATACTTGTATGCGGCATACTCTGCTTCCGTAAGCGTATCTGGCTTCTCATCTCCTGAAAATACCGACATTGGTGCATCATTGAGTACAAGGACATATTGGAGCATGTGGAGTCGTATCAGAAGCTCGGGCGAGTCCCGTTCTCTGGTGGAGAGCCACTGCAAGGCAAGGGTGAGGTCATGGCGTGTCTTTAAATCGTCTACAATTCGGCTGAGCTCAGCAAATTTCAGTATGGTGTCCGTGTCAACCCAGTCAACAAGACTAGAGCCTGTGAGAATGTCATCGAGGCAGTCTCCATGTCCAGTTTTTAGGAAGTGCACAGCAATGCTCTTCAATAGGTTTTGTCTATTTTCCAGTTTGCGAGCATCACCATTTTGTCTTGCAGCCGCCAGGCTCACCTCATTCAGGGGCGCGGAGTCCAATTCGAGTGGATATGTATAGGCATCATCCAAATCGGCTCGAAACTTGGAGTTATTAACGATGTTCTTCAGGAACTTCAGGATTTGCCCATTGTAGCCCTTTAGGCATCTGATACTGTCATTATACCAAGAAGATGTGATTATTTCTAGGCTATCAAAGCCCGTATCGGTCGGCACGGAGGTGGAAACTCCGTTTCCGTTTGTGTTGGGGGCGTTTTCTGACTGTTCGTGTTCGACTTGTGCCGCCAAATCTGCCTCAATGGCCCGCAAAGCGTCCAAAAAGTTGTCTGTATTGTCGACTAGCAGCTGAAGATTGCGGCTTCCTGCTTCGTTTAGAGCATCGACCTCTTTTTGGAGTGTGGATAAGAGCTGGGTCATAAATAGTCTGGGGTAAGTGTGAGATAAGAGTGCACTTTAGGCTGAGGCAATCAGCATGAAAAAGGTGGATTGGAATATTTATGTTGATAAAAAAAGAGTTGAAAATGGGAATTGGCACTGATCACTTCATTAAATTGTATTGAGTTCTAGAAGATGAATCAGGATTTGCGACTTCTAATATTGAATCTATATGGGTTTGATTTCTAAGGCGCCTCCAATGCGATGTATCATAGTCCATAGGATTGAAAGAAGAAGCTAGTTCATGATGGACAAATTGTAATCGTTTTGTAAAATACTTCTTAATAGAGTGTTCGTGAAGGGCGAAGTCTAGGCATTGCAACCCATGACAATGGCAAGTCCTTCCCCAAGATGAGTTCATTCACAAATGAAATAGAGCCATACTCGTGGTCACTTCAGTGCGGGACTCATATGTACAAGCAAGTAAGCGAAGAGAAGGCTCAATCGTTCGGCTTCTCTATTAAAGTTTAGGACCAAATCATCGGCCATTTCTTCCCTTATTTCTCTACGCAAGACGTACAAAACCACTAAAGATCTAAAAAGTCCGCCTTGACCAACAACTCCAAGGCCAATTGCGTCGGAATCTTGAACTCTGGAACCACAGATGCGTCCACTTGGTCTTTATACTTGTGCGAATAATGGAGATACTCCACCACCACCTCTAGAATCTCCGCGTCTATGTCGAGAATGATCTGGCCCGTTTCACCTTCACGGAACTCCTCGGAGTTTCGGAGCACCGGCGAAATCAGTGCCACGTCTTTGAGCACTACGAATCTGTGATTGTCTGAGGAAATGAGGGTCACGTAATCCAGCGACATTTCTTTTGGTAGTATTTATGGAGTATGTTGTATGCTATTGGGTGAATCTGTTAGAGGAAGTAGAACCTGGATTGAGAGAGCCAATTGAGAGAGTTTTTGGTGGTAGTAATGATTAGAGTAGAAGTGGCAGAAATGGCAGCAATAGGAACTTTAAGAATAGAGGCTCTTGACATGTACTGGATATGAACCAAAACTGGAGTAGTATTTTTTTTTTTTGAAAATACGTAATCATCATCTTGTCTTTCTAAGCGACAATCAAAAACTCTTTGCTCTTTCGTAGAACCCTCAGTTTATGATTATGAACATCTTCAATTGCCCAGATGTATTCAACACATATGCATGTAAATGTATATATACGATAGCTCTTTTCACTTAATATTAATTTCCGTCAATTACCTTACCCACGTTCCAGAGAATTTTTTCCCGATCCATATACTTATCTACTGAACTAATCCCATATCAAAACCCAATCACCACACCCATAACAAATAACTTCATAACAATCTAAAAACAAAATATTAGTCAATTGATGAAACTGCAAATTTTCAACATTATTGTCCTGCCGATTCTAACAAGCTTTCTCAATCTCCATATCTACTTATCTTCTACCCCATACAACATCAGAATCTTATGAAATCTAACCCCAGTCTCTCGTGGCAAAAACTCCAAGATGTCTACTACAGCATTCGCACCTGCTACGATGGTATCCGATGGCCCGTAGACAATTTGTACGCCAATTGTAGGATTGCAATGTCGTCTCCATTAACGCTTATCGCTACAGCATCTAAGTTCGTTCCAAATCCAAATGTGATTGATGTACACTCGATCAGCGGAACGAAGATATGGTCGCTTGTGTATAATTCTTCGCTGCATGACCATATTGTGGACTTCTGCTTCCATAATGAAAACCTATGTGTGGTGCTCTCAAACCAGAAGTATAGGGTGTATACGGACTTTGAAGGAACATTCAATGAATACTCGTATACGGAAGAATTGGCTGTTTTGCAGAATTCGGCTGAATCGGAGTCATTGACAACACCGGTCGTTATCACTAACTTGGAGAATAATGAGGTGGAAGAACCTTATCACATCGAGAAGGCGTCTGTTTGCGGCGAATATTTGGTGTTACGAAATCGCGACAAGATGGTCTTCTGCAACCTAAACACATTTGCCAACTATGAGGTCCAATTTCCGAACCTACCCTTTAGCAGACAAAGCGAAATGTGTATCCTTTCCAGTACAAACACTTCTCTTTCCTTCATTTTGAGCTATGAAGAGACAATAATGCGTTTTGAGGTCAGTTTTGAAGATGGATGTTTCGAGTTGGTCGATGAAAAACTTACCGTTGGGCCCTTTTCAATGATGTCCGCGCTGCCGAACGGAAGCCTTGTAGCGCTTCTCAACGAGTCAATTTCCAAAATCTACGTCATCACAAAAGACTTGGACAAAATTCTCTTAGAGTATGACACATCAAACGAATCGAGCCTGCCCTATATGGTCGAATGGGCTGGAAATGATGCCATTGTCCTATCCCTTCGGGACGAAATAAAATTAATTGGGCCAGGCCAAAAGTCAGTCTCTTTTTTCTATGACATCATAGAGCAAGAAGAGTTCAGTCTAGAAAATCTCTTGATCTCTCAAGACGATAACGATCTTTCGTTCATAGTTCCTGTCATTAAGTGCGAAGAAGACGGCCTCAAGATAATAAGTAAAGACAAAGTGGAATTTCTCAGCAGGGTTCCGGACTGCTCGGTCAAGTTGCATCTGACAGGATCTTCTCATCCGTCTTTGATTTTGTTGGATTGTGTTGATAAGCTAGCCTCGCAAGCATCCAAGGCAGACAGTAATATTTCTTTTCTAAAAAGCGAGCGGCTGTTGGATACAGCTATTTCATCCTGTCTAGAAGCATCTCTAGAAGAATTTGATGCCATATGGCAACAGACAATTCTCAAAGCCGTGTCTTTTGGAAAAATCTATTGCAATGGTGACTTCTGCGCTGATGAATATTTGCATGTCATGAACACAATTAAGGTTCTCAATCAGTTGAGAACGAAGGAAACTGGATTATTTCTATCATATAAAGAGATTGTGTCTATTGGATGGCATTCAGTCGTCCTCATGCTCTTGAAGAGATCCCAGCACTTGCTCGCAATGAAGGTGGCAGATCTTCTCCAATTGGAAGAATCACGAAGCGCCATATATATTGATTGGTGCCAGAAAAAAGTAAGAAAGGAACTCAATATGTCTGATGAAGACTTGTTCATTATCATCGCTCAGAAACTCTTGTCCAAAGAGAACGATAAGCATTCAATCATCCAATACTCTGTCACTAAAATCTTTGATGTCAGCTTTCAGGAAGGAAGAATCGAGCTTTGCAAATTACTTGTGGATTTAGAGCCCTCTGGATCGTCCAAAATGAAGCAGCTCCTTCTGATTAAAGAAACAGAGCTTGCACTCATCAAATGTTTCCAATCGTGTAACTATGATTTGTGTAAGCTATTATTCCTTCATCTCACTGATACTCGTTCAACCCTGCAGATTTTCCAAATCATTAATCAGAACGAAATTAAGATGGCAGTGGAGGCAAACACCAGAACAAAAGCGTCCGAGTATGAATTCCTCAAATCGTTTCTTCGGGAGAATCTATTTGTAGGAGGAGATTTAGTGGGCGCATTCTTCCAGCATTCAATCGCTTCAACCGACCCAACGCTTTTGCAAATGTACCTCAAGTACGAAGACAAAAGCTATGAAAGAGATGTCGATGTTCTTAAATCCTTAAGAAATGAAGAGCCTACTTTTGATGAAGGTGAGGAGTTCTACAACGATGTATTTCTATGGTACAAACAACGTTTGGCGCCTGTGAAGAACAGCAAGCGATTAAAGAAGATAGTCAGTGTCGAAACAAACCTTTTAGACTTGCAACATCGTCTCAGTAACACGTTTCAAAGATCCTTCTTTGAGACGAAATCGGTCGTTGAAATTATAAAGAAGCTTGTTGGAATGAACCAGATCAAGCTGGCTAGTAGAATTGTGAAAGACGTCGGGATTACACAAGAAAAATTTTGGCAAATTGCCTTGGAAGTCTTCTGCAAGGCTCAGGAGTTTGACCGTCTACACAAATTCATTACTGCAGCCAACTCTGGCAACGCTTCCAATTGGAAGTCGCCAATAGGATTCATGCCCATTGTCAAATCCTGCCTAGCATACAATGCTCCTAAGGAGCTAATTTCCACCTACATTGGTTATTGCACCGATTTAACTTGTAACGAAAGAGTGGAGCTCTCAATGGCCAACGATGACTACTTACTAGCAGGCCAGGATGCTTTCAAAAACAAGGATGCAGCTCTTCTCAGACATATTTCGGCGAAGGCCGGCATTGCAAATGACACCGCGCTGGTTAAGGAATTAGAGCAGATGATCCGAGAGCTTGGAGGCTAATCCATTAAAAAAACCTTCGAATAGTCCTCCGATTTGATTGTACCTGAGAGTGTTTACTCCCGATAAAACAAAGCAATGATCTTTAAAAATATTGCTTAAAATAAAACAGAGGTCACTATATTCTTTCCTTTTTAGTTCAAATGGTGGCAGTCAACTGTTTAGTGTTACAATTCACTTCTTCATGCACAGATAAAAAAGAAACTATGGCTTCTCTGCGTATTTTGTCACCTCGAACTACAGCAAGATCCAATAATGAATTGCCCCTCCTACTCCATTCTAAAATAAGCACAATTGTTACCCCTGAAATAGGTCCGAACCTCCAAATCGGGAAGTGCCCTTTGCATTGCACTTGACGTGACATGATGTCATGGGATCGGCATGAAAACTCCGCAATTGACAAAAGTTCGAAGGAATTTTTTTAGCAAATCCTTCAATTAGGTCATCGTTCTGGTTTCTTTTTTTGATCTGCCTAATGGACCTTTTCATTGAGACTAATGATGGGTGGATCTGCACATGCAGCAATGATCTGGATTACATAATCGGGACACGGAGTACCTCAAACGAGTCCACGGTTACAGATTTGTGATTAGATCATTTTGTGGAGACGATATAATTAGATATCACGATTGGCGGCGACGGCCAAACTCCAACTCTGTTTTGCTCTAACTTTAGCAACGCAAAAAATATAAAAAGGACCAATTTCCTTCAAGAATTACAGTCTCATCAACAAAAGCATCTCAATCAATCAATCAATTACGCAATCAATTATAACATGAAGACCTCCACCATTTTAGCCTCTCTTGCTGTCGCCATGGGCGCTGCTGCCAGAAACGTAACACTCGGAGTTGTGGATGTGAACTTCCACAAGGCCAGCATCAACAGTCGTCACTCCGGTGCTGGATTTAACTACTTTTTCGTTGGCTCGGAAACTGGCTACCCAGACCTGTATGACTTGAACGACGACGGCGTTGCTACACTTAACATCGATTCACAGTATCCATACAATGTGGGAGTTCTTGGTAACTATCTCGCAGTTGGTCCCCTGGTTACACCCGTCGAACTTGAAGTGACGGATGGTGCTATTGACAACTACAAATTCTGGGCTTGTTTGAACACCAACGATCCATACAACTATTCTGCCAAGGACAGAGTCATCTTGGTTAATGAGAAGGGAAACTCAACAGCACCTTCTTCTGAATGTATTTCTGTTAAGATTCTTGTCGAAGATCAATAGAGTAAGCAGGTCAAATAGATAAGTACGAATGAAATTATGAATATTGAGTTTTTTGTAATATTACTGTTTTTCGATGAAAGAATGAGACCAGTATAAGAAGTTTTAGTGGAGTTTTATCATATAGAGAGCACTCAGGTTCCAAATTTCTTATGCTGTTTTGTTTTGACCTCTTCATTTTGGGTTTCGAATTGATCATAGAAGTGAGAAACACAACTGAAAACGGTCTAAACGGAAAAATTCCGTTGATAAAAGCATAGTGTTCATAAATCTAAGTCGATTCGTGCCAAAAAAAAAAAAACTTTACATAAAAAGTAAATAATGAAGGGTGCGAGGTTCGAACTCGCGCGGACAAACGTCCAAATGATCTTAAGTCATCCGCCTTAGACCACTCGGCCAACCCTCCATTTCAAAATTTTGAAGTATCTTGTTTTGTGATGACACATGTCTTTGTTGTTGGTATAGGCATTTTTCAAATTTTACTTTGCTATTTTAAATTCTATTTAAATGTATTTGCTTCCTCATTGTGTATTTGACACAAGTTGCGAATATATTGTATTTACTGGTTTACCTATTCACGGATCACAACTTGCTTCCATGGAAACACCTCGCGCAAACCGTCCTGGAACCGCTCCAAAAATTGCTTTGAGTCGGCCAATTTCGAGTCGTACTTCACATCAACAACAACAGACACCTGCGATGACTTAGGAGTAGAAGGCACAACAGCCTTTGGAGCAGCGCCTAGAAGCTCGTCAAAGATATCAGCAGCTGTGGCGGCAGAAGGCTTGTTGGCGCCAGAAAACTTAAAGTCCACCTTGAGGACTTGGAGTCTGTCCTTAGTGACTGGAGATACGAGCAAGTCGTCGAAGATATCCTCAGCGAACAAGCCGTTAGATGTGGGTGACAGAGCGTAGTTGGGGAATCTGGCAGCATATGCGTCACGCTTAGCCTCCTCCAAAGCCAGGGAGAATGCGTGCTTGAAGCTTTGTTGGCAAATTTCTTCCTCGGAGTCCAATACGAGCTCCATGGAGACAATGTGAGTTGGTTTAGCAACCTCCTTGGCGGGAGCTTCAGTCTTAGCTGGCTCAGCAGCCTTTGGAGGAGCGATTTTAATGTTGGAAAGGTCCAAGTGCTCCTTACTCTTGATGTAAGATGCAACCTTGGAGATGGCCGCCGTCTCGATGCGGCCCAAGTATGCAAGAACATCACCCTTTAAGATTCTACCTTGAGGACCAGACGCAGGGATCTTGGCGTAGGCATCCTCATCGGAGATGTGATTGGAGTGCAACAAGAACTGCACAGCAGGGGTCAACACCTTGTCTGGGTTAGCTTTGGTGACGAGATCTTTAGAGGCAGAAGCGTCTAGTTTCTTTGGCTGCTCCTTCTTTGGTTCTTCCTTCTTTGGCTGCTCCTTTTTTGGTTCCTCCTTCTTTGGTTCTTCCTTTGGAGCCTCAGCAGTCTCCAAGTCTGGTCTCTTCAACGAGCTCAAGTCATCGCCAGGCTCGGCCAACAAAGCAATGGGCTTGCCCACAGAAATTCCACTGGCACCGTCTTGCTCCAAGATCTCCCACATTATACCGTCGTCCAGGGCCTCCACATCAATGGTGGCCTTATCGGTCTCGACCTCGAGCAAAACGTCACCGGAGGCAAACTCGTCGCCCGCTTTGAGTTTCCACGCCACGATTCCTCCCTCGGTCATGGTTGGAGACATGGCAGGCATCTTGAACACCTGAGCATTGGCAAGAGGTTGCCATACGGAGAATCTTCTGGCATTGGCCGCCGATCTGAGCACTACCCTAAGCATTTTGATTGGCTGGTTTAGGATTAGAAAAAGGGGGGCGGAAGGGTTATGGGAAAAGATCGAGGTTGGGTTTAGGTGGAAAAGATGAGGTTGTAAGGTTAATGCGGCACGGACTCATAGTACCGCGCGGGCGCGAGATGCCCGGGGTATGCGAGGTAGTCTGGGGATAGATTTGGGAGCGGGAAAGAATTTCGGGGTTGAAGAAAGGAATCTTCTTTTTTTAGCAGATTTTGATTTTAGCGGAATGAAGTGTTTTTCTGTGAGTATCGGCTTTGAACTAGGATTCTTTGTGGATGTGGACCGGGAGTATTATGTACGGCTACAACTCGCGGCTGAAAGCGGGAAAAGGTGATGAGATGCGGGATTGAGTAACTGTTTGGTGTTTTTGACTTCGATTTATTTTTGTTAGAGGATTCATTTTTCAAGATATATTGATTGAGTTCGTGATTCATCGGTGGGAGGTGATGGGGATGTAGAGAGTAATCGGGGTTTGTTTACTTCATTAGTTGGAGTGTACTGAAGTTGGTGAATACAGATTTTACAACGGTTTTCAGAATGGATTCAAGGATTATTTACTTATGTATTTGTAGTGTGGTCGCCCGGAAACTACGCGGGGGACCTTTCTTTGAAGTCATTGCTTTCATGGGGACACTGAATATTGATGGAAGACAAATGCAAGTTTGACTAATTTGTGTGTTTCTGGAGCTCTCTGTTTAGTTAAAAAGAATATTCTCAGAGAGCTTCGTGGACGCTGATCCATTTTTGAGAATCCCGGGTTTCCCAAACTATTGCTCACTTCAAAGAGAAATTAAAGTTAACATTCAATCAAACTATGAAGCCAGGGCAACTTTTGAGGAACTAGAAATCCGAGTTACCAACAGAGCTGTCTTTCTGGAATTGTGACAGATACTGGCTGCAAATCCCACATGCAGGAGTATTTGTAGAGATCCAGCCGTTTCAAACCAGAGAAGTCAAAAGCATGAGACCAAGCACAGTCAGCGTCTATAATCGCATCATTTCTTCTTTAATAGGAAAGCAAAATTGCAAAAGTGACGGTCAAGCTTACGAAATCTATACCAAAATCAACAGATCAATAAGCATAGTGCTTCTAAAATACGTCTCGTCTTTGACTCGAAAAAGCGCAATAGATTCACTCTACATATCATGTTCCAATCCCAATCCATTTAAAACTGTGGATTTCTTCTCTAGCCATACTCAAATGTATCGGACAGCATCTCTATCAAGCTCTTTCACTTTAATACGTACTCGTAAAGAGCCCAAAGAGTAACTCTTCAGACGCAATGACAATCGATTTTGAATTTTCAGTCTACAAATAAACTCAAAATTTTATAAGATTCGCGTATTTACTCTCCATACCTCGTCATACACGCGCTTCATTCGACCTTCTCTGATCAGCCAGAACACACCGAACGAACCCACAAAGTCATCATAGAACCCTCCCCAAATTCAGACAAAAAACTTCATTGGACAAAGAAAGTATTTAAAAAAGATAATTTCCCCTAAAAAATCCCTATCTCCTCTATTTCACTCCATCTCCATTCTACCCCGGACATACTCATACACACCCATCCACACCTATACGCACTATTGCATTCCCCGGCTAATATACCCGTTTTCTCTTCATCTGCTATTCATAGATCACCGCCAAAAACCACTCCAGCATCCTCGCACATCCACCATGACGTACGCTCAGGATCGGACGTTGCTCCAAAAATTGTCTGCGTCTCTCAAAACGTACATGAAGTTCATTGGTCCTGGTCTTATGGTTTCCGTGGCATATATGGATCCAGGAAACTACTCCACGGCCGTGGCGGCTGGATCTGCGTATCAATATAAACTTCTTTTTTCTATTCTTCTATCGAATTGTCTCGCGGTGTTTCTCCAGATTCTTGCGGCAAAGCTAGGGGCTGTCACAGGATTGGATTTGGCAGCCAACTGCAGGGAAAACCTACCGCCGAAATTGAATTTGTTCATATACGTATTGGCAGAAATAGCCATCATTGCAACGGATCTCGCCGAGGTCGTGGGTACGGCCATTGCACTTAACATTCTTTTCCACATTCCGTTGGTGGCTGGAGTTCTCCTAACAGTAGTCGATGTGATTGTTGTTCTCATGGCGTATAGACCAAACGGCCCGCTTTTGTTCGTGCGCTTATTTGAGTTGTTCGTTTCTTTTCTAGTTATGGCCACAGTTGTATGCTTTGCCGTTGAACTCTATCAGGTCTCGAAAGAACCTCATTTCTCTGCTATAGAGGTGATGAAGGGCTTCTTACCCAGCGAAGAGGTCATCGATACAGAACACAATGGCTTGTATTTGAGTTTAGCCATTTTGGGTGCGACGGTGATGCCCCATTCCTTGTACCTTGGCTCAGGCTTGGTCCAAGCTCGTTTGAAGGACTACGATATCAAACATGGTTACCATGTTCCTGCTCTTAAGAAGCCTTCTAATCCAGAAAACCCCCAAGAAGAGCCTTTCATAGGGGAACAGCATCAGGTCGAGTCAAATGATCTGGAAGATCTCGAGTATCGCCCATCCATCCATGCTATAAAAGATACCATGACCTACACCATCATGGAGCTCGTGATTTCATTGTTCACCGTGGCGCTTTTCGTAAATGCTACCATTCTTATTGTTGCGGGTGCAACAATGGACCATCACAGCTCCAGAGATGATGATTCGGATGACGAGTCCGACGCAGATCTATTCACTATTTATCGTTTATTGACAGTCCATCTCTCTCCAAGCGCGGGCACAGTCTTTGCGTTAGCGCTTCTTTGTTCCGGTCAAAGTGCTGGTGTTGTGTGTACATTGGCAGGACAAATGGTCCTGGAAGGGTTTTTGAACTGGAGTTTCTCGCCGGTAGTCAGACGCTTGATTACCCGTGCTCTTGCGATTGCGCCATGTCTATTTGTCGTGATGTTCCTCGGAAAAGAGAGTCTCGCCAAAACGCTTAACGGATCACAAGTGGTTCTTTCAGTGCTTTTGCCTGTGGTCACTGCTCCACTTATCTGGTTTACCTGCTCCAAAAAGATTATGCGCGTCCCAATTCATACCAGGCAGAGCGATGATCTAAGTATTCTTCCAGAACACTCAAGCGAGACAGATACACAGCGTACTCTCGCCCATGGTGATTCCAACTCGCCACATCGGTTTCAGGCTACCGAGCCAGCCATTAGACTCCAAAATTTGCGCAAGGCACATCCTTGTGCCGGGTGGGAAGACGGAGCTGAAGATGAGAGTCAGCAGCAGAGATACGAGCAGCGGCTTCTCTGGCCGAATGAGGAGATCGAATCTCCTCGCTTGTCGCTAGAAAGACCAAGTTACGTTGCTGATTCAAGTGACGAAGACACCATTCATATCAGTGGCCATTCGGATATGAGTAACGGACCAGTCACCACATTTTTCGCCATTACTGTTTGGGGATTCGTGACCTGTCTCAATCTCTATCTCGTGGCCAGTGTCTTCTGGGACTAAGCCCATTGCATTTTTTTTATTTTCGGTTCTTTTCTCATGCAACTGTATTATTATTTTTTGTTGAATCTAGGTATATTTTAGTCTCCGGTAACATCCTCAAATAAAGAACAAAAAATATAAAATATATCATTGAAATCATATTTTATCGAAAATACTGTCCTCTATTAAAATATCAGTTTGTTTCCTTAACACAGTTTTATGGTGCTCAACCTACACACACTTGAATCCACTGTGAAGGATCATTTACCATACTACCCATAAAATGGACACATTCATCGATTCCGCAACGGAACTCTTGGAGGCTTATCCCGGAGCAACCGTGTCGATCACCTACTCCAATGTGCACAAAAAAGAAAGTAAAAAAGTGACTGCAGACTCCAAGAGAGCCGTCAACAAAGTCAAGTTCAAAGTCTATGATGCTGGTCTGAGTAAAAGCGTCCGCTATTCCACAACAAAGACTAAGGAATTGTCCAAGCTACTCACATTTCTCGGCCCCATTGGTGTCAGCACAAAGAGAAAGGCGGCCGACGAGGAGGACGAATCTGCAAAGAGACCCAAGACCTCTACAGGTGCAGCTGGAATCATGAGTAATTACAAAGCAGAGGAGCTTCCTGTTGCTAGTGCTGAGAGCGAAGCCGTGGATGTGCCTAAGACCGAGGAGGTTGCTGGGGCCAAGAAGGGTAAGAAAGGAAAGAAGGGAAAGAAGAAGTGAGCGTCTCACTAGAGCTAGATCGAAAGGGAGGGAGAGAAAGAGCGAATAAAAGAAAAACATGCGGACTGTAAACGAGACAATTTCGCACTGTTCATGGCTGTTGAACGGAAAAGTATGTTCAGTAGCTCAACTGGTTAATTGTACACTAGATCAATATAATTGTGAAGATTTCCAGCTCAATACAAGTTTATGTGCATCGTGCATAATTAGATTAGTGGTTCTACATACTACATTAATTGCGGATGCTAGATATATTATTAAAAAGGGCCCTCATCGAGAAGGCCCTGTCAGCTGCAAGAGTAATACAAAAAGAATAATTAAACGACTGGTGGCACGAGGGACGTGAAGCAAACTGGCGGAATATTCTCAGCTAGTTCACGAACGGAACAAACCGCGCAACTTCAACATGAGACCATCTCTACGTCTGGTGCCTGGCTCGATCTCTCTCTTGCCGAGCTTGGCAGACTTGTTTACAGCCTCACCTTCAGCAGACTGAAGGCCACCAGTAAAAGAATTATTGCGAGAGCTAGGCCCAAGAGTGGTGACCTCGGAATCAGAGAGCTGGGGGGCTCCGGTTGTTTTGGTGCCGGCTTTTCCTTCTCCGACTGTGTTGGTTGGGGTGATTTCTTCGGGGGCGGTACGATTACTCGCTTCGCCGGCATGGCCGCTGTCCTGCGACACATGCTCGAATGCGGAATCGTCACCGGAGGCAAGGGAGACAGATGCGTATGAAGACTCGGACGTCAGCACACGTGCAAACAATTCATCCTCTTGACCTTCGGGAGCCTTGGTAGACTTTTCGGCGACTTCCACAACAGGTTCCTCTGCCTTTGGCTCCTCTACCTTTGGCTCCTCTGCCTTTGGCTGTGGCTTTGGCTCCTCCTTTACCTCAACAAACTCCTCAACGGCGACCAACTCGGTGGCATCAACGTAGTTGTTGGGGTTTCCATGCTCATCGGTCTCAACCTTGAAGGTGTCGCTGGTGGTCCAGTTGTGTCCGTCGATGACGAACTTGAACACCAACTTGGACTTCTCCGGAACTTTGATCAATGCCGAGAAGGGCTCAGATGGGTGGTCTCTGGTCAACGATTCTTTCTGGGACCAGTTATCGAAATTACCAGTGACAACGACCGACTGGACGTTAGGGTCCGCGGGCCTGATAAGTTAGTAAGACATAAATAGATAGATGATAGGACGAACGCTTATCGAAAGGCACAAAACCAAACCCAAATCCAACGCCAACTCCGAAAAAAACCGACAAAAAGCCTGTTTCAGATTAAACAGGCCCTTCCATCGAGGAACAAACACAAACATACCATGAGAACTCATAGGTGTAATAGGTCATGATGACGACTTACCAGCACTACTCTCTTATGTATAAATTAGAAAAGAAGAGCGTTAATTCTCGAGGATTGACCGCAATATATATAGAAGATAGAGCCACGATTAGGCGGTGAGTCCATGTGGCAGTGTACCGGATGGTTTGCAGCGCTGCGTTGGCGGCCTGCAGGTGTCTGGAGCTAGTATAAGTACCGAAAGGTATCAAAACGAGCTCGGGAATGAGGAATTTTTTTCGATTTTGATTTCAACACCAAGACAAATACCCACTTAAATATAGTATCGAAAAATATTTTAACTTTCTCCAACTTCTCACCCAATTCCATCCAATTGAGTACTTAAAACCCTGTAGCTGTGTCCTGCAGACAGCGGATCGTCGCACCTCTTTCTCTCGGGGGGGCATGGTGGGGCGGTTCTTATCGCAGTGGCTGCGAAGCTGAACAGAGCTCATCGCAACGATATGGCGATATCCTGATAGATCCGTTTGGCAGATGAGATGGAGTGCCTGAACCAGAAATGTTTCATGGAAAATTTTCGGCAGTTTGACGCTCTAACCATTCAAAAATATCTGATCCATCCAATCCTTCCATCTGCATTAGACTGTGCCTTGTGGCTGCAACTATGCGTTGAATGTCGGAACGATTGACCCCGATAGGTAAACATGGCCGTTATAGAAGCCACCGAAACATACGCCGGGGCGCTTAAACCGACGCCAATATTATGATTTCGAATCATCGTGTAGGCGAGCGATGCGATATAATTGCATAATTCATTTTCTCTTTTGTTCTTCGTTTATTTCATTTTATTTCACCATTTCTTGGCCTCCATTCCCTCGGGCGGACTGGCCTCAAACGTCTTCAGTTTGGCTTCAGACCAGTTGGTGGTGAGAACAGTGCCGTTGGACTCTACATACGATTTCATCATCGCTCTTCTGGTGTCTTCGTCGACGTCTTTGTAAAGTTTGTGGAAGAAATCCTCGGACTCGTCTGCATCGTCGCCCACGTTGAAGTTTGACCAGTCAATGGCTTTCTTTGAAGACGTAGGATAGGACATGCTGCTAGTGTTGGTGGTGGAATCTTGGGTGCCATTACCTTCAAGCGTAGCCCATTTCGCAGCGACCGCTTTTTTGAGAGTCAATTCGATTTTGGTCGAGTATACTCTACATGAACTTTGCGTTTGATCGATGGCGGCATAAAGCGGGTCGAGATTGTAGTGATACTCAGAATTGCCAGCGCTAGGGAATGAGAGCGCTACAGAATGGTCTGTGAACTCTGTTTGGACAGAATCTTTGGCCACGTTTTTCGCATATATAGTCACCGTCACACTCTCATTGTCCTGATACCAATCGTCTCTGATTTTGGCTTTAAGTGGTGCATGCTGATTAATGGCAGCAAGAGAGGTGCTCTTTTCCTGGCCTGTCACTGGATTGGCATCCAGCTGAACCGCTTCTGATTTCTTCAAGTCTCTCTCAGCCTTGGCGATCCAAATTGGCAACGCAGGCTCGCTGCATTTGAGGCGAAGAGCCTCTTGGAAATTGGTGAGTGATTCCCGGTAGTTCTTCTCTCCATAAAGGGTGATTCCGAGCCTGAAGTAGCATGACGCCTTTTCGTGCATCTTGCCTCGTTTCTCGGCGAGGTTCAACGCATCCCGGATGTCTGTTTTTGCGAGATCGTACTCTTTCGTTTTGGTGTAGACTTGAGCTCTCTTGATTAGTGGGTTGAATGCGGCTGGGTTTTCTCTCAAGGCGTCGGAATACTTTGTGATGGCTTCTTTGAAGTCTCCCTTTTCTAGCGCGACATCGCCCTGCTTTATTGTGGCCTCAATTGCCATTTTAGAATGATGTATAGTGGTAGTTCATGGAGATTGACACACTGCGAGGGATAGAACACTCTAGAAAAAAAAATTCGAATAGCGATTGAACTTATGGAACTGCGATTTTGTTAACCTTGTTTTGGGTGATTTCAATTAATATAATATTATTGATCAATTGGGGTCTCGTTCCTGCTTTCTTGTGTGTATTTGGGTATTGCCGAAGTCTAGATATTAGTGCCATGCAAAAGTTCGACAGCACTTGATTTACGTGAAATGTTTATTGAACAAATCAAAGTGATTTATAGAAATTAGATAAAAATAGAACATCCACAAGGGCTTTCTCCAATTATCCTAGCTTTTGTCTTCATTCATACTCTGATACGACTTCTGCCTGCACTTAACCCCATGCGATGCTCATCTGATCAATCTTTAAACTTACAGTAGAACAGTAACTAATAGAAACTCACACATAATGGCCGCTACGAAAAAGCAAAAGCTCACAAGCACTAAATCAAAAGTAACAAAAGCTGAAAAGCCTCCTGTCAAGAAAGCTACACAAAAAATCGAAGAGAAAAAGAATGAATCCATCCTGGAGAGTGATTCAGACCTAGATGACGAAGAAGATATCGAGCAAGAATCCGGCAATGATGTCGAAAGCGGAGGCCTGGATTCAGAATCCGAGCAAGAAAGTGATGATGACTCGTTTCCGTTGAGAAAACAAAAGAAGGAGACAGATGACGGCAAGGAGACATTTGCCAACGCTTTCAATGCCATCATAGGCTCAAAGCTTAAAGCTTACGACAGAAAAGACCCCATTTTGGCCAGAAACAAAGCAACACAAAAGAAGTTGGAGTCCGACAAATTGGAGGCTAAAGCCAGACGGTTGATCCGCATGGAGAAAAGAGAAGAACAGGATAGATTCCGTGTCAGAAACCTTTTGCCTAGCGAACCCTCTGAGGTGAGAGCGGCTCTTGAAACCGAGCGTAGAATGAAGAAGATTGCCCAGAAAGGTGTGGTTAAGTTGTTCAATGCTATCTTGGCCACTCAAGTCAGTACAAGTCAAGAACTTGCTGAGGACACGACGGGTATGGCCAGACATCCGGAACTCGTGAATGAGCTCACGAAGCTGAAGTTCTTGGATCTTGTCAAGGCTGCCGGCGAGGAGTAAATCGACTCTTTTAAGATACTGAACAAAACCTTTCTATTCAGCAAGAACTCTCTTACACAATGATATTGTGAGTCATGAAGCCAGGCTTTGTCGCCTCAATGTGTATCTGCCTAATTTGTTGGGCAGTAAGTATTGTTTTTGCTGAAGTCCGTGGGGGCTATGTATTGTCTTTGCTCGATTTGAGAGACAATTTGGAATCCCTGGCATGTTTCAAGTTTCGTATAAATCTCAAATTTATTTCAGCTTCTGGTGTCAAGCGAGACTTGTGTATAAATAATTTCATGATCAAAATCAATGCCAGTGTAGATTTCTTATGCTATGCTACAAGAACAAAAGCTTCTATGAAAGATGTTTTTGAAATTTGTACAAATGCAGACGCTTTTACTTTCATTTTTTTTATATCTTTCGATCTGTCTCGCTACCCTGGTGAAGGAGCTGTCACTTCCTCTGTTCAATTACTTAAGTGATGACCAGGCAGACGCAATTAGCCAGCAATCTACAACCAATTCCGAAAGCCATTATGTGCATATGATAAGACAACCTTCATGTGCAAATATGACTCGAGATGAATTTATGACGGTCTTTGCCAAGTACCCATACTTTCGAATTCGGTGTGAGGCCGAAGGGACGACACTAGAGCCATACGAGATGAGCGATCTTGGAAAAGAAGTTTTCCAAATTCCCGAAGAAAAACTGATTGTTCTCGTTGAGGTCGGCGCCCAGCAGGAGATCGACAAGGTCTTTGTTCGGTTTCCCATCAGTCCATGCGTTCGCCCCAACGGGAAAGGCACTGGCCAAATTGAAGTTTATATCACGCTCAATTCACTTCGAAAAAGAATTAAAGAAGTCTCGGGCATGCTTCCTCTTATAGGAATGCAGGTTGGAAGAGCCAAGTTCCACAGCAGCGGCAATGAATTGATCTACTCTACCCTATGTCAATATCAGGACACGGCTGTCAGGCCCGCAGTGGAAATTTTTTCGACAATTGTGAAATTCAAAGCCAGAGAATGGAACATCTACCCTGCCCAAAAAGAGTATATCACCCAGGGAGAGTGGCTCGAGTCTACAGCAGCCGAAATAAGTGGATCCTCTTTGGTGATTTCCTGTTTGAGCGAACGCTATTTTCCAGAAGTATGTCAGTGGTCCGAAACAAGCGCCTTGACCGACTTGCTTCGATTCTTCTGAGTTTATGTCCTCCAGATCAAAGCCAAACGAAGGAACAAACACAAGTTCAGCAACTCATCATTTATAAAAAAAATTAAAACAATATCTCAATTTAATCTTTTGCCTTTCTCTTTTTTTTTTCAACGTCATTTTCCTGATTTATGCTCCAGATCGCACAGTCCCTCTTTACTCCACGTATTCGCAGAATGGAATAGAACATACCCTACTACCTCTTCTAATACCTCCCCCTCCATCCAATCCCAACCCCACAAATCCCCAAAAATGGACATGGACCTAGAAATTGAACCCACGCTCCAATCTGTCATTCTGCACGAAACATTGAAGTGGTTGTTTGTTGGAGGAAAAGGTGGTGTCGGTAAGACCACCACCTCGTCTTCGATTGCAGTGCAATTGGCGTTGGCATACCCAAACGACCAATTCTTGCTTATCTCCACTGATCCAGCACACAACTTGTCGGATGCTTTTTGTCAGAAATTCGGCAAGGATGCCAGAAAAGTCGAGGGCTTGTCGAACCTCAGTTGTATGGAAATTGACCCCGAGGCTGCCATGACAGACTTGCAAACGCAGGCACAACAGTATAACAACGACCCCAACGATCCTTTGAAGAGTATGATGAACGACATGACGGGCTCTATTCCCGGTATTGACGAGGCATTGTCGTTTATGGAGGTGTTGAAACACATCAAGAACCAGAAGGCTGGTGAGAACTCCAATGCCATTTCCTACAGAACCATCATTTTCGACACTGCGCCAACCGGCCACACGTTGCGTTTCTTGCAGCTTCCGGCCACTTTGGAGAAGTTGTTGAGCAAGTTCAAGGACCTCTCTGGTAAGTTGGGCCCCATGTTGAATATGCTCGGGGGTGGCGGCGCCCAGAAGCAAGATATCTTTGAGAAGTTGAACGAAATCCAAAAGAGTGTGAGCGAGGTCAACGAGCAATTCACCAACCCCGACTTGACCACGTTCGTGTGTGTTTGCATCTCTGAGTTCTTGTCTTTATACGAGACCGAAAGAATGATCCAAGAGTTGATGAGCTACAACATGGACGTCAACTCCATTGTTGTGAACCAGCTTCTTTTTGCTGAGGCTGACGACTGTAAGAGATGTCACTCTCGTTGGAAGATGCAGAAGAAGTACTTGGACCAGATGGCCGAGTTGTACGAAGACTACCACTTGGTGAAGATGCCATTGCTAGGTAGTGAGATCCGTGGTGTGGAGAACTTGAAGAAATTCTCCAAGTACTTGTTGCAGCCTTATGACCCTAAGGTTGACAACGGGTTGGTGTTTGATTTGGAGGAGACTACTTAGGATTAAGTATATGAGTAAAATAATCATCGAACATGCGAGAGACCATGTAGAGCAATTACGGTGAAACCTAACTTGAGCTGTCCAATTTTTTTTTTTAGGAATTTACTCCATTCCTTTATTTCAACGAAGGCTTTATCTGTTGAATTTCTGGTCCTGTACCATGATGAAAAATATCTATTAACCCATGGCCCGTGGAAACCAGAGAGACTTGGCGAGAGCCAAAAACCAAAAGAAACAGCAGGAATTGGCCAAGGCCCTGAAGAGGGAAGGCGACCCCAAAAAAAGAATGGAGTCGGATGCAGACAAAATGAGGCAGAAACAGGCTTTAGGTATGTAGAACCCAATGACGCCCAGTGATAAGGCCAATACTAACATAATTTAGCCGATGCGAAAAAAGCCGAGCAGGCCGCGAAGAAATAGATCTTGGTCCGGGGAGATTCTCAGAGGATACGACCATAATTGTAGAAGTAGCGGCCCTGACTATCTTTGTAGAAAATAAACTTACTTCACAACTGGTTGAACGTGGTATGAAGTCTCACAGAGGCTCAGACGATTTTTTTCTTTTGTGTGACTATTTTAATTTTGCAAATTCATTATTGAGTCCTAACTTTTGGAGAGTCTATCACTCGTTGTACCTACACTTTTGCTCACTATCTCTCACTATTAGAGTGCTCAATCTGACAACTACCTATCTTACATAAAAACCACCAATGTTGCTCAAAGAAAGTTACGTCGATGTCGACACTTCCTACAATACCAAGATGCGGATGTACGTGTTCCATCCGGTGATTCCAAACTACCCCAAGGCCAAGTTTCCGGGTGTAATTGTCTACTCGGAAATCTACCAGGTGACCGGGCCAGTGGCCAGATTTGCCAGAGACATTGCCGGCCAAGGATATGTTGTTGTTGCACCTTCCATCTACCACAATTTCGTGGACCACGAGCCATTGGCCTATGACGTAGAGGGTACCGACAACGGTAACTTGTTCAAGATCGAAAAGGAACTCAAATCGTACGATGAGGATAACGCTTTGGCAATTGAGTACTTGAAGAACTTGCCTACCTGTACCGGCAAGATTGGAGCCACTGGTATGTGTTTGGGAGGCCATTTGGCGTTCCGTGCCGCATTAGATCCTAGAGTGCAAGCCGCCTTCTGTTTCTTCGCTACGGACATCCACAACCATGCTCTTGGAAAGGGCCAAAACGATGATTCGCTTGCTAGATCGTCGGAAATCAAGGGAGAGTTGGTGATGGTTTTTGGAGACAAGGATAACCACGTTCCATTGGAAGGCAGAGACTTGATCAGATCGACTCTTCGTAAGCACAACACGCAACTCACGTTTATTGAAATTAATGAAGCTCAGCATGCTTTTATCAGAGACGAGTTCTCGAAGGACAGATACAATCCCGCCATCACCAAGGCCTGTTTCGAGTGGCTTCTTGAGTTGTTCCACAGAAGATTGGCATTGGACTTGGGCGACAACGATGGAAAGGAGATTGAAATCGAGGACGTATGCTAAATCTTGTCAACGTGTTTATAAATTAATCTTTGTATGTCTACAACTTATACTTCTCTATCAAGTATCCGAAGAGAAGCTAGTACTCTACACCAACGAATGAAATACGATTCTAATCATAGCAGATTTCCACCTAGAATTTAGAAAAAAAAATCTACACAAAAATCGACCATAATTGCACGCAACTCGTTCTTTTCCACCCCCAGCTTTCGTCTTGTGTGTGCAGTTCCCACCATCACCTTGAAAAAATTTCCACCAACAACTTACTCACACCAACCCTCGCCCAACATGAGACCAATTAAGTTGATGGGCCACGAGCGTTCGTTGACGCAAGTCAAGTTCAACAGAGAAGGTGACATTCTTTTCTCTGTCGCCAAGGACTCCTCGGCTTCCATTTGGTACTCCTCCAATGGAGAGAGACTCGGAACGTTAGAAGGCCACAAGGGTACCATCTGGTCGATCGACGTTGACTCCAAGACTTCGCTCTGTGCCACTGGAAGTGCCGATTTGAGCACCAGATTGTGGAACGTCGAGACCGGTGAGTGTGTCTACTCTTGGGAAGCTGCTTCGCCAGTGAGAAGAGTTGCCTTTTCTCCAGACAACCTGAGATTGCTTGCAGTCAACGACAAGGTTATGGGCTCTAAGGGTGCCATTTCCGTGTACAGAATCAACTACGACAACGTTTACGAGCAGAGCAACGAGCCAATCCTTGTGATTGAAACCAGAGAAGACGCCACCAAGGTCACCGTGGCTGGCTGGTCTGCCGAGGGTAAGTACATCATTGCCGGCCACGAGGACGGTTACGTGTCCAAGTACGATGGCGAGACCGGTGCTTTCATCGAGACTGTCAGAGCACACGGTATCCACAACGAAGAGAAGGTGGTCTCCATTACCGACATCCAATTTGCTGATGAGGACAGACTGTATTTCATCACTGCATCCAAAGACAAGAACGCCACTCTTGTTGATGTAGACACTTTCAAGGTGCTCAAGGTGTATCCTGCCGATGCTCCAATGAACACCGCTGCCATCACTCCAAAGAAGAACTTCGTCATTTTGGGAGGTGGTCAAGAAGCTCGTAATGTCACAACAACCTCTGAGTCTCAGGGTAAGTTCGAGGCCAGATTTTACCACAAAATCTTCATGGATGAAATCGGTAGAGTCAAGGGACATTTCGGTCCCTTGAACACTGTCGCCGTGCATCCAGATGGTACTGGGTACGTTTCTGGAGGAGAGGATGGTTTCATCAGAGTGCACTACTACGACAAGTCCTACTATGACTTCGAGTTTGATGCTGAGAGAACCGACAGAGTCATGTCTCAAGCTCAAAAGGCCAACGCCTAAATCACATTATAATGGTTCCCAAGCAAAGAGTGTTCTTTGCCACTTCATATACAATTATTATTAGGAAGGGTCAAATCTGTAACAGAATGAAAAAAGAATAATGTACTTTTTCTTGGTGATGTAGAAGAATGGACGTACAACAGGATTCATTCTTGACGTGTGCTAGCACTACATATTTTCGGGGGGTTTTACGTGAAGCTATGTATTTTCTGAGGTCGTAAAAAAAATAAAAATAAGAAGCGTTTGCTTGTGTTCCCTAATGTAATAAACAAGAATTGAAATTGGACGTAGCCTAGTGTGCTGCTGTGCGTAAAGAGAGAAGGCCCTGGATGCATTGGGCATCATTGGCACTACGAGCCTTTGGAGAAATCAAGGTGTTCGTGTTGATTGAAGCCAAGGGTCTTCTTTCGGCGGGCTTTTTCTCGGGAGTCAGGAAGATCTCTTTATCAAGCGGAAGTCTGAAAGATGGCTTTCTGTCATATCCCTCGAATTTCACCTCGACCTTACGTGTTGGAGAGGTGTTTTCCACAGCTTCGATTTTCACCTCGATGTCATCGGAAGAGTCTGATCGGAGTGGCGACAGAGTTGTTTGTGCGGGTCTGACGAGAGGCGAGTCTGGAGAAGGTAAGATGGTGTGGTTCATGTCGCGAGAGGTTTCGCCAGCCGACTCGGAAGTGTACGAGCTGTTGATGGTTGTATCAGGGGTGGGTGGGAGCTCTGTGACCTCCTTCTCACAAGCGCGGAGTCTACGGATGGACTGTCTCTTGTTCTGGAACCAGATTTGAACAGCCTTTTCGGTCATGTTCACTCTTTTGGAGATCTCAAGACGTTTGGCCTTTCCAGGGGTAGAAATCAAGTGGAACTCCTGGTTCAAGATGGCAAGCTCGTTGGGGGAAGTGCGTCTTCTTTTTCTTCTAGCCAAGGATGCATTATCGATGGTTGGCTCCTGCGAGGGGAAAGTAGCAGGGGAGTGGCTGATGAATGCAAAGTCTTTTGTAGGAGAAGAGGTGGACTTGATTTTCGATGCGATTTTTGCGGCGGATTCCGAGAACGGAGTATCGTGTTCAGCAGCCGTGACTGCAGACGCGGACCGTTTGACGGCCTCTTTCTTGTCCAATTGAGTCATTGGCAATTGGGTCTGGTGGACCATTGTGGGAACGACCGGAAATGAGAGTGATGGACGCAAAGTCAGCGGTCTCTCCAGCGTGTTGGAAGTCAAAGAGTACGAGTTAAGGCTTGGAGTACTGGCAGACGAATGGAGGGCAGGAGGAGGATGGATGGTACGAGCAGACTGAGTAGCCAAAATATCCTGAATGGTTGGCAATTTCGATTTATAGAGTGTAGACTTGTCGTCGAAGATTGCCGAAAGAGGAGGAAGCAGAGGAGTGTGAGAAGGAAGGACATTCAACTCGAAAGTGGGTTTTTTGGGAGTTGAGGTGAACATGATGTGAATTTAAAAGAATGTAAAAAAACTAGGAAGATGTTCAGGGATAAGGAAGGACAAGGTAGTTGAGGGAAAGGTTCCGATGTGAAGTAAATTTTCCCAAGATAATTTGGAATTAGCCAAGGTGGATTGGGGGATATCCAGACAGATATATATATCTAAGTTAAGCCGATTCACGTATATGGAAACGCAGTCCAGAGCCAATTTTCTGCTGCAGGCACCATGCATGTAATTACGGGTTTTTCTGATTGTTTGTTTACATTTCGCGCAGGCGCGTTTTGGTTAAAGGATGGTGGATATTGGGAGAAAAGAGACGAGAAAACGACCAACAAAGGGTTGTGTAAATAGTATATTGACATTAATTGATATATTCTGAATTTTTCAGTAAAACACCGCCATCTTCCGGCAGTTTTTCGTGATTCACAAGGTTGGGCCAGTGGATGATGTTCCTGCAGGAAAGAAGTAATTAGTGTAAACGGCGCGACATTCTTGTCAGGATGCGGTAAATCACGCTTGGATCAGGACCGCAGTACAATTTAGTCCGTTTATGGTGGTCGTTCCTGCAGCATATCCCATTCTATGTGAGTTTAGCTGTGTAGCCGCCGGAAGGTCCCAAATCCAGGATGACCCTAAATTTTATAATTTTAGCACTCGAAGAGACTATCAGAGTATTTTTAAATTTGAGCGATACTTCTGGTGTCGAGGGCCGGCCCCGTCGCATCAACGCTGTCATGCGTCAGCTGCATTGATGCTGCCATGCAATGCGTGTTTGTGCTCGTAGCGAGTGAAAGGTGTGTGAGCAGGACCCAATGCACGACGTTTGCTTGCCAAAAAAGGCAATTCACGACAGCTCGGGGTGAGACCTAGTCTGGGGCTAAACCTTCTGCAATTGGATTAGAGAAGTAACTTGGAACTTTTGGGGGTTTTGGTGGAGTTTTACTATTGAAATGTTTCTCATTGTTCTCAAAAAAAATTAAAGATGTGTGCTTTGCTGCTATAATTGTAGGTCTCAAGTGACATGGTGCCTGAACCTGGGCGCGATCCCAGACAGGTACATACAGATAGAGAAGGGTCGATTTGAACAGGAGACAATTATGCAAATCGAGTGGGAGTTCATTGGGGGAAATCATTTATGGATAAATCTTTTTGGGGGAAACTATTTTTGTGAGCTGATTTTCGTGAATCTATTCATGTGAACGATTTGTGTTAAGTATCGGCAGATGTCATCTTTCGTGCGATGTTCGGAGGTTCGGCTGGAGGTGCTTCTTTCCTAGTGTCACGTCAAATCCTAGACCCAACTGGATCTGAATCCGAGTGAACAATTGAACATTGTAGAGAAAACGTTCATCCTGAGATACTGAGACATTTTGGGGGATGTGTTCTCACCGGTAAAGTTTTGGCCTTATCAATTCAAATCGGAGACCCAGCTGACAATCTACAGAAGATACTTCACAACATATTCACTTCAAAACTTGCTTCAAAAATTCGTTCGTAAATTCACACAAAAAATTAATTCGTAAATCCCACTCTGATGATATATTTTTTGTTATTTCTGCCACCCTCAATTCCCACTCATCCTCGCCTACTCATGCCCTATTATGGCTGGGGTGCTGGTTTAATTCGCAGTGCGACAGCCTAATTTCCCATTTCCCATTTTCTAAAAATCAGTCAAAAGCATACTTCGAAGAGCTCCCAGAAGGTCACATAAACTTCCAATCGTATCGCTCCCACACGCCGTCTATTGAATTCTAGCACGAAAATATCCGCCGGACTGCGTTTGCTAATCTAAGCTAATCCAACATGAATAGACCAGTGAAAGTCTGGTTGGCATGCCTACTAGTGGCTGTCTCGACTGTATTGCTCTATGTTTGGACCGGCAAAGTTGAGAATTTGCTCCTCTTGGAAACCGATAAGAATTACGATATTGCTAACGATAAGTTGGACAGATTGGGTCTAACCAAGAAGCGTCCAGTCATTGTCAAAGACCCTTTGACCGGCGAATCAAAAAAAATACATGGCCGTTTCTTGCATGTGACAGACTTCCATCCGGATCCGTTTTATAAACCAGGAAGTGATATTTCCATGTTCTGCCATGGAGGTAAAGGTGATGCTGGAGAGTACGGAGATGCCATTTTGGGATGTGACTCTCCAATGGCACTTGTCGAGAAAACAATCGACTGGATCGAAGAGAATTTGAAGGATGAGATCGACTTTATCGTCTGGACGGGTGACAATATGCGTCATGACAACGACAGAAACTATCCAAGATTCGAAACTGACATCTTCGCAATGAACGAGAAGATTTCGGATTTGATGTTGGAAAAATTCGGTGACTTGCCTATTCCCTCTCTTGGAAACAATGATGTGTATCCTCACAATTTGTTCGCAGTGGGTCCAACCATGCAAACAAGAGAGTTCTACAAATTATGGCGTCACTTTGTTCCACAATCTCAACTACATGTGTTCAACCAGGGTGTTTATTTCTTCCAGGAAGTAATTCCAAATCGCTTGGCTGTTCTCTCTATCAACACACTCTATTTGTTCCAATCGAATCCATTGGTTGACTCCTGTGACAGAAAGAAAGACCCCGGCTACAAGTTGTTCTTGTGGCTTGGCTACACTTTGAAGGAAATGAGAAAGAGAAACATGAAGGTATGGCTCACTGGTCATGTTCCACCAAATGCAAAGAACTACGATATTTCTTGTCTCAGAAAGTACATTCTTTGGTCACATGAGTACAGAGACGTTGTTATTGGTGGACTTTACGGCCACATGAACATCGATCATTTCATTCCTTTGGACTCTGTCCTGGCTTATAAATCCATGGAGTCTAAATTCAGACGTCTTGGACAATTAGACCCATTACAGATGGAACAGTCGGAGCCAGAAGACCTGGTTTCTCAAACATTGGAAGACATGTATAATGCATTCAATTCCTCAATCTACAATGATGACGCCGAAGATTCTCTCGGTTTCGAGCTCAGCTTCAGAAAGAATGTTCGTATTGAGGGTGGTATTCCAACGAACAAGGTCGATTTCATGAACACAGTCAGAAAGTCTATGTATTCCTCGATCAAAGGTAAGAAGAAATCTGGCGATTTCGGTGAGCGTTACTCAATTGCTCATGTTTCCCCCAGTGTTGTCCCTACCTTCAACCCATCTCTAAGAGTATGGGAGTACAACATCACTGATTTACACGAGACAAAGTCGCTCACCACTACTAATTGGGACCACTTTTTCACCAAGCTACAGTATATTTTAGAAGACGACACAAAAGCCGACCCAATGGATTATGAAGAGGACATTCTAGAGCTCTCTGATAATGACGTTCATGCTAGCGCCAAGCGTGACAAGACTGTTCCACCTAAGATGCCTAAAAGCAAACAACTTGGTCCAGCATATATGCCTCAGTTGTTCACGCCAGAAAGGTATGTTCAGTACTATCTTGATTTGGAGTCGATCAACAAGAAAGAGAAGAAATTTGACTACGAGATCGAGTATACTACTGATAAAGACTACGGCATGAAAGATCTAACTGTTCGGGAATGGCTCAAGTTCGGACGCAAATTGGGCAGGCCTGTGAAAGACCTCAAAAAGAATATCTTCGAGACGCAAGGTAAAAAAGCTGCTGCTCTCTGGGCTAAATTTCTTAAGCATTCCTTTGTCAGTTCAGACTATGAGAACTTAGGCTACGGTTAGTGATAATCGTATTACTGACTAGCACAACATTTTCTCACTCTAATACGTGATTCTATACATATTTCCTTTTCGATTCCTTCCGTTCGTCTTATTTTCGAATAAATTATTAAATTTGCAACTACATTTTATGAATTCAGTGTGCTATCTTATCTACATTGAGTGCGACACGTGACGGCTCTAGGGCTCCAACCACACTGTATGGCGCGCCGCACGTGATGAAAAATTCTCCCGCACTCTCACTATTTGCAGCTCACCGAAAATTTCTCTCCTTCTGTATCTTTGTTTGAGGGCCATTAAATAACCTAACGAATAGAAATTAATCGAAATGGGTGGAACTCGTGATAAGAAGGTTCAATACTTTGCTAAGTTGAAGGAGCTCTTGACTGAGTACAAGTCGATCTTCGTGGTCGGTGTTGACAATGTCTCCTCCCAACAAATGCACGAGATTAGAAAGGCCTTGAGAGGTGACGCTACCGTGTTGATGGGTAAGAACACCATGGTCAGAAGAGCCATCAGAGGTTTCTTGTCTGAGTTGCCAGAGTTTGAGAAGTTGTTGCCTTTCGTCAAGGGTAACGTCGGTTTCATTTTCACCAACGCTGACTTGAAGACCATCAGAGAGGTCGTCACTGCCAATGTCGTTGCTGCCCCAGCCAGAGCTGGTGCCGTTGCTCCAAAGGATGTCTACGTTCCAGCTGGTAACACCGGTATGGAGCCAGGTAAGACCTCTTTCTTCCAGGCTTTGGGTGTCCCAACCAAGATTGCCAGAGGTACCATTGAGATTGTCTCTGACGTCAAGGTCGTTGAGGCCGGTACCAAGGTTGGTCCTTCTGAGGCTTCCTTGTTGAACTTGTTGAACATCTCTCCATTCACCTATGGTATGACTGTTGTTCAAGTTTACGACAACGGTCAGGTGTTCCCAGCTTCCATCTTGGACATCACCGACGATGAGTTGCTCAAGCACTTCGTGTCTGCTATCAACACCATCGCCTCCGTCTCTTTGGCTATCGGTTACCCAACCTTGCCATCTGTCGGTCACTCCGTTATCAACCACTACAAGAACGTTTTGGCTGTTTCGCTTGCCACTGACTACACCTTCGAGGGCTCTGAGGCCATCAAGGACAGATTGGCCAACCCAGAGGCTTACGCTGCTGCTGCCCCAGCTGCTGCTGAGGCTGCTTCTGGCTCTGCTGCTGCCGAGGAGGATGCTCCAGAGGAGGCTGACGAGTCTGACGATGACATGGGTTTCGGTTTGTTCGACTAAACTTTGCATAATTAGCTTTGATTGAATAACTTTCCATGGTATTTTTAACTTGTAGAATTCATTTATATTTCAGTGTGTTTGATGATCTCAGATTTTCAAAGCATTCCGATTCTATATAGAACATGTATGTGAAGATTGCATTGACAATAGCGTGATGAAGTTGTGAATAAGCTTTTCGGACAATGTTCTTTCGTCCATTTCTTTGTGACCTAGAATCTTTGTTTCGGATTGTTTTATCTAGAAATGGGATGGCTCTGTTCGTAATTCTGTGCTGAATCCTATGACAAGACCCATTTGACTTACACATAAACCTCACCAATGGTCAGAAGAAGTTTTTTTTTTTACAAGTGCATCAGATTGTATTGTTTTGACAAATTTTTGGTATTTACATGATAGTGTATGTATGAAGTGTTTTGAGGCTTTGTTTGACGGCTCATGCTTAGTCTCTAGGTCTGACAAGCTCCTTTGGTTCCTCAAAGACAACTTCAGCGCCATTGGTGACAGGCTTTTGGATAACTTGACTCAATTTGTCAGGTTTGGGCCACAGTTCTGGAAGAAGACCTGCTCTCTTGAACAAAAAGGAGACTCTATCGCTAGTGTCAGCACCGACACCCAACCAGTAGCGTGCCCTGTGGAAATCTAGCTCAATATGCTTGTAAGGCTTCTCATTTGACTCTTTGTTCTCTGGAGCTACAGGTATTGGGACTGGATTGTATGTTCCAATGACTTCAACAGGCAAAGAGTCTCTTGGAGTCCTCTTATTGGCAACAACAATGTTATACAAAGGTTGGTGCTTTCTACCAAACCTGGCTAGTCTGATCACAAGTCCCTTTGACAGCATTTGTGATGTGGTAGAGATCTTCCCGTTTTACTTGAGGTTAAAGGTTAGAACTTTTCAAGGGTATGTGCAGTATCGGTGTAAATGCATGGACTATAAAATTACACATTGAAGAACCCAATGAAATGACTATATGTAAATTCTAAACCTCCTAAATTAAATGATCTAAAGCTTTTTTCTGGCCTTAAATTTTTGCTTGGGCTTCTGGACCTTTGACTTTGAGTCCCGAACCCCTTTGCTTGGTCTTGTAGCAGCGGGAGCGTCTTCGCTGTCTGACCAGTCATCCTCCTTTGTCTTCTTGAACTTCAACTTGTTCTTTTGTCCTCTGACTGGAGCTTGCTTAACGGCATCCAAGTAAGCATCGATACCGGACTCGGCGGATTCGAGAGAGCTCTTGGAAGACTCGTTGATAACAAACTTTCCATTCTTCATAGCGAAATCGTGATCCTTAATGTTCTTCTTGGAAAATTTCTTTGGTTTAGATGAAGAAATATGTGCAAGAGCTTGACGGTCAAGAAGATCCAAAGGCTCATCGCCTGTATTAAGAATGAATTTTTCAGGTTGGCCCTTACCATTAGAAGCTCCGTTGTTGTTTCCTTCTGCCTCATCTTCTGACTCGGAGTCGTAAACTGCTTCTTCGAATGCAGACATAAACTTTGGATCGTTCTTGGCCTTGTCAGCTTCAGCACCAGCCTCCTTCTTCTTAGCTCTCGAACGACTCTTCTTGATGTTAGCCACAAGTTTTCTGTCCTCGACTGGAATTGCTTCTTCAACTGCCTCCACGCCGAACTTACGGATAAGTCTTTCGATGATGTGCTTAACTTTAGTCTTGAAATGACCCTTGTGTTCGTGAGACCACTTCATCAACTTAGCAAGCATCTGCGACAAATTGGCTTGAATTAAGTCTTGTGGCAATGCCAAAATCTCAACCTTGACAAAACCAATGGCAGCCTTGGCGATCTCCCTGGAGTTGTGTGTAAGGAACAATTCAACGGTAGAAACAATTTCAAGTAAGACATCCTGTGGCAATTCATCCTTGAACTCGTAAACAATACACGAAATTGCAGTAATGGCGGCAGAGATCATGTGAGGCGATTGAGCTGCCAAGCCAGCACAAACCATTGTGAAATACTCGGTCAAATTGGCTTGTTTAACAGCATCTTCGTTTTCCAGCATTCCTGCGTTTGGTATGACACCTCCCTTCTCCATGACTCTTCCCATTTGAATAAGAAGAGAGTATGAAATTTCTCTCGCTTTCTCATTCACATCTTTAGTAGACATTATAACTTCTTGCAAAATAGATGGAATGAAACTGAGATCATCAGATGAAACAGTTGCAAGAATCTCTTGCATTGCAGCCAATCTTGCGGGCCTGCAAGACAGACTTGTGGTTTCTGCTGTTTCCAAAATGATTTTCTGGAGTTCGTGGTTGAATTGCTTGATAGCGTTCACACCACTCTCAGTCTCGCTCAATTTCGTGATGATTCTGTAAGAACGCTTTTGCATCAAAGCATTAGATTCCATTTTAATTGCTGTTGCGAGAATGCTGAAGAGTGCGTTGAGCGAAGATTCTGGGACGTATTTGGCCATGGCAACTACAAGATCCATCATTGTGGCGCTCAAAAGCTGACCGTTCTCCAGTTTAGATTGTTGTTCACCCTCTTCGTCGATGGCTTGTTTCAATAATGCGCAGACCTTGTTGAAACTGTTTTCCAAATCTGCGGCTGGAACAATTCTCAAGAAGGCGTCAATAGTATCGAGAACAAATCCTCTAGACTCTGGTACAGTTGAAGAAAAGACATTAAACAACATAGAGAGAATGTTGGATGATTTAGAGGCAAGGAATGCGATGTTTTGCTTTGCACCCTCGATAGATAATTTCTCGGTTTCGTAAGCACTAACTTCGGTGGCCTCATCAGTGTAAACCATATTCGAGTCTATAAGAGTTTTGAGGGACTTACAAATGACCACACGTAAACCAACTTCCGAGTAAAGTTTGTCTGCCAAGTATGCAGCAAATTCGTCTGTGAATGCAGATTCCAAGTCAGTGGTCAAATCACAGAAACCTGGGAGAATGGACCAGATTTGATCAATGATTGTTTGGAAAACCTTGCATTGCATAGATTTGGGATCTTGAGAATTTTTAATGAGGGTCTCGAATTTGGAAACAACCGGCAAAATCTCATTCTGGTAGTACTTTAAGCTAGCAAGACGGACATTGTCTCTGACAATAGGCAAAAGCCACGCTCTTCCAGGACGCTCTTTACTTGTTTCGGTTAAATTCAAGGGCAAAGTGCTTAACACAACTTCTGGTCCCATAGCAGCGATACATGTTGCGATAAAATCTTCTGCCTTTTTATTATGGGGAAAGTTGAATTCCTCGTTTGTTCTCCAATTACCGACAACCTCGAGTGCTCCAAGGAAATCGGGGTTTGCTCTGTTACCAAATTTGCTTACAGCGGCTGTAACAATTTCAATCAGAGAGGACACAGCATGTTGGTATTTTATCGAGAAAAGCTCTTCTGTAACAAATTGAGCAACAAACGAGATCACATCATCCACGAGTTCGTAAACTTCCTGACCAGCATGAATAGTGAGAAGAGAATCAGGGATACCTTCACACAATATGGCAATAAATGATTGTGAAGCGGAAGAATAAATATCCTTAGATTCAGATGAAATGAACTCTGCGACCAGTGGCAAGATTGATGGGACCTTTGATACGGCTGTTTGAGGCAGTAACTTTGCAAGTGCCAGGAATGCATTTGCAATAACTGCGAGCCAAGCTACTGCGATGTGTGTGTCATTCAATGAAGGTTTCAAATCAATGATAATTTGTAAGATGGCTGTGAATTTCTCGAGATCAATATCATTGGACATTGAGGCGAACAAACCATCAAATGCACCAAAGGCAGAAGAGACAATGAACTCATCTGAAGTTTTGGATGCCAGGAGAAGAACGTCACAGAGTGGCTCAACTTGGCTGGTAGGCCAAGAATTAGCTGATGTGATAGCTGTTATGAGCTGCAAAGTGTGGATCATGGAGGAATTGTGCTCCTTGTTCTTTTGAGATTTTTTGGAACCACTTCTCAGCTGCAATAATGATGCCAATTTCTTACATGCTATTTCGGCGCAAAGGTTAGCAGCAGGGTGCACAGGTGAAGGAGAGGCAGGAGGTGTGCTCAAGATTCTTTGAATTGCGTCTTGAGCTCTCTTTCTGACTTTAGGACGTGGATCGAAAGACAATTCAAGCATACCAAGAATGGCACGCTTTGGCGACACATTACTCGTGTTCAACCATTGTTGACTGTCTTGTGCAATTATCAAGCCCTCTAGAGCTCCAATAGAAGACTTTATGAGCAGCGCTTCAACATTTTGATTTGTCAATATGGGAGCGAGTTTAGTCAAGATTGCGGAGAATTCTTGTCTCAAGAGAGATTTGGCTGTGAATGGTACAGTGATATCGAGGAAATATGCTGCTGCAGTTGCAACTTTTTCTTCAACAACAGCATCTCTGCTAACAGACTGATCCAACAATGCAAGAAATGACACAAAGTATGCAATAGGGGTCTTATTGTTGCCCTGATTCACAATGTTCTCTTCAACTGCAGAAAGAATCAAAGCAAGATTCCTCTGATTGTCTAGCTTTGAATTAATTTGGGTACGACATCTTGAGAGTTTCAACTCCAATTCGTCAAAATCCAAAACGGCGCTAGAGTTATCCTCCGGCTGAGTTAGGTTTTCCATTTTGGCTGGTGTTACAGAGATGAGATGAGCATCTCATGGGGATTTTTTATCAATCAGTGTCACGTGACTTACATTTGATCCCAAACAATGGTAATCAACGGGTGGTAATCAACGGGTGGTAAAATAAACATTCAAATTTTCTACAATCAGATTCATTCAATATTTCAGCTAAAGTTTCCGTTCGGAAGGTACTCGTAAATAAGTCTAGGTTATTGATGTGTTGTCTGCTCCATAAACGCAAAGAGCTAGGCATCAAGATCGTAAGATATCTCAACTTGAAGATTCTGATAATTTTGTTTTTCAACTTATAGCAACAATTCCCTTTTGTCAAACTTATTTAAGCTAAATTAATCGAGAGTAGAGTGTTTTTAGTGTTGATCACGTGATTACTTCCTCAGCATCTGCCCAACCAGTCATAATGATTCTTTTGTCACAGTTAAGATATTCAAACGTTCAACATGTCAGCTAAGTTTGTCATTTCCTCGGCTTTGAGAGAGGTCAGATTCCACTTGTCACAATCTGGAGAGGCCTCAGCTCCTTTGCAAAAGTTTTTGAGCACCAACTACGCAACTCTTAAGTCTGCTACAAACAACAAAATCCCATTCTTAATTAGAGAATCCTCTGGTGTTTCCCCTAGCATCACCGCTAGATTCGAAAAGGGTAGAGAAATCAAAACCAAATTGGATGGTTTGGACTCTAAAGGAGTTGAAGACGCGGTCAAGTCCTTATTGAAGTAATTGCTTCTTCCGAAGCTAAGTTACTATCACTAATTACAATGCTATAGACATTGGCCATTCAGAAATTTCAAAAACATATTGTTCATTTCGGAGGACCTTGAGAAGCCGGATTTCTATGCTTGAAATATTCTATCAAAATCAAATCGAGAATGTCTCCAATTTGAGCCGCAGTGTCGTCGCTTAGATGATCATGACTCGTTCAATTTTCTTTGCCTATGTTGGCATTTAGATATAAATAATATATATACACTTATCTCACTTGAATGTCTAGCTCAAGAACGTCTAGCCCAAGAACGTCTAGCCCAAGAACGTCTAGCCCAAAAACGTCTTTTCAACAGCAATTCCTCATTTGGTCTTAGATCTTACTTTGCATGCGTTATAATTAGATGAGATATTTGTAGATACAAAAGAGATAATCGATGAGATACGCTTTGCTCGTATCGCCTCGTTGACCTTCAAAAGCACATTTTGCCTCATCGCCTCACTTAACAAGGATCAGTCAAGCTCCTCAAAATAGACAAAATGGAAACTTTATGTCATTCTCAGAAAATTGGTGAATATTTGCTCTTCTACGCGGGACCAAGTTCTTTGACGAGTGTTGAATCACAGTTTGATCCACAGACATAACAATTGAGACACAATGAGACAAGTTTGGAAATATAAAAAAAACAAACAAAAACTCGTAAAAATTAATTCAAGCTGACCAACAGAACATAAAGAACACTTGTGATTTCCATTTGATTGAAACGGCACAATTCTTCACATGGTATTTAGGTAACACGAAGTTAGTTGCTATTGTGATTACGTTTGTTCTTGGGATCATTCCATATGCAGAACGGCTAGTTTCCCCGGACTCAATAAATACACGGCGAATTCTTCGAAGCACGGCGGAATAAAATTATCAACTTGCAATGAACAAATTGTTTAAAAGCAGGGTACGTTCATAGATTTCCACAATCTCAATGACTCGAGATATGGGCATCGAATTGGCTTCAAACATACATCAGATCACTAACCATAGAAAAGAGAAGAATACCACGGCTTTGCTAGATACAATAATGCTATGCCAAATGAAATTAACCAAAACGAGATAACGAGGCGAGCCTCACTTACAGTAAGTGCGAGTCAGGCAGCGTCTGCAGCTTTACAGAAGCATTCTCAAACCCCAAATATACCTCAAATTAGAACCAACTCATTAAGAAATCAGGGCCGCACACAGTCAATGAGAGCTTATACATACACACCAAGCGCATCATATCAGACCGGAAAGCAGCTGTTCAGAGCGTCTAGCTTGCGATCAAATATACCAAGTCAATCCCTCCCGCTTCCCACCACAGGTCGAACTAGCTCTTTACGAGCCAACTCCTTACGAGCCAGCTCATTGCGTGCAAATTCACTTCTGCGCAATTCGACACAAAATCATTCAAATAACGACTTCCAACTTCGATCATCAAGTGAAGATACAGAGGGCATTTTGAGCTCGAAAACCGTCACTCATGTTGACCAGTTTGGTGAAGTTCAATCTGTTACAACGGAAATTGTTCGGCAATTACCAGATGGGTCGAATATAATTGAAAAGACAACAAATTATTCGCGACCTAGTTCGAGGTGCAATTCATCCAAGTTCACGCCAAATTCACCTCTTGACACGGAAGGTTACAATATGTCAAGAATAGATGAGGAGTTAAATGATTTCGCCTATTCATACTTAGATGACTCACCAATTCCAAATGCCAATGTTTACGAAAAAAGTGCCCCCAAGATCGAACATGAAGGAATTGGTGAAAATTCAAACCGGAATCGCCAAATTCCTCTAGAACGAGTTCTTGATTCGACTTCTGAGCACGAGCCCATAAGATTAAAGTCAATCCTAAAGAAAAATTCTCAAACCTTTTCCTCTCAGGAAGAATTCAGCGACGCCAAAGCTGACTTAAACGGTTCCCCCTCTGATAAACTTTCAACATCCGACGAGAATGGAATAAAATATTCGGAAACCACATCCAAGGTACACAGAACCCCAGTTGTGGAAACACATGATAACAATAGACACTCCCTGATTAAATCGCTGGCGACCAGGATTAAATTTGCGCCCTCGAGTTCCGATGAGGAGGACAAACACGAAGCTACAGAATTTACAGACAGACGCAGTGGACCTCATTCCTCGAAAGAGCAGCCTGAATCCGATGATAAAATCCTAAGGAGCAATTACAAATATCGGAACCATCACCGGGGCTTTCGATCCCACTCTCTTCGATCCTCAGGTCCCTCGCAAGCTGAGCTTACCAAAAAATCTACAACCTCAACACAGAGCCCCGCAGTTACTGAGCTGCAACAGATTGGTGTATCAAAAAGTCATGATATCGACCCGACCATTGCACCACTACAAGATATAGAAGCTGGAAAACATTTGAAAGGTCCAACACCAACAATTGACAGTTTACCGAGCGAAACTTTGGACTTTGGTCAAAATTCAACACACGATCGTCGCAAAGAAGACCAACTGAAAACCTCCACAAATGTTATAGGAGAGAACTCCTCATTAGCCAGGAATGAATCTGAATCTCTCTCGGCTGTAGAATTCCATACAGGAATTGAAGATACTAATACTGTTCAAAGGAAATCAAAACAGGAAGAAATAAATTCACAGAATACAGTCTCTAACCGACTTGACAATTCGCAGACTCAAAAAAAGGATGTGGACCGCAAAATGGCACGATGGAAAGCTTTCATCAAAAAGTATATGATTTCTAGTCGGTGATTTCAGAGCCATTGGGTGGTATATGACCCGTTTAAACTCCGTGATACCATTAATACACTAAATTGATATCAAATAGATATTTAAGATTAAATACATGAACCGGGAAGGCGTACAAAGAAGTAAAAGATAAAGAAATAGATACCAATACTAAGGACAGCAATCGATTAAATGGGGCAACTACCATTCAGTGTTGAACAGTGCTACACCAAAGGCCGAATTATGAACGACACGTAAAAGCAATAGCACTTGTCCAAAAATTTCAAATGGGGAAAAGCTAGGGAAGGCAAAAGTTCAAATTATATGTATACCAATGACGATGTTTTGGCATGAACCCAATGGTTAGTTGTTTATTGTCACCCCTAGCATTTTTTAATTGATTCTCATTTTTTATTACACTCACATAAAAAGAGAATATTAAGACATGAACATTCTAAACTGGACTGGTATAGACACAATTAAAAATGAAACAAGCCCGAGCTTGAATCAAAATCAAAATTAGTGTTCAAGCGAATAATTGATGACTGGCACATCTCCACTCCAAACAATTCGATCTGGTCGTGCCATCAAAAGGTTTGTCAAAAATTGAATGGTCAAATTTGTGAAAATCACCGTAGAGTGCTAAGATATAACAAGAACCCTTACAAACAGAAGTGGTAGTATCTGAGTGGTAAAATTCTTAACATACGATCAGTAGAAACCTTTATAGAAAATGGAAGAACTGCGCAGTTTCTCAAGGATTCTTTGCAATTGAAAAAATTTGTGAGATTTGGAAAATGCTTTGCTTTCTAAAAGAGAAGATCTATAGCCGTACCATACGTTACTAATATTGAGGTAGACTTGGTATGAATTTAGTATGGTTCTATTGGAAATTATTTTTGCTTCCTTGTTTTCTCGTTTTAATTCAATCTCCACATCGTAAATCTACATTAGATTCTCTACAGTCAGAAGAGCTGGCTATTATCCATCGCATAATTTAGTTAAATATAATATATTTTCCGATACAAAGCCATTAACATTCCAATAATTACATTGCTTGCTTGTTAGTAAAAATGGAGAAGAAATTTATGCTGCATGTGTGTGAGACAAATGAGAACATAAGAATACCGTATTCTTTGTATTGGCATCAATTCATCAAGCAGTGCCATTCCTATATAATATTTGGGACTGAAATTAATTTAGACGAAATAAAAAAGAATTACAAAAGAGCGCCTAGAATGTAGATAATACTACTTACCAGTTATCCTTCACAAACGTATGATGATGTACGGGAATCATAAAATATTGTAGCTATTCGGTTTACAAAATATGCCACACATTTAAAAGATCTTAAGCTTAACAAAATAAATAGTTGCAATAGAGAAAGTATAGCAATTCGGTAAACTAGTGAAAAAATAGCGATGAATCTGATTTATGCATTTTGAAAAAACAAACAATTTAAACAATTCTCACAGAGCATATTTATAACAAGAATTATATCGTTGATGTATTTAATTACATCATTATCACACAGTGGAACCCTAAACAAGTTTTAAAGCAGCGTAAAATTACAAACCCATAACATTTGATCTTATTATCGCTCAATTTTTAGTAGTAGTCTAGTTCTTTTCAACTACCAGATTTAGACACGTTTAATTCATATATATATTGCACTCCAGCCAACATTCTGAGTAAAAAAAACTTGATGATCAAGATACGATCTCTAAAAAAAAATTGAGTATCTGGTAACAATCAGAATCAATATTCCATAATTAGTCTTTATTCATTTAAACAAATTTCTAAGTTTCGGTGGATTGTTTCAAGGATGGAATAGGAAGATTTGTATTGAATTCATGAGCTATAAATTTCCTTGTGAATATGTTTGAACCCTCATGTTCCGATGGATATACAAAGTAGGGCAGTGTTATAGTAATCATGTACCGCTCTTGCTCTAATCTCACGGGAAAAATACAATTCAAGAGATTATGACAATGGAGACAGAAATGAGATTAAAGCATTCACGTCCAAATTCAGAATAAATATTTCTAAGCATCCAAATTATTGTTGGATATTAGTTCGCATTAACTTCCTGAGATTCCGTAATATCACACGCCTGCTTCTCTCCGCTATTCCATAGCAAGCGGAATATATAGTTTGATAGTGCCAAAATACATGAGGATGTGTTGTATGTAGCTCATTATGCGGTGACACGAACTGGGCTTGGGTGACACATGATTGACATTTAAGCACCTAAGAATTAATATAAGATGACTTTATCAATGACGGAGAAAAAATATACTAGTATAAAATATCTCCGTCTAAATGAGTATTAAAATTCTAACAAAGTCCTGTCCTTGTCAATTTTGTTTAGGGTATAAATCGGAATGTAGATGCTTTTCAAAATTCCTCAGGCAGTGTATTTTATTTACACTCCAATAGTAAAGTTGCAATTCGAAGCTCATGAAGAAAAAAAAAGAAACACACAAATGATACGCAAAATATATCTCATCGTGTTTTGACAATTAATATTAAAGGTTATGCTCTTAATGGAATGTTTTTTTAAATTAGATTGCAACTTGTGCACTGTTATAATATTTAGTATTCATTTTTACAGGAATATATGGTATGACACCTCGATAGTTATATAATCATCTATTCCGTATTACTCATTAAATACACGAGAACGAGTAATCGCTAATTGACTCAAAATTGACTTGAAATGATAGACACCGAAATAGTCAAAATCATATTGATTGAATGAACGAAAACATTTTTATCAAAATTGGGAGGGGTTAGTTCACATGTGAGATTAAAGGTCATTGAAAGTGTAGTATAGTGGTAAGGTGGTACAAGTCATTAGTTGGTGGACGTAATACTTTAAAAGGTGTTCAAAATTGTATTTATGCTCTTTGACAACAATGCATGACAATACAATGTTTTATGCTAGTTCCATGCATTGATATATTCGAATTAATATCAATATTAATACTTAGACATTGAAGCGTACATACAATAGAAATGATATAACCAGATACTAAGAGTTTAGTGAGAAATAGCTATGATTCTTGTTTTAGTATCTGTTCTCAACCTTTGCAAAAAAGCACATCTTGTGTGTACATGTAAATGTTTTTGAATTCTCTTCTGGAGAAGAACATACAATTTATTCTAATAGTAGAGGCGAAGGTAGGGATTTATCAGAGTATCTATTTGAACGAAAAAATTGATGACATACTTATGCACTAGCCAGTAATGTATGTTTTTGAATTAATGTTAATTTGTTTGATGATACTGATATATCAATCATTCATATACGTCTACTTTTTCAGTCGACTTCTCATATTGTCAGGCATGATTCAGTGCATAGAGGAGAAACCTTATCATCATTAAAACCTTCAAGGAGAATCTCATCTTTAATGCCATTGGTTTACTTAAAAAATTAATTGATGATTATGTTGTCAAGTCCACTGGGGCTGATTAAATTCCATAGTGTTGTTGATGTACAAAGAATCGAGTTCGATTTTCTTTCTTAGTCTTAATTCATTTTCTATGCTTTGTCCCAACCCAATGCAATGTAGTCGCTTAAACCATATATATTCGAATTTTCATGTCAACCGCTAAACATTTAAATGAATAGATTGGTCCCTCCATGGATACTTGACTAAATTGCCAGATGGATTTGTGCTCGTTCTAAGAGATTATTAATACTTGGTATTTTCAAAGACATTTAGGTGAGTTATTTCAATGAACTTTTTTTTTATTATTCATGTGCTCAATTTCCACCAGTGTCTCAATTTGTCTATTAATTGCTAGTGATTTGTTCTTTTGCTGATAAATAATCATTTCAAAATTACGGAGCATGTACCGCTTGTTGATATATATCTTTTTTAAGTGATTGGTGGAAACATAATATAAATATTCAAAAATATGAAATAAAATAATCCCTTGGCTGTTCTAATCGATCAGCCAATTGTAGCTAACCTCAATTAATTATATTGTTAATCAGACTAGATCTGTTTGTTCTGCTCTGCAATATTACTCATAATTAATAAGTGGAGGAGTGCTTCATCCTGATATCTCTTTTAAAATTAGTATACTGTCTAATTATGTTCTACTGTTAAACCATGTGCCTCTGCCATTTATTTCTGTGATGTTCGTAAATAATGCAAAGGCTAATTCAGATGCTATTGGTATTCGCCATTTCTGATTGGTAAGGTGCTGACGGAGAAGCCCAATTATTATTGAAGTTTCTGCTATAGGTGATGCCCATTGAGATCGAGTAATGGCAGGCAGGTATATTTATGACTGATATTTTTGCTAGGATATTTGATGTACCTATGATAGTCTGACCCTTGATTGGGCTTCAGGCAGTTTTGGTGGGTCCTGAAGTACCGATATGCTCAAAGAATTCTCCACTTTACAATTATAGGTCTTTATCTTTGTAGATGGGTTATTTAAAATTAATGATGAGAGAAAATAGCAGTTGGGAAAGTGTTGAAAAGAAGAAATATGATGTCTGTTTTTGATGTGCAAATTGTGCATTTTTTGTTTCTCTTGAGACACCCAGATGATAATGCAATTTGACATGAATTGAGCGCGGTAAAAAATAGATATCAGTATATAAATTGATGTCAATTTGCTCTTTGGATGTGTCACTAGCAACAGTTGCGTCAGGGCTCCTCTTGTTGTTTGAGAAGAATACGTCAGCTAATGAGCAAGAACGAATATAAGCGGCAGGAATTACAGACGAAAATGACGCTTGAATAATAGGCGAGAAGAGCTCGAAATTGAATGTTTTGTCGGTGGATTCTCTCTAAGTGGAACTGAATGAAGATATGGAGACTTTGTGCCAGAGGTCGAGTGTAGGTCCAAGCAACCATCGATTGCCGATTTTGTCAAGAGTTTCTCTCTTTATTTAATTTTTCTATCAATTTTTTTCTTAACTCATTCCCAAAACTTTGCAAATTTCACTCTAGGCATTGCTATTTCGGAGATTCGAGACGCAGCGGCCTAAAAATGGGAATCATGCAAAAATACAACGCTAATCCTAATGTTGTAGATGCTACATTCTGCTCTACAGATTTAGTAGATTTCTAGTCTGATTGTTAAGAAATCAAAAATTCATGTTTATTATAAATCTTACTTTCATTACCATTACTGTTAGGTAAGTCATAGGGTATCCGCTAGATCACCAAATTGAAAATATCAGGACAAGCTTTTGTTAAAGACAATAATATACATCAAATAAGAAGCTCTGAATAACGACCAAGGGACAGCTTGGCTTGCGAGGGGCCGCAGACATCTCGTTTATAGACTAGATGACCAGATCAGGGTCAAAGCAGTGCCAGCTCTGCTCGATTATATAGAACAACGGATACGAGTTTTCCCTATAAAGAACTCATTGAGAAAATTGATCGTCAAATATGGGACATCAACCAAACAATGACATCGCGATATGATTGTCATTTGTACCTTTTGTGCTTCTGAAGGATGAATGAGCCATTTTCGAAGAAATGACATTCTCTCAATTTAGTGGTCATGACTTGTATTTCAATTCAAAGAGACTTTTTCGTGGTTTCTATTATTGAAAACAATGTATAGTCGCAAGCCTGTGTCAAAACACCACTAACCTAAGAAAAACGCGATTGATGAATGCCTCAGAAGTTCCTTACATTTTTTGCCTATATAAGTGGAATTTAACATTACCGCTCAAGGAGCCAATTCTCAAAAGTAAATTGAAACGGTGTACCATTGAAATTGTTTTTCAGGTACACTGAGTCCATTGCACAACAGAAGGAATGAGAATCATTAAAAGACTTTCATACAAACTCATTCCAGGTGGTCTATACTTGGAAGAACATGCTCAAACTCCTTATTATCAACGTCTAAATCGTCAGAAGTTACGATTGTCCGATGTCGTTACTCAACCGTTTCGCCATTACACTCTGGTAACCTGAATATTTTACCGGTAGAACTCAGGTCTTGAGGTGTTAATTCCATATTCACAAAGGGCGTTGCTAAGATCTTCCAACGTTAGAACAATTTTTCCCTGCTGATTATTAGAGTTTGTTGAAAAGACCTGTGTTGGCTGGTCATTAGTACCATCAACGTTATTGCTCGACCCATTATTCTGTTGATTGGCGTATTGTTGACCTTGCAAAAGCTGCTTTGCCCTTAGCTGTGGGTTCGAAGAGTTGTACACAGCAGAAGAACTTCTTATCCTAGAGTACTCGTAGGTGTCCTGAGAGATATCACTTATAAATTTCTGTGTTGCCAATGCCAACAATCTCTTGATTCTTACGTCGGAAGTTTCGAATCCACTCTTGCTTAAGTAATAGTCTGTGACAGCATCAGGGATTATGGGAGCAAGATCATCATCCATCAATTGAAGAATCTCTTTAAAGGTCTTTTCAGTTTTCCCTAAATCTGGGACTTGAGTATTTGTCTGCTTTGCGCTATCCTCAGACTCTTGCGGATTTGTGATGTTGTCTGGGATATCATGCCCTGAAACAAGCTCTTGATCTATCGAGTCATCAAATTCCTCATCGAGAATATCTATATTATTATCTATTGGCGTCGCTTCGGAGGGCATTCTTGGTGTTGTTTGTCAGTACTAGTTGATGAAATGATAGTTTCACCCCGCGGTAACAGGATGCACACCACGTCGAACCTATCTGGAGTTCAAATTGAGAAAAACAGCTAAAATGCAAAAATGAATCCATTTGAGTCAACAACATTCGGCAATTCGCTATCCTTAAGAGTGGATGGCGCTATTGGCGCCATGTCTCTTTCGCCGAACGGCCGAGACGCAGTTTTGGCTGGAAGAAAGGGACTATTTGTTATAGACCTTGATGATCCATTCTTAGCACCTCGATGGCTACATCATATAACATCGTGGGAGGTCGCTGATGTCCAATGGTCACCACATCAAACTGTCAAACCATCTTGGTGTGTATCGACCTCAAATCAAAAGGCATTGTTGTGGGACTTATCGAGACCTTCAAATAATGCTATACAAAATGTTCTTCATAGACACGTGCGGGCTATCACCGACATCAATTTCCATCCAAAAGACCCTGAGCTACTAGCTACATGCTCAATTGATACTTTCGTTTATTGTTGGGATATGAGGACACCGCGACGGCCGGTTGCCAAATGGGCGGAATGGAGAGCCGGAGCTACGCAAGTGAAATGGAACAAGAATGATCCTTATCAAATAGCATCCAGTCATCACCACAGTTTCTACATTTGGGATTCAAGAAAGGGGGCATTGCCCTTGTTGACAATCGAGAACGCCCACCATGGTAAAATCAACGGATTGGATTTTAGTTCGAGCGAAAATCGCTTGATAACATGCTCCAATGATAAGTCCGTGAAAATCTGGAACCTAGATCGTGATTGGAGCCAAGAGTTAAAACCAGCTGTTGTTGTAGAGGCCGAGTTTCCGATCGCGAGGGCCCGCTCGCTTCCATTCGGTGATGACGATTGTTGCGGTATCATGCCTGTTCGTGGTGGCAACAATGCAATTCATTTTTTGAACTATAGCAAAGCGCAGGTAGAGTCAAAAGATGCAAATCAAGTTGTGTACATGAAACTCGAAACGGAGGTCCTGTTTAAGGGCCATCATGGTCCCGTGAAGGACTTTTTGTGGAGGGTGCAGCATGAGCAATATACTGAGCATCAAAAGAAGGACAGCTGGAAGGACTTTCAATTAGTGACCTGGTCACCTACAGATTATGATTTGAAACTATGGCCCATTGATAAAAAACTATATGAATTGGCAAACTACAATCCTCAACACAAACGTGATATGGCAGTTTTCGAAAGCTCTGATGTAATTCTGTCTGCCAATGAAGGGGAAAACACCAGTTCAAGCGAGACGAAGCAAATCCCCACAAACCCAATGTCATACAACTCGTACATTACCGAGCCTGAAACTTCACTCAAAGACCTTATGAAAGTCACTAATGAAGATTTACTTTCGCGACTCGCGCTATTTGAAATTAAGAAAATGGAAGAGCAGGAGAATTCATCAGCCGTCATGAATCACTTGAACTGGATTTCAGGTGTCCGTATGGGTACAAAGACTTCATCTAGTGATGATGTGACACCAAACTCAACGGAGGGTCCAAGAAGCGATGGTCCAACAAATTTGGGCGAGGAAATCAGTATTGTGGGGCATAAATTTCCTAAGATCAGGTTTGAAAAGATTTCTGTTTCGACGGGCAACATCATTCTCTCTTTGAGAGGTCCGGTTCCTACTAATTCGGACGAGGATCGAGCTTCGTTTCAGGAAACTAACAAAGCGACAGAGACTTCAACAGCAGCAGATCTATCATCGACGCAAAAGCTGGCTAATGCGGCACTGGGTGATAAATCAAGCGGGCGGCCTATTGCAGATAATTCAAACAACATCTCGCTCACAACTGAGAAAGGACTTAACCAGGAAACTTCAGCTCAAAAGGGTGCTTCTAAAGTTCAGGACGTTGATGATCATACAAACACGCAAAATGACTTATCAAATTCCAAGATACAGGATTTAAGTACGGAGAACAAGTTGATTTTCATAAGACTTGAGATTAGATTTCCCAAACAGTACCCGCATGTTGCACCATCTGAGCAAATATCAAGGCTGAAACGGCATCCAAGGCAGAAAAAGTCTCAGAGCGTTCGATTCTTCATAGAGGAAACACATGAATTGAACAATGATATGAAAACCATCATGCTTCACAATTTGGGGAAAATTTCTCATTTTTACACTACCAAGTATAACAGGTACTGTCTCGAACCTTGTTTGCGATATCTTCTAGGAGATAGAATTGATCTAGATGATTCATTGATGTTGTCTAGTGAGACAAGGCTTCTGAATGGTATTGAAGAGCTGGGAGAGATTTTCGGGGAACCATTTGATCGCGCTGGTAGCGCTCAAATTGAACTGTCTCAGTTGGATGGTGAAATGAAATTTGCTGAAAATATTATCCCAGATTCTGCGCTATCTACTGGCATGACAAATCCTCTTTTGTTCTCCAAGAATTCAGAGAATGACGTTGAGGATGAAGAAGATGATGATTATCATGATGAAGATTTAATTTCAGGAGTAGATGATGATCTCGCAATTGGAAACGACATTTTTGGAGATATGAATAAATTTAATGATGATTCACGGCTCAAGCTTAAGAACATCAAGCACAATATTACTCCACTTCCAAAAGCATGCAGCGGTGTTTGGGCTCGTTCCGGAAAGCTAGTCTGTTTCTTTGGCTCTGGGAATGGCCACGTGGATAATAAAAGAGAAGTTCTGGATCAGAAACTAATAATGAGTGGAGCAACAACTGTGCCTCAAAATGAAAAACTTTCTGTCCCAGAACCAATCATGGGATTGCGTAAACTCGACTCAGTTGCTGCAGATACAAGAGATTTACCTGGTATTGTCAAGGCTTTGAGCAGTGATCCTCTTACTGACGAAGAAAGCTCGCAATCTTCCGATGACTACTCTGATGATTGGGAAGAAGTTCTACGTGATGATATGAAACATCATTGCAACATTCCAACGACTTTTAAAGATAGCTTCACTTTGGGAAGAATGAAGGTGCCTAGGAGCTCCAAAAACTCATTTACACAAAGAATGAGCGGAAAGGGTACCACCTCTGTATCTTCATTTGTAGATGACATTACGCTGAGATCAACAAAGAAGAACAAACGGGATAACAATTACAAGCACTACATTCGAGTTCATGACATGAGCCATTTAATTCCTGATAAACCTGAATTTGCGAGAGCATGTCAAGTTTCTGGCCCAAGTATGAGTACTGTGGCAGCACACAATAGCAGAGTGACTCAAGAAAATGGTTTTGAAGATATTGCTGAATGCTGGAAAATTATCGAAATGCTACTCACAACATCTTATCAACAGCAAAATCTTATTGAGGCAATGGAAATGAATCAATTCTTTAATCTCAATTGGGGCTACCACCCTTTTGGTCATTCATGGCTAGTGAAAATGCTCTTCGAATACTTTGAGCGGAGAAATAACTTGCAAATGCTTGCTATGATGGCGTGCGTTTTACATGAAGGTGATCAGAAAAATGAAGCTCAAACTGTAGCTGGTGGATTGAATGAGGGAATTCAAGGATTGGGTCATTGCGAGTCTCTTATAGGCTACAATGAGGAGTTCGCGAAGAACTCCATGAGTCAATCAGTCACCTCAAGATCAAATTCTCTTGTGAATGAAAGAGGAGTCTTTGCCTACAATCCTAACTTAATGAGAAAATCATACGATGCTGGTTCTGTTTCTAATCATATCATGGGCAACAGAGCCACTTCAGATAGACGATTGTTGGATTCTCAAAAAAACGCAAAGAAACTCAATGTCTTGAAGAATCAAGGTAAAGTTCAACGGACCCTGAATCCTAGGCCTACTAGGAAAGAACGCTCGAAACCTACGGTATCTGTTTCAATACGAATGACAAACTCAGCCGAGTTTGATCTTGGGTATGGATCCCAGAAGTCGCGACTCTTAGATGGTATCGACGAAGATTCTATTTTGAATTATAGGCGAAAATACGCGGAATTACTTTACTCTTGGGACCTTCCTTATGAGCGGATTCAAATGCTCAAATTCAATTTTGAGGGAAGTGAATTAAGCGAATCAATTCCACATACTCGAGAGTTCTCCTGCTACTACGGTATTAGAAACAGGAAAGTATTTGACGAAAAACTGAGCTTGTTGGATCCAATTTCTCCTGTACAAACTGCTACCTCCAATTCGTGGAATAGTCCAAAAAGAAATAAGATTCAGTATTGTTCACTTTGCAACTTAGTGGCATCTAAACGAATTCTCTTCTGTCTCAATTGTGAGCATGTCCTACATTTTGGTTGCGCAGCAAGCTGGTGGAATAGTGGTGAAGATGATGATCAAACATGTCCTACAGGTTGTGGATGCGATTGTGCCTCCAGCAACTCAGTGTTCAACGAGATTAAATCTTTCTAGTGGGTGCTATTTGGTTCTTAAGAGCCTCATCCCACTCTTCGACTAGCTTGTCCAAGTACGCCACCACATCCTCGCAACCTGATGGATCTATATCGGAAACTCCCAAATATCCATGTCCAGAGCGATCGCTCAACGATGCATGCTTTTTGTCTTGAGCGAGATCTTGCAATGCTGCAGCGACAGGAGCATTTGCTGCAGTGTAACCAGAAATGTTATGTATAACTGAGCCCAGAAATCTTGCAATGTAGAATAGGATCAACATGCCGTAGTAAGTCAAGAAGTTGAGATACTGGAAAAAAGAGAAGCTTGTGAAAATTCCTGGATGAACCACGTACGAGAAAATATCATCTTGGGCCCTCAAGCTTTTGTAAGTTCCAGTATGAAGCAAATCTACCAATCTCTTTGAGCCCTCGTAAGGCTCAGGCGATTTCAAAAGGTCTAGGTCATCAAACGACAAGTATTTGGACTTGGACATGACAGAAGAAATCCAGATTATTCTACCGCCGCCACTGAGCAAAGACTTGATCCTGTGGATGAAGTAATATGGCCCAAAAACATTCCCATGGAAGACAAGACCAAGTCCATCCTTGGACTGTCTGCCGACTGCTTGGATTTTGTAAGTGGGATATGTAACGGCATCCAAAAGGTTGGTGCAAATACACTTGCAAGCCTTGATCCAATCGATTCCATCATAACAACCTTGAGCTGCATTGATGAACAAATAGTCGATGTGTAGGAACTTCTTTCGTAATTCTTCACCAGCATTGAGAATAGAGACGTTGTCGGTGAAATCAACCAAAAGGTAGTCGAATTCTAACCATCCGGTACGCTGCGGCAACTTCTCTCGGCAGAAATCTCTGATGGCTGTGATTACCTCCTTGACTCTTGGAAGTGTTCTAGAAGTCACCACAATGGTAATGTTCGTGGAACTATCGATCTCGCTGAGCAACCTGTAGGCAATGTTCAAGCCCAAATTGGAATTGGTGCCTGTGATGACGGCAACTTTTCCTTCTCTAGTCATTATTGTAGTGAATGATCGAGTTTCTTTCAGAATGTGGAGCGATTCTGCAAGATTGCATGTAGGTCGAGTAGACTATATACGATATGTGGGTACGACGTAGGGCAAAAAAATAGTGTAAAATCGGGAATTCGAAAAAAAGAGCAAAACTTCGCCTAATGATTATATTTAAGATTTGGCTGCAACCATGAAGTGATCAAACAAATGTGTATTATAATTTATACTGGAGTTCATGAACGGTAGGATGGGCAAGAAACTAGGCCTTGCAATTAGTCGTTCAGAGGAGCTCCATCAATGCAAATGGATTTTTGAGATAACAATATGTAGGATAGAACCAGAGATTCCTGAGGTTGAATTTTGACCGGATTATGCGTCACTTATTCGGTATGGTTCCATTTATTCTTGGAGGCACGCTTAGCCTGAAGAGCATCAAGAACTTCTAATTTGACTTCGTCAAGGCCGCTCTTTTCGCTAGGAATACTGATGATACACATCAAACCATTGATGGTACCGCTGATAGCCAATAAGAGCCCAACTATAGAGCAGACCACACTTATCCAGGCGGGCTGGCCCGTGGTGAAGCCGATTCCTACCTGGATACCAACCACTAACGCCAAGGAAATAAAGAAGTACAACGCTCTCCATGTGAACTGGAACGGAATCGTGGTAGCCTGATATGTATCCAATTCTTGGATAATGTCAGCATATAGATCAATAGGAGCTGGCGGACGTTCGGCTTCCTTCTCTATAGTGTTAAATTTGAATTCCACGGAATATCCGAAATGATCGGAGTAGGAGCATGAATATGGTGCCGGAAGCATCTCAGTAAACACAACCTTCGCTTGTACTGGTTGCAATTTGGCTTGATCAAACAAAGCAAAATCAAGCCGCTTTGCTTCGTGAAGTTCACGATTGGCTCTCCAGGTGTTGTGTTGCGAATCACAGGTGATACCACCGATCTCAATTTGCTCAAGAGGTGGCATTAGGGCGATCAACTCATTTGTCGTCATATTGCTTCCGTAAAGGGCATCCCAAGAATCTACAAGGCCACCCTCTTGTGTGAAGATACGATATGGTAGAGATTCGGGCTCCGAATTCAAATCTCCAACTTGTATTACTGCGTAACCACCCTGTCTGAGTAAAGAGTGGAACTTGGCCATATCCCAAGCTTGACATGTCCGATGGGTCAAGTAGGCTGCATCTCCTGTTAGAGAGTATGGAGCATGCATGTGGCTGTTAAGAACAGCCAATTTGCTGGCATTAGGCAAACCCGTGTCTATTATGGTAACAGCAATGCTCTTGCCAACATACCAGTCTCCCCTGAAGAAAGCGCTGGGCCTTCCGTTAATAGGAAACCGATAAAGAAAGGTACTCTCGATTGGATATTTCAGTAGGATGCATAATCCTGGACCTGCAATCACTCCAGCCCGGAACCTTCTCCTATATGGGTAAGCACGTTCGCATACCGTACTGATGTATTGCCAGTCCTTCTCCACCCAGACTTCTTGAAGCGCAACAATATCATGCTGAGCCTCGGATATTTGATTTCCGATCGCTTGTAGGCGCTCTTCTCGGAATTTCGAGAGATATTTAAGGCCCCAGCAATTAAGCGTAAGGAGCTTGACTGAGCTATCCATAGCAGGCAGTATGAGTCCAGACGGTAAGAAATGTAGCTAGTAGCTTTTACAGGACTTCGATCTAGCAGTACCAGTAGGTTTTCTGTTCCGAGGATGTGTAATTTATCTAGATGGATGTGATAAGCGAAACGTAAATACAATGAAAATTAGTATATTCCGATTCGGTGATTTGGTGATAAATTACAACTCATGGATCAAGCTTGGGACTTTGTACACCCAAATTGATTTTTTTCTCCTTCGGATCAAGTCTTCTTTCTTCCTATTTCATGTGTAGCAAAGAAACTCACAGATCCTCACGTTGCAAGGGAGTAGCGACAGAATGTGAAGACGGTGGTCAAAAATTAGGCATTATTTTGATGACTAGATTTAATCTTCTTCCGAGTAAGGTCTCTTTTGCACTTTCACATTGCTATTGCTTCGAGAATCAGTACGCTTCAAAATAGACAGATGGAAGAGAATAAGATTATAGAAATATCTATGCAAAGAGCAAGTACACCTATCTGAAAAAGGTGAATTGAATGAGTTGCAGTCATAACTGACTGCAAGTTTGCCAGAAGATCAACCATTATATGAGAGGCATCTGCTCTACGAATTTTAGTCGAAAGCCGCGGTAGAATGATCTAAATCAAAATCATCGATTCAACCGAATTTCTGTAACCTGTCTGGCTTAAAACATCAGCAGCAAGAATATGCCCTTTTAACACGAATAGTGTCCAAACATAGGTCTTTTCGAACGCCAAGACAGCAAAAACAAAGGCAAAAACAAAAACTAAATAAATCAATACCCTAATTATCATCCCCATCCACTTTAACAAATTTCTCATTTGTGAATAGACAGATTATGATGTTTAGTTGCCATCAGTGCACCACACTCGATTCCCAGATTCTATATTTCTTCATACAGGAAAGTAAACAAACCAGATATCAGAGAAACAAAATAAATTACACAGCCAAGGATGCTCCCGTTCTATTCGGGCAAACTGTCCTTCGAAGAATTCCTGCGCGTCAAGGAGGAAATGCAAGAGTTGAGCGTGCAATTCCAAGACTACGCTTCTTTAACGTATTCCGCACTACACAAAGCAAAACAACAACACATTCTTGCCACGAGAGAGCTTGCGCTGCAAAGGAAAAAACTCAAGGACGAAGAGGCATTGATAAAGTCTCAGAATGAACAGAATAAGGCAACGCGAGAGGCAAACTTAAACAGCCTCCATGTTAAGCAAGAGAAAGTAGCCGCGTTGGCAACGCAACTACAAAATCTAAAAAACACAAAAAAGGCTCTAGAGAATGAAATAGACGAGGCAAAATTTGATACCACAAGGCTAGAAAGATCGTTCTCGGAGGTTCAGCAGAATATGATAGTCCAGAACCGAAAAGATAATGAGGAGCTCGCGAAATACGAAGCATACATGGGACTTCAAGTGGAGGCCGTTGCCAACGATCATTTAAAATTTAAATTTCTTAATGCTGGCGGAAGTAGTACTGATGAGGAAATATTTTTCCATTTATATGTTGGCGGAGAAGACTACAAAATTGGCGAGTCGTCTCCAGCCCTTTCAGCAGAGCAAACTAGCATATTGGAAGCAGATCTTAATTCGCATGGTGAAATCATGCTTTTTCTCAAAAAAATACGATCGGTCTTAAAAACAAACCTGAGAAAAAGTTAAGCCGGTGTTTTGTCAGTTTACCACCCACCCACCATAGAATGAGGCTCTTTAATCTAGTTGCGGCTCTCCAGTTCTCCATTTTCTTTGTTGCTGCACAGTTCGAAGATTTACTGAGCAAAAATTTGACTGATTCCTCGAATCCAATGATACGATACTTCGACAATAGAGAACAGCTTGAGGCATCCCCTTTCTGGGAGCAGTTCATCGATAAGCGATACATTTTAACGATCAGAAGCGTCATGATATGCTTAAAAGATGAGAAAGTCTTCTTAATTTTCAACGAGGAGGATCAAAAGAAGAAATACCAGCAATGGGTGCCATGGATCGGTCGCAGCACGAACCAATTATTTTTTACAGAAGTGAGTTTTGGTGATGATGTATACTGGGTCGGCTCGGATAATTACCCGATCCTTACTGTTTCAGCTGAATACTCATCTCTGCCGGTCCAGATTGAGCGTGAATTGGTGCACGGTAACTCCATTCGTCTTAATCCTTCCTTGCTGGTTCTGTTGGGAATTCTCTACACAGGGTGGAGAGTTGTCATGGAATCAACCAATTCCTTGTATGTAGCTGAAAAAGAGAGTATCATTTGTCGTGCCAGTCCAGGCGTCAGAGTTCAGCTTCAAGTCAGCAACAAGATGCTCTCCTTCCCATCTGCCCGCACCCGCACGTTGGAGTACAATATTAAAACTCAAGAATTCATACCCAGTGATTGGAGTTTGATTTCAAGTGAGGTCAGTGATCAGAAAGTGAAAGGCATGCTATTGTCCACGCTGACCATGTTTGAACGGGCGCGTTGTGTGACCAACGAAGCAATGTTTGAATCCCAGAGCCAGCGACAATTAATCGAATACCAAACAGTCTTTAACCACACTTCCCTTTTTGATCATTCAAATGGACACGATTCTCCGCACATTTATTAGTGTGGTCTTACCCATTCTATCATTACACATATTTCGAGATATCATACTCAATAAATATCAGACAAACCCGAGGAATATACCGGTCTTCACTACAAAGACCAATTGAAAATCTTACTATAGCAAATTTAAAATTGTATGTCCATTTTATCTCTAGGTAGTTCGACAGCCTGCATGTCACCTTACATCCATTTATCTACTTCTCTACTACAAAACAACATGTCCCAAGAAATAGGTCAATTGCTCTCCCAACTTGTGGAAACAGCTCCTCCCGGAGAGCTTGAAGAGGTCCACAATGACTTGGTATCCATTGTTCCAAGCCAACTGAGTGTGGTGAGCAAAACAGTCACACGTTTGGCAGAAAATCAGGGTATGCTACTTTCTGGTAAAGGAATTGCCCACCAAGAGAATAAAGACTCCGCTTCCGGAAAGTTTTGGGACTTTAAAGAGAAGAAAAAGTACAACACTAGCTTCAAAGGCGGGAAGGTGTACGATGTTGAAGCAGCCACTCCAACAGCCGAGTATCCCGCATTTTACGACGATTTGAGCAAGAATTTGGAGCAATACGGAGATAAGCATTTTCCCTCCGAGTTCGCTTTCGAAATAGTTCCCGTTTCGTCGACAAAGGTCTCCATTACCCTCATAGGACAGAAGCTCAACAAGAGCAATTTCTACACGGGAAGATGGCACTCCCACTACGTGTTTGAGAAATCACAGACTACACATGGTGAGATTGCGTTGGATATACATTATTATGAGGAGGGTAACGTTCGATTGGACTTCAAAGAAACTGTAGATGAACCGTGCGAGTTCAGCGCCGACGCAATCGTCGAGTTCATCAGATCAACCGAGAACGCTGTCTCGATCAAGGCTATTAATCAGTTCAACGTGTTGAACCAGAAATACTTCAAGAACTTGAGAAGATTGTTGCCTGTCACCAAATCCAAGATCAACTGGGGTAACGCTATCGGAAACTACAAGTTGGGATCGGATGTTGTCAACGAAAGATAAGCGTCGTTTGTCTTTGGCACTTTTGCAATTCCCGTATCTTTATCTGAGGTGGTAGAGTGTCCATATAACAATGAAAAGCACGAGTATAATCCCAACAATTCTAGTCAAACTGGCATTTCTGGTCATAACAGTTTGTAAATCTCCGCTGGTTCGACGCACTTTCAGCCACAAGTTGCTGAAATTGTCGTTTAGAAGATCAAGGGTCAGCATTTCTTGCTGCACACGTCCGTTTATGTCGCGATCGACTGTTTCTCGAAATAGACTGAGCGTGTGTGACAAGTCATCGAACCGCTGGTTGTTCTGTTGTTCTCTATGGCCATATAAGTTGGACATTATGTGGTTTTTTTCTTTGTTGTAGGAAGTAGGTGTTTGAAACTATGGTTATCTAGGTGCAGGACAGATTAAGAATGGGATATCGAAAATTGCAAAAAGTGATTAATAAATATGATTCTAGGATGGCAAAAGTATTGACATGAAGAAACGTGTATACTTAATTGTAAACAGAGCTCGCGATTATTGGACCCAGGATTGTACACGCTTCCCTAGTATCTGGTCTGGTAGGGGTATGGAACCTGTCCTTGTTGCTGATAAGAAGAATTTGGAATTGGGGCAGAACCTTCCTGGCCAAATTGCAGCGGGATGTTATTTCCAAATCCATAAGATGTCGGCTGTGCTGTCAAGCGTGGATCATTGTTGCTGGGTTGCGTTGGTGGATATCCCTGCAGCGCTTGATTCGAAGGGTATGGCAAAGGACCTGTAGCGGCCGCTTTCTGACGCATGCTCACGAGGCCATCGAGGAGTTCGTTGTAGTTCTTCGTCTCATGACTCAATTGATCATTCATCACTCGTAATTCGTCGCTCCGGGAGCTGTAAGAGTCGATCAATCTTGCCAATGTGGCCTTGTGAGGAATGATTTGATTGTACAATTGAGTGATCTCCTCCTCGGCCGCTGGGTCTGGGCTAGAGGACAAGAGCGAAAGAAGCTTATCGATTTTACGGTTCTCTACGTTAATGAGATTCGCCTCGAGCTCTTCCTCACGGGCGAGTTCCTCCGCAGTCTTTGAGATTACTGGGGTCACATAGTTGAGCGGAAAAATACCCGTCTTGCCGTTGGGAAGAGATCCCCTCCACCAGTCGCGATACACGGACTCAATGACGGTTATGATATCGCCCTTGCGAAATGACAATTCGTCTGCCTCATAAGATATTAGATCGTAGAGTGCACATACCTTCTTGACGCTTGCGATTGATGCATGAGAAGCGGATTTTGGGCCCGAGTCCTTCTTTTTGACCTCCTGCTCTCTGTTCTGCGCCTGTGGAAGTGGTTTCTCACTGAGGTACGCCTTCCGCAAAGACTGCTCTCTCTCATACTCCTGGACAGACAACTTGAGGGCCCGATCTAGCTCCATATCCTGCTGGTTCCGTTCCTGCGACGACAACGCCTGTTTGGCAGGCTTATCAGGAAGGTTGGTGAGGTACTGGCTATACCTCAATCTGACCTGGTTGTAGGCATCGGAGATGGGTTTCAACGACGGGTCAGACTTGAACGAGCCGTGGAGCTGGCCGATGGTGTCCGCGATGCGGATCTTGAGCTCCTTATGGAGTTTCTTGTCTGCAAGCTTCTTGATCAAGAACTCGTTCAAGAACGACGTGGATGCAATCTCCTGCTGCATGCGCGAGCCGCAGTTCTCGGCCAAGGCTACCATAAGCGAGAGCGTGCGGAGAATGGTGTTGGCGTCTTTTTTGCTCAAACAGGTTTTGAGGGCTGTGATTGCCGTTTTGGTGTTTTGCTCTGGCGCGGCCGACACGGCGTCGCAGACCTCCATGATGAGCCGCCAGTCGTCGCTGGTCAACGTTGCGTCGGTGGCTTTCTGTATGAGGATGTCCAATTGGGGCATTCGTTGATGTATTATGGGATATGACTATGAGTCGTCAGTTTAAGACTCACTGTGGCGGCCTGCAGAATACCAATAGGAGAGGTAGTCCCCCCACACAAAAGACAGCCAAGACAGACCTGCATGGGATCAGAGGGTCCTCTCGACAAAAAGAGAGAAACCTCAAGGTAAAACGACGGAAAAAAATGGTGAGCGCATGGGAACAGCACTGAAAAATCGAGAAAAAATTGACGTAGTGGAATCACCGAAAAAATTGGGAAAAACCCCCACCGCAAAGCCAAAATCGGCCCGACCCTTATAAACTATTCTTCTAGAATGCACAGAACGGATCCCAGTGTTCTTCACGCATTTGCATTTTTCACCCCCAGGCATGTCACGTGCAGGTCTTCAAACCGCAACACTGTTCCCGTCTGGTACTTAAACGCATGTATATACTTCCGGCGGTTCTTTCCTGTAGCTGTGCTTTTCTGTAAAACCACAATTGTCCAGACAAACCCGCTCGTCACGTTTTTTTTAAGTACGCTCGTCTTGTTCATATAGTTATCTACGTAAACTCTCCACCATGAGCTCAGTACAAAAAGTCCGAGCAGCACATCTAGACGTGCCAGAGAACAAGCACAGAAGACGAGGCTCCTCCGTGGGCCTGATCAATTTGGGCGACACCTCCGTTCCCGGCTTTTCGACCATGAAGGTCAGCGCCAGCCAGAGAGACCGGCTGGAGGCCCGGATGCGGGAGCTCAGCGCCGAATCGAAGTCGGACGGCGCCATTTTGCGCAAGATCTTGGTGGCATACAAGGAGTTGACGTATCGCCACTCGTGGATCAATCCGTTCATTGTGCTTGTGGCCATTGTGGGCACGTTTTTCTTCGGTGACCAGAAAACAACGCTTCACGCGTACCTAGAGAAGCTTTTGGTGGTCTCGTATCATATCGAAGGAACCGATCAGTACGGGAAGGGTGTGAACGATTTCTACTTTGTGGGCTTCTATGCGCTCTTTTTCACGTTTTTCCGCGAGTTCTTGATGTGCTGTGTGTTGCGTCCGCTGGCCCACTTCTTGGGCGTCAAGAAGGCAGCCAAGGTCAAGAGATTCATGGAGCAAACATACTCTATGATATACTACGGCTTGTCCGGCCCGCTCGGATTGTGGGTCATGTCGCTGACGCCCTTGTGGTTCTTCGAAACAACGCCGTTCTACTTGGACTACCCCCATAAGACCCACGATTTCTACTTCAAGGTCTACTACCTCGGCCAGGCCGCCTTCTGGGTGCAACAGTCGGTGGTGCTTGTTCTTCAGCTCGAGAAGCCTAGAAAGGATTTCTATGAGCTCATCTTGCATCACATCGTCACCATTGCCTTGATTTGGTGCTCCTACAGATTCCACTTCACCTGGATGGGTTTGGCTGTGTATGTGACCATGGATGTTTCGGACTTCTTCTTGGCGTTGTCCAAGACCCTCAACTACTTGGACTCTCCTGCCGCCGGCCCGTTCTTCGTGTTCTTCGTGTTTGTGTGGATCTACTTGAGACACTACATCAACATCAAGATCTTGTGGTCAGTGCTCACCGAGTTCAAAACCGTCGGTGAGTGGGAGTTGAACTGGGATACCCAGCAGTACAAGTGTTGGATCTCGCAACCAATCGTGTTTGGCTTGTTGTTTGCCTTGCAGCTCCTCAATGCCTACTGGTTGTTCTTGATCATTAGAATTCTCTACCGTTATGCCGTCGGTGGAGTCGCTGAAGATGACAGAAGTGATGACGAGGATGATGACGAGCCAAGTGAGACCAAGAAAGATATTTAATTAATGTGTGTATGAGGTGGCATGTGGAGGTGTCTGGTCTCCCGCTCAATGTACGAAATTGTACGAATGCTTGTAGAACAATAATAGTTAAAGTCAGCTCATTTCGTGACATTTATGTGATTCTGGGTCGTATTGTTGTTGGACCTTCTATGTACAATTATATGACTATTGTCTTCTCTGGATCGACGACAGCTTCTTGGCTTGCTCATAAGCCAAGAATTGCAGACGTCTTTCCTCAACACCCTCCTCGGCGGCCTTGGACAAAACTCCCAAAACGAGAGAACTTGCTCTCATGGAGTCATCATTACATGGAACGGCGTAGGTCAAGAGAGATGGCTCCATGTCTGTGTCGCACAAACCAATGGTGGGGATTCTCAGCTTAATACACTCACGGATACAGTATCTGTTGTCGACTGGGTTCATCAACACAACCAAGTCTGGCTTGATGATGGTTTCATCTCTCGAGTCAAAGGATCTGTTGGTGCTCTTGTCTCCAAGGTTGACCTCGACACGCTGAGCACCACCACATTGCTGGGTGACCTTGGTGAAGTTCGTGATGGTTCCTGGAATCCAGCGGTGGGACACGTAGTATCCATTACTTCTCTTGGCGGCAGCCTCCAAAGCGTCAAGCTGTTCTTGGAGTCTGGTGGTTCCGACATAAAGAATGACACCACCCTTTTTAGCAACACCCTTGACGACCTTTGCGGTTCTCCTAAGTGCGGAAAGAGTCTCATTTAAGTCGATCAAATGGACACCATTGTACTCTCCATAAATGAACGGTTGGGTGGAAGATCTCCACATCTGTTTGGCATGGCCCAAATGACAACCAGCAGCCATGAGCGATGCAATCGACAACTCAGACACAGTCTGGGGATCGAGAACGTCTTTGCTGGGGATGTAGATGTCTTTCAACTCGGCGCCGAAGCCTCCACTGCGCTTCATATGGTTCAAGTGTCTCAAGAACAACTCCTGCTTGGAGTATGGCTTATAGTCGGGAGTGACCTTCAACCCCGGGTACTTGTTTGTATACTTGCTACTGGTTGTACTTTGGATCGTTCTCGAAATGTCATCGGAAGAGGTCTCAGTGGCAGCTGCACCGGTGTCGGATCTAGCGGACTTTTCCGCCCACGGCTGGTTTAAAAGCTCGGACTCGGGCAAACGGAGGTTCTTGTACAAATACTCCTCGATTTCCTGGTCCAACTGCTTGACCTTGTCTTGGTTTATGGATGCCAACTGGGCACTCAAGGCCTCCACGCGCTTGGCCATCTCGTCGACGGGAGCCGTGTTCAAGCGTGCGATCGACGCCTTGCTCTGCTCTCTCAAGGTTCGCAATTTGGCCTCCTTGCGGAAGTTTTCCTCCTCTCTGGCCAACGCTTCTGCGAGGGCCTTTTCTCTCTGGAGCTTCTGGTTGTGGGGCTCCTCCGCCAACGTGGAGCTGTAGCGAAGGACCGCCCGGGGCCGGACCGCCGCGCGGAAAGCCGCGCTCTGGAGTTTGTTCATTCTATCTGCTGAGGGCTGGAAGCTGTTAGTTGAGGTCTGGTATATTCTCAAAATTTTCAGTGGTGCACGGGTCTCACACGACCTACTAGTGGAGTAGTGAGTATTAGTATTAGTCTATAGATAAGTGTAACTATGGGTTTAAAAAGGCGATTGAAAGTGGTGGAAACGGATTCCTTAGAAGAGTTTGTGTCTGTTCTTCTCGACGAAAGCGGAAAGCTGGATCTGCCGCTGGCCGTGCATGTATTGGTTGCAGATGAGACAGAGCTAGTGTTTGACCAGATGAACCATCGCACCGTGGCGGAAATCAACCAGATAAATAAGGTGGATATTTGTATTTATGATTCATTAGACGAAGTATTTAGATTTATTGAGGAGAAGATCGTGGAGCGGCCACCGGATCACCAGATGGTTGCATTCTACGATGTGTTTAACGACAGGAACAAAGCTTCAAGTAGGGATCAGCAACAGCTACTATATTACATGAGCAGGCTTAGTCAGCAAAAGATGGCGAGCGTTTATTTGACAGCTGGAAATTTGGCACCTATTCATACGAGATGGCTAAACAAGTGCCATAGTTGAGGTTACATTTGATAGTTTGGTAGTGGCCATGAATCTCGATGCAATGGGTATGTATTTGATTTGTGGTACTGGACATGTATTACTTGATATGGTTCTTTTTAAGGTACTTGACAGGGTACTTGATGGAATACTTTATACGTGTTACTGGATACGGTACATGTCATGTATAACTTTATAAGTGGTACCTGATATATGGTGTGGTACTTAGTTTTTGGTGGAGATCTCGGCCTCAACGTCGCCCTCGTCTCCCTCTTCGCCCTCTTCACCTTCCTCGTCGCCAAAGTCAGGCATCTCACCTCCCTTGCCCAATTGACTGGCAAGCTTACTGAAGTCAAAGTCGCCTCCAGCGCCGCCCAACAATTGTGAAAGATCTGGGCCGCCGGCGCCGCCCATGCCAGGCATACCGCCCATACCGCCCATACCAGGCATACCGCCCATACCGCCCATACCGGGCATTCCACCCATTCCACCCATACCAGGCATACCGCCCATTCCACCCATCATGTTGGCCATGTCGTCGTTCTCGTCAGCAACCTCCTCCTGCTCGTCCTCGTCGACCCATTTGTCGAAGTCGGTCTTGATGTAGTGCAACTTGACCTTCTCCTTTAAGAGACGCGGCCAGAACTCGGCCTGGGCCTTCTTCTTTCTCAACACAAGCGAGATCTTGTTGCCGGCCTCGTGCGTGCGCGACTGCTCCGGGTCGATCTCATCGAAAAACTCCAAGTCCAAGGCGTATTGCGTGGCCTTGTCGGCAGATTGTGCGCTGAAGGTCAATTTGGTAGCAGTCAAGTCCAACTTGACATCGACGGGGTCCTGGACCTCAATGGTCAAGTAGACAATGTTTTTGGCGGGCTCTGATTCGCTGGAGCGCTGGGCCCATGTTACGGCAGGATGTACGGACATTGTTTTTGGAAAGAGTTTGGATGATTTGGTGTTTTTATAGTGGAGAACGGTCGCACTTCGAGAAGCTTCGATCACGTGGGGGCGGTTTTTTGCAGCAGACCGATGGAAAAAGAAGATGGGCGGCGGAAATAATTATGCGGCCATTTGAAAGTTTCATTCCGAAATTTTCACTTTATTTTTTTTTTGGGCGATGTTCTCCCAGCAATCATTCGTCCTCTTCCAGATCCTGCTCACTAGAGAAGAACCTATCTCCTGCAGACAAGCGCACACCCCCAGATTTCAGGCCCCAGATAACGCTGATAATCCTCTACCACCTCCATTCCCATCTGCCCAATTGCTCAATTGCTCTCGATGGGATGATCGCATCACTTCCTATAGAAATCCAGGTCCAGATCCTCTCGTCGACTGCAGGAAGCGCGCTCCGGGCCACCAATTCCCACTTCTACTTGTTGTACAACGACCTCTACTTCAATAAACTAGTGCGTGAGTTCGGCGAGGATGTGGTACAGACGCTCCAGAAAGTTTATCCGTGGTTGCGCAAGTATATAAAGTCGCTCGACCACTTTCGGCGGAAAAACCGTGAGATTGTCTCCAAACGCCTAGATCTAAAAGACGCCCAATTCTGGCAGCAGCAGAACTTGCCTGTGGATGTGGTGTCGTCCAAGTACATCAAAGATTCGTGGAAATACGTGTATGCGCTCTTCAAGAATAAGCGCTTGTTTGCGGACTACTCCGATTACCGCATAGACGAGCCCAGCAACTATATCTATAATCATTACGTAGAAATTAACCGTACGTACCTTCTCTCGTTGAGCAAAACCATATGGTTGGCGCCGGGGAAATACAACCTCAACATCGGCTTGGTGGTCAAACATGGCAGTGGGCTAGGGACCACCAAGTTCGAGGTCAGTTTCCGTACACCGCAGGGCGACCCAGTGGTCAAGACGTTCTATCCGCCCACGAACATCAACGAGATTCTACCGAAGAACCAGTTTTGTCTCTTGAAGGTGGCCGAGTTCGAGATTCCACGCATTCCTACAGAGCCAAAGGGCTCTTCTTCTGCATACCATCATAAGCAACTATACAAGGTGCAGCTCGTCATGGAAGAGATTGGGCTCTACCTCAAATCTGGCTTCACTATTTATTTCATTGACTTCCTGCAGCCATCCATGCTCTTCAACGACTATGACTTGCTCTACTATACATGCAAGAATACAGACTACCGCAAATACATCAATATTCCGTTGAAGAGCTTCTACAAGGTTCTCTCGTACGTTCAAAATCAGAACGTCGACGACTACCAGACTGAGATACCATATGGTGAAGGAGACCCCGCACGCATGGTCCAGAATTTGGACTCAGAGCTTAGATTTGACGGCAAGGACAACATCAGCTCGGACAAAGAGCTCTTGGCTTATGCCGACTTCTTTTTCGCTAACGACAACAAGCGTTCTTTCAAGTTTAACACAGTATACCAGAGAAGACAGTTCATCAATAGATTCGGCAGTTTCGAAGACGGTGCTGAAGATGAGGGCCCCGACAGCGTGTGTACCTACGACCCAGATGGACTCAAATGGAAAGTGCCTATTCTTGGAGAGCTCTGAGTTTCTCTTATGGGAAGTAGCCTGTAAATTACACACCGCCAGCGATGAATTATGAAACCTGACCTACTTTAATTCTGGCTGAGACAATTCAATTACTCGTGTTTTCCTAGACGATTGCATTCAATACATACATAATGTGCATTTACATGAAATAGTTATCTTTGGCAACAAGCATTATCTCGTTACAATAGTCTTCGACATACTGTGTGTAGAGCTTTAAGTCCTTATCGTTAAGGAGAGACAATCCATACAGCGCCTGCGCCGTCTGATCTACTGCCTTCGTGGCATTTTCGTAGACCCTGCCATCCTCTGGCTTGGTTGTGATAGTCTCGTACGTCTTCGATGGCCTTGCAATAGGGATATGTGGAGGTTTGAACTCTTTGGCATAAATATTTTGATCTGCTTTTGACACCTCAAAGACATACTCACAATATTCTGCCTGTTGAGTCGCCTTTATTTGACTGTCACCGAGATCTGTATTGTCTGAACCGTTGGATTTCTGATCTTGCGCCGTCACAAGATCGTTCCCAGAACCGCCATAAGTTTCTGCCTTGCTATCAATCTGGCCAAACTGGTCTTTTTTGGTACTATCGAGAAGCAGAACTCGGGCGTGGTTGAACACTTTGGGTTTATAGAACGGTTTGCGTGTGTGGAAAGGACTATAATCAAAATTCTTCGCCGTGATGTTGGAGTTTGATGGGAAATACCGCACGTTTGAGTTCATGTTGTACTGGAACATCTCCGGAAAAGACTGAAACTTCCTTTGGCCATAGCACTCGTTGAACCAATTATCAGTATACTCTGTGAAAGGCTCACTCATCTTTGAGTCCAGCAGCCCCGATTTCAACAGTTCCAGCTTATCCTCAAGGTACTTTGAGTTGAACCAGTTCTTGTAACTCGGTTTGATCGACAAATTCGGGCTCTCATATATGTTATGCAAATAAAAATCGTTTTGCATCTCCCACAATTTGAGCTTGTTGGGATCATACACATAGTTTCCGAGAAATAGATTGATTGCGTCCTGCCGGATCAGATCCATGAACGAGTTGGAGTAGATACGTTTGATACTGTTCAAAATATCTCTCGTGTGTGACGACCACTGATTGATTCTTCTATACGAGTCCATTGTATTCACAAGATTGGATCCTCCGTATTGGACTGCAATGGTGTCACCGTGATCGTGGAACATCTCCGTAAGTATATTGATAATGTCAGAGTCGTAATCCAAGTCCGTTGAATGTGTCAAAAAGCCAAGGCTCTTCAATTGATGGCCCAAAGCTTCTTTACCAATGATGAACTGGGCGGCATTTGTTCTGTCGAGACAGTCAATGCAATTTGTCCGAACGATTCCCTGCTGGATTTTCGTAGACTCCAAAGTAATGCCATTGTGAAACACTCCTATTTGAGAGATTGCGTTTTTAGCGATTGTTTGCAAAGGGGTGATAACGTCCAAATTCTTTTTCGAATGCTTGGACATGTCGAAGGAATGATACTGGAGTCGTTTCTCTAGAGGCAAGAACTGATTCAAGTACTTGATGCAGCTCTCAAAATGTTGGTTGAGCTTCAGCTCTCTCGGCGTCCGTTCCTTTGTCTTGATCAAATTGATCACCACTATGGGCTGGCCGTAGCGCTTGAACAAATTATTGAAGTGTTGCGCCGAACTCTGGTAGTACGGATCTGAAAGAGTTACCTCAATCGGAGGTTTCGGCAAGCGATTGAGATCCTGCGACCAATAAAGAGGAATAGAGCCCCGGTGTTGGATGAAACTGGTGTATCTAGGGTTGGCATAGAACCCGTTCTTGGAGTCATGGAACGAAGAGGTAAGGACATCGCTGACAATCTGCTCCGTTTCGATTTCGTTCGCAACATTCCCACTATTATTGACTCCTCTCTTGAGAAACCGGGCGCCCGCGAAATGGTGGGACCTTCGGGCGATGATGGTAATGTATATCTTGCGGCCGTAAATGCTGATGTTGGCCTGGTCAATGAAGCCATGTATTATCGGACGAAACCAGTCGAACGTGGACATCTCGGTTTGCGACATGACCGGTTTTAGCAATAGGTTGTTCCATACAAAGCGCTCATTACACTCCACCGAGGTGGAGATGGCAAACTCGGCCGTCGGATTCAGCTTCGAGAACTCGTGCGCAGCCTTCTTGTTGTGCAAGAAATTGGTCTGCATCGAGTTAGTGATATCGTAGGTGTAACTAAAATAAAACGTCTTCCCCAAGTCCAAGTACTTGAAGATCGATAGTAGCTTCTCCTCGTCGCTATATTTCTCCGCCCGCTTATAGTCAAACTGCAACGGAATGAGCTTTGTGTCGTCTATATGATACATGTAATGACCCCCAAGCACGGCGACCTGGCTACATTTAGTGACTACTGAGAGGTAATATCCTTTGGTGAAGCGAATGAAGCCTATGAGGCCATATGCCTGCGCAATCTTGTGGATTCCACCTTCGGTCGACTCATTGAGCCCCTGAATAAGCTCCACCAAGTCCTTCCTTGTGTAAAAATAGCTCTTATCTTCGATTATCGTGAGGCTTTCTGGATCCAGAGGATCTGTCGTTATCTCGATGATCCGGAAAAGACTCTGCTTGGCATTGCTTCCTACGATGTACATGGTGCCATTGGAGTTGTAGATGGTGAACCGCTGGAGAATAATGCGCTTGTTGCTGTATTCTGGGCCCGTTGGTTCCATGAACTCTTCGGTGTCTGAGTCGGTGTCGATGGAGTTTTTCGACTCGTTTGAACGGGCGTCTACAGAATGGCTCTGCGAGGCCACTTCTGGATCTACAGTCATGGTGTACGCTTTCAGGTACGTGTGTTTATGTTTCTCTATAGTTGATGGTGGGGGCCTACTTTCCTGCAGGAACAAACCCTGGAGATTTTGCAGTCGTCAATCCACCGGAGATTAAATACTATTAGCATCACAAAAGATCGTCCGCGCGTCTTCTGATGATCGTGCGTCTCTTGAACGGGTTGAGGTCGTCGAAATCGCGTCTCATGTTTTCTCTCTTGAGTCGTCTGAAGTTTCTCTCACGCTCCAAGTCTCTCTTCTCAATCTCCCACTGACTCAAGACCTCGATCACGGGCTCCCAGGTCGCATTGCCGTTGTTGATGCTGCTGTCTGTTCGGATACGGATGTTTCTCTCGAAAATGAGCCCCGACAATTGCTGGTGCTTGTGCATCTCGAGGTTGTACGAGCCCTCCAACAAGTCCTTCTTCAATCGGAGAATCATCTCGTGCAAGCTGTGCGCGATGGCGGTACGGAACTCCAACGAGAGGCCCATGTCGGCCACCAAGATGTCGGCAAAGTCCTCGGGCGTGATGTCGGTCTGCTTGAGGTCCCACTCAAACTTGTCCTCGTACAATTTACGGTTGAGGTTCACCGAAAGATCTACAATGACATGGTACTCGTTGTCCGGCAATTGCGCGTTGGTCACGGCCTGGTTCTCTTCGATCTGCTTGTTGATGCTGCTGACGATCTCCGACTGGATCAGCAACGGCAACTCAAGCTCCGTCACGAGAAGCGCAGCAAACCGGGACGGCGTCAAGTACGGATCCAGCGGGTTCCACATGAAGTGATCTACAAGCTTCATGCTGCCGCCGCTATACTCGATGCTCAACTTGATGGGTATAAGGGTATTACTGTCGGCTGGCTGCAGCTCGGATGGAGCCATATCTTCGGCCAACGACACGAGCCGTGCCGGCTTCAACATGTGTTTCTGCACCGAGAGCGCGTTGTGGGTGTTGGCCATGGGATTGGCCGCGTTGGCGGCCGTTTCTTCCTCCATATCGAACTCCTCTGCTGGCTGCTCGAACTCCGCATAGTTGATCTGCTGCGCGTTACGTTTGGCGGACCGTTCTTGCGTGACGTTGTTGACGACGATGGCCGTTTCCGGATCTTTGGCCAAACGCAGCGTTAGGCCCGTGCTGAGCGCTTGTGGATCCCAACTTTGGGTTTGGTATGATAACGACATGTATGGGATGAAATGAGGGGGGAAAAGCTAGCGGTTTTTTTGAATTTGACGTTTGAGGGGGATTACGGTTTCGTTTGTGGGGTCTCTCGATGAGCTGTGGCCCGATAGTGTGCTACGGTTATGAATAGTGGAGGTGATATATGGTGTATTGAAAGCGATACAATATTTCATCTTGTGGTACGTGCACGACCGGCAGTACCCTATAGTGAGAGTACGAAAATCGGTTGTATTTTGCCAAGGAGTGAAAAAAACGCGTGTATGGATGGAAACCGCATTCTAGCAGACTTCTTCTCGGGCTCTGCCGTCGCCGACTTGTTCAAGGAGGACGTGTTCTTGGCCCAGAACGCAGAGGAACTCACGAGTTTGCAAGCATGCCAGCCTATATACAAGGCCTTGGACAAACAAAGAGACGGGATTATTCGACAGGTGTCAGAAAACGTTGCTGGTCACGTTTTCCACCCGAAGCCGCCGGCGGAACTGGCCGAGAGCCGGCTGGTGGATGTAGCTAAAGTCATCGAGGCAATGAACGCGCGTATGGCCCGAAATGAGAAATTGCGGAGTGAAATGGACCGCGCCATTGACGAGAAAATGCAATTGTTGGCTGTTTTTGCTGAAGATTTGCGCCGGGGTCAGTTCGACATCGGCGTTGGCGGAAGCGACACTGAGCACTTTGAGGAAGCGTTGGCCAAATCACACCAATGCGTCAAGAAGGAGCAATGACGAAAAAAAGTAGGCTTCTGAAAACTGGAGCTCGGGGTTTGGGGTTCATCACGGCTCATCGACGGCACAGTCAACTGGACGCTCCAGCCCAGACCCAATCCATCGCCAGATATCAAACGTCCAGTTGAGATCTCTGCGGTCGCCGATGAAGTGCGACAGCTCAATGGCTCCGCCGCGACTGGGCCAAATGTAGACCAACTGGCCGACCCGCGAATGCACCAAGGCCATGGCACACATGGTGCATGGCTCATGGGTGGTGTAAACCAATAGATCATGGCAAAGGTATCCCAATTGATGCAGCAGATCGCCCGAGGCGCGATGGGCCTTTTCGCCATCGGCATGTTGTGCAATTGCGTTCATGACGCTGTGATGCAATGGATGTTCTTTGCGGTTATCTGTGGCTATATGGAGCACCGTAATATGTCCAGTTGCAGGGTCTTTCTTTGCGAGGATGGTGGCCATCGCGCCGCTCGACAACAATTGATCAATGATCATCTGTTCGCGCTCGAGATCAAACCGCGCCGTGATGAGGTCCTGCTGGTTTGGGTTCCCCTTCCATGACAATGGCCAGTAGTCCTCGCTCCACCGCAATGCCTGCTCTTTGGTCATTGGCCGCTCGTCGGAGATAGCGTGCGTGAACAATTTCGCAGCATCCAAGTCTGTATCGAAACTTTCTCTCAAAATCTCCAAAAGCTCGTCTTTACTCTCCATCACTGTAGCCGAACATAGAAGCACCTGTAGTACCACCGTCCCCTCCACAGCCACCTTCCGGAACCGTTTTGCGTGCGTGTAATCCGACAGATCAAGCGGCTTGATCTTCTTTTCCACCACGTCCACCATTTTTTTCGTCTGCTGTGGGGAAATTTCACACACCCAGATCGAGCTCATCGCAGGTACATGTTCGGGCCCCGTGAAGCCATTGCTGCGCCGGATTTGCTTGAGACATCCTCCGATCGTGGCCTGCTCGACATCGACATTGTCGGGAGTCTTGATTTTGCCCATCTGTGCTGGTTTTGGCTGAGATAAGTGCGAGTAGCCGTTGTGGAGATATGCTGGCGCTCAAGGTGGGCCTTTTGCAGTATATTGGCGACGAATTTGGCCCGGAATTGGCGGCGCGGCTACTTGACGGAAATGAATTCGACGGAAATATCGATGCGTTCCGTGTTTTTCTACAACAGACAGTGGTGCTAAAACCAACCAGTGGCCGGGGCGGCACTTTGCCCGCGCAAGATGTATGTGCGCGAGACATCCCGTTTCTGGAATTCGTGGATATCATTTTCAAGCTGCAGTTCGGTGCGGCGTCGGATATAGGCTCTGCGGACGCCTGGTTGGGGCCAGCAGAAGATAGTCTCGGCAAAACGGTGCGGTTCCGCTTCCAGTCAAGTCTGCTCAAGACGGCCATGTGGGCTAAGCTCTGCGAGCGGTTGGGCCGACCGGCTTTTCTTCGCCTTCTCACGGGTGTTTTGGCTGTTTTCCCGGATACTTCTGCTCAACCTAACCTCAAATGGGAGACCTTCAGATACCGGCGCCCAGCCGAAAACACCTACAACATTCGCAAAACCCGGATGTACTACCGGGTCAGCAATCTGGTCAAACACATCAGGTTTATGGGTGCTCCGACCCAGGTCCTTCTTGATGAGATCTGTGGTGCGCCCATTGGCAAGTCGAAGAAGGTGCGGAAGTTGCGCAATCTCATCGAACATGCTAAGAGACGGGAGCTGAGCATTGACTACTTGAGATTGAGGAGGTCCATCGTCACGCGGGCTGATTCGTGCGACACTGTGTTTGCGTATTGCTCTGCTCCAAACCAAGTGATCAGATTCGTACTTGTGGTGGTGTATCGTTTGTTGCCATCGCAGACATTTGGCTCGGCGGAAAATCGATCGAAGCTTTCGAAGGCGATCATGACCTTCATGCTGCTGTCTCGCTTTGACACCTTCGATGTGTGTGCCTTTGTGGGATCCCTCAAAGTGAAGGATATCCCCTGGCTCGGCAAATCAGAGAAGATTACTTCCGTGCAAGACTTGGAGCTGCGAACTACAATTCTCAGAGGATTTTTCAAGTTTCTCTTTGGTGTTCTTATCGTCAGAATAGTGAGCAGGTTTTGGTACGTCACGGAAAGCCCGATTGTAGATGCTTCTCCGAACCTCTATTTTCCTCATAGTACATGGAAGCGGATCACAAGAGTGTGGTTGCAGGAATATATCCTCCGTTTCCTTTGCAAGGTTGAATGCCCTTTCGATATGAGTGCTCCTCAGAAGAACATAGCTAATTTCGGTATTCTCCGACTCATTCCAAAGAAGAGTGATCTACGGCCCTTGTGTGTACCATGCTCCTTTCCAATTGGTCCCGAATTCAAGAAAGAAGCACATCCAGGCTTCTCTAGAAAGCAGACATTCACTCCAGATAGAATCAGGCCCATACGCGATATTCTCCGCTTCCAGCAAGCAAGATACGTAAACGCCTACCCGAGTTCTTCGACTGGATGTCACCTGGCAAGTGTTGTTGGAAAGAAAATACTCGAATTTAGACAGCGTTTGCTTCAACATGGCGGCATTCCTCCCCTATATGGGGTCCAATTTGACATGAAGCATTGCTACGACAACCTAAATCAAGCTAAGATCATCACATGCATTGAAGAATTGTTTGCAATCGAGTCAAACCACGAGGAATACTTCTTGCGAAACGTTAGCTCTTATTCGTCCAGCTGCCTGTCATATCGCAAGAACTTCAATCTAATTAGCGTCAGAAAAGACATTGAAACCCTTGACGTGGCCCAGAATGATAAATATGCCGCCAGAAAGGACGTGGTGGTTGATAACGGCAGGCTTGCAAAGTACAACAAAAGCCATGTCATTGACTTGGTGCGAAGTCAAGTGATTGAATCTGTTGTGCAGATTCCAGATGACAAATTTCAATTCTTCAAGAGAACAAGGGGTGTATTCCAAGGCTTTCCTTTGCTGGCAACACTCTGTGATGTCGTATACAACTCGCTCGTGGACAATGTCATTCTCTGTGGGTTGATGGACAAGAGCGGCACGCATTCGCTTCTATTGCGCTTGGCAGACGATTTTCTCTTCATATCCACTTCAAAAGAAGTCTGTCACAAGGCTTACGTGAACGCTGTGTCGGCGGAAGCCCAAAGATATGGAGCCTACGTCAACATGGATAAGCTAAAGTTCCTTGACTCAAGCGTACCAGCCCAAAGTTCAGCCTCTTTTGTGGGTCTCAGCATTGACATGAAATCCTTGTCAATCCATCAGGGATCCGCATTACGGATAAGAATACCCCAAAGCTGTCGGAAGTCTCTCAAGGGATCAGTGCAATACATTCTTCGTTTTCTCTTCCAACGACTCCAGGATTACCTCATTGATTTAGATCTAGTTACAGTTGAGACCGCTTTAGATAGTATCGACGAGATCCTCGCGCCGATACTCCAAATCACTACGCAACTTTTCCAAGAAGCAGAGGGACTCCCAGAGAGAGCCAAATTGGCCGAAAGTCACGTCTTCAATATTGTAAACGGTGTGATACAACGATGGACTACAGTCAATGGCGATGGTATTTATTTAAAGTGCATGGGACCCTACTTAGAATCAGTTTTCAACCGTATGGTAGAAGCAATCGGCAACATACCCGTATAATATTATAAATATATGCATCAGACTAGTCTAAACAACCCCAAATGTACTTTTAAAATTCTCGAGATCTCTCTCCTGGCGCATGCGCTCGACTTCCTCAATCCCGCCAGATTTCTTGAGCTTTTGGTCAGCGACAAAGCCACCTAGTTCCTCCTGGAACTCATTAAGACTCTCGGCTTCTCGCTCCTTCTTACGTATTCTTTCAGCACGAGCGATAGCATCAAGGCGACTAGCGTGATCAGGCACTAGGTGGTTGACCTCATTGAGGACCGCATCTTTCAAGCCATGGATGCTTTCACCTGGTTCCATGAGTGGGATCCGGTTCGCGAAATTAGTCTTTTTCTGGGGCTGCTTGCTTTGTTCAGAGCAGCATTTCTCGATCAACTCGAAGGTTTCTCTGATCTTGTTGATGTCTTCGTTGAGGTCTCTGGTCAAATCATCTTGCAAGTTGAAGAACTGTTGCTCTTCACACACCTTGTCAAGCTCGGCCTCCCAGATTTTCTTCCAAGATGGCTTGCCATCATGAATGTAGGATACCAAGGACTGGAGAGAGTCCTCCGCATCTGCTATTTCTTTGGCAGTCGCAGATAATTGCTTGGATCCCAAGCGCACGCCTCTTTGAGCCACATCTTTTCTCAAATCCTCCATCATATCTTGCAAGTCATCCACCTTCGTAAGCAATGAGTCGGATTCCTCCGAAAGCCGGGCATAACTGTGTTGCATGAATGTGCGATGTGAGTTTTGAGAAGTATCCGAGGATTCCAATGAGACCAGCTTGAGAGCAGCAAGTTGTTCTGTTAGGTCGGTGAGAGTTGTTTTCATGATTTCAGTTTTGGCGCGATGGGATTGTTTGAGACTGTTCACTTCTTGTTGAAGTTGGTTTATGAGCTTCAAGTGATCGACATCGCTGGCCTTCACTGTTGAGTCTTGAGAAATGATTGGCGTTGCAGCTCTCTGGTTCAACTCAATTTGTGAAATTTGATTTCCGACCTGTTCTATGATCTTACTAGATATTGTCAGCATTTGCTTTTCAAGGCTCAGGATTTTGGAGTTGAGGGTATCCATGGTGACATCGTCGGCGTTATGCTCTTTCAACTCAATTAAAGACCCACTATGAATTTCGTCATGAATAGCGCTTTCTTCTAGCTCATATGACACAGATGTACGTGGGTCTACGATGTATATGGAGGGAAACGAGGTGACGCCAGGAGAGTAGGCAAACTTCTCGACAAAGAGGAGACGGAGAGAGGTCATGCTTGTTGGTAATTGGACAGGGCTCTTTTTCGTTGCACCCTTGAGCCGGAGAAAAATGTAGTTCTGTGACGAGCCTTGCTCTGCATCAACCACTTCTGAACTGGGTTCGACGTGGCTTTCAGCTGGCGGCTGTTCATTCTTCAATTCTGCAAGGACCGAGTCGCGCGTCTGGTTAGATTCTGCGCTGAGCTTCGGAAGCTGGTTCCCGGAGAAATTGGCAAGTTTGGCAAACTGATATGCGCTGAATCGCTTCGACGCTCTTCTCAGAATCACGTTATTCTTTTGCAACTGCGCGAGCGCACGATCGCTCGCGCCCATAGACGAGTCGGAGTTCTCGCCAGCATCCTGGGCAATATTGGCACTTCCCCGTTTGGCTACAGTTATACTACTATTTCCGTAAGGAGCTTCCGTCGCATGAACCTCAGGGCTCAGCGGCAGACTCGGAACCTCGGTCACAAAGTGCTGGTCTACAAGCGGTGACGGTCTAGCGGACAGTGCAGCGGAGTGGGCACCGCTTCTCTCGGGACTTCTAGTCTGTTGCTTCTCCAGCAGCTCCGCAAGCAGCACTGCACGGCTCTGTTTCTGCTTCAAGCTCAGAAGCAAGTTGACGATGATGTTACGGATGTTGGGGAGAAATCGGTCGAGATTTTCTTGCGTGGGAGCTTCACTCAATGCGGACTCAAGCACGATTCGAAGCGCTCGTGGGACATCGCCCAAGTCGGAAATGTCAACGCCGGCAGCCGCAAACGCTCGCGTGGCTGCGCGGAAGTCGTTGCCGAGCTTGACGTACGCATCGGAGACAAACTTATCGTCGGCTTCCTGTCTGGCCCATTGGGTCAACGATTCGAGAAGATGTTTGGTGGAAACAAGCAATCGCGTGACGCTGCTTTCGATGGTGCTCATGGACGATCGCTTGCGTGAAGACGCCTTGCCGGTCGCCAGCGAGTAGCGCTGAGTAGACATGGGTGGTGGTGTGTTTGGTATTATGGGTTATTTACAGGAGTATGGTCGCCAATTGGATCTGATTGGATGGGGCGGGATGTACAGCGCCAGTTCTACGAGTGGTTGGGAGCGTTTTTGCGGCCAGATATCGGCGTGTGCAGCTGTTTGGCGGTGTTTGGTGTTGATGGGTTTGGTAGTAGTAGATAGTGAGGCATATAGTGGATCTAGGGTAGGGGAAACGAGATCTTCGGGAATGTGGGCTGGAATACGGGGAAATTTTTTGATCTGATTGGTAGTTCATTGTAGGATTGTTTGGAATTTTTTATTTGAAACGTTCCCTTTTGTTAATGAGTGGTAGCAGTGATGGGGGAACAAGTGAACAAACCAGATCGCGAGATCTTACCGGGGTACCGCCTATAAAAATATCCAATTCTGAATTCTCTATACCAAATATATATGCATCCAATCATAGAACGCGATCTCCGTTGCTTATGTAGTTCCTAAACTCGAGGCTACGAGAAATACCGGGAAACAGCCTCCAGGTTGGCATATGGCTGAAGCACCGCCATGGCCTTGTCTTGCGGCATCAGCTGCAAAAGCTCCCGAGCTGCCCTTGCGGCGTGTTCTGCCTGCGATCCCGTAACAGCATGCTCGTTGATGGCGTGGATGATGGCATCCACAACTTTTGGCTCGTGGCCGCCCAAAACTGGGTGCTTGTTGTCAATTAACGTGGCCAAGAATGCGTATGTGGTGGATGCAGCCTCGGCGTCTTGGAGCACAGGGAGAAGAATGATCCATTGCTTCAACACCTCGTCCAAGTTGGGGATGGACGAGCCGAAGCTCTGGCAGATCTTTGCAATGGCCAGGACGCAGTTTTCGGTCGAATTGATGTTCTCCTCTGCGCGCGCATCGGGGAAGGTTGCGACCTTGAAGAGAGGCATGAGTGCCTCGATGCAGAGCTTCATGTATAGGTTCTCGCCGTTTTGAGCAGCCATGCCGATGGCGTATGCAGAGGCTTGACGAATGCTGGCCTGTGGCGCTGTCAAACAGTTGGAAATGATGTATGTGAGGAAGTTGCCCTGGTCCAGAGCAGAACCGCAGTGTTCCATGACATCACAGATGATGGAGAGTCCACAGAGCTTGATATCGGCGATATCGTCTGAGATAAATGTGGAAACGAGCTCGGCCAAGCTTGAGTTGTATTCTTCAATGAAAGTGGCCTTGGCGTTGGTGAAGATCGCAGTGATTGCCTTGTTGATTTCATCAAGGAGCTCTTCATCGGTGTACTCGTCTTCCGACTCGTCAATCTCCTCTCTGTACTCGTCATCGTCATGTTCTCTCTTCTTGATACGGGAATAGATTCCGCTCAAGTTGTCCTCAATAGCGACCGCCAACTGGTGCATTTGGTCTTTGGTAAGCGAACCAGGAGCTAAAAGATTCGTGCACTCGACAATGGTAGTGTAGTACGCTACAATGAGCTCTGGAACAGGGTCCTGTGTGACAGCCTCGGTTAATCTCAGACAAATGAGGTTCCACACAGCCAAAGCGTCTGGAGAGTTCCATGAGCTGACTGCAATGGTACATTTCAACAAAGCGCCCAACGACAAGGCTGCAGAACCTCTCACGCCATCATGCAAGTAGAAGTCAAGAGCAGGAAGGGCAATGTCCTGAAGAATTTCTTGAACGTAAGGCTGGAAGGCACCTCCGAGTTGAGTAGCATAGATTCGAAGCAAGTCCAATGCCGAAGACTTCTCGTCGAGAGAAGCGGTGTGCACGGCAATCAACTTACCAGATAAACTGATGATATCCCATTCTTCGTTGTTGGCAAAGTCTTGGGCCTCGTCTTCTTCAAGTAAAGAAATATCTTGAGCCGCCTTGGCTGCGGTCAACAATGGGGGAAGCACAATCGGCAAGTAGGGGACAAAATCTTTGCCAATGATTCTACAGATTCTGCTCCAGCCCAGTTCTAGGTATGGCTTCACAGGGCCGTCGTCGTCAGCGGTCTCTTGGAGTCTACCCATAATGTTAATGAGCTCTTGACAATGAGGACCCAAGTTGTCTCTACCAACAGCCGAAGCAATCAAAGTAGCACACTCTACACACTTTGCAGTAAGCATTTGGTTCTCAGGGCCCAAGTCGGTGCGCAAAAAGTCCATGAGCATTGGAAGCAAGGTGTTGTGGTATTTGATGAACTTCTTCTCGGCGGCATCGGCAATGGTTGCAATAGTGGTCAAAGCTTGTTCTTGCACGTAACGCTTAGGGGACAGCAATAATCCAACAAGGTTGTTCAACAAGTCGTCCAAGTATGGCTCCAACACTTCCTTGGTTGCAGCTTCACAGAAATTGACCAAGGCTGCAGCACCATGGGCCTGGACTCTAGGAACAGATTTGTTAGTCAACTTAGACACAAGAGCAGGAACAATACGGTCACCGGCGGTTCTCTGGATGTCGTCCGCAAAATCAGTGGAGATTTGGCCCAAGACATTACAGCAAGCGTACTGGACTCTTGGATGTGGGTGTTCCAAGGTAGGCATCACCATATCGAGCAACTTTGGGATTTCGGTCACCAAAACATCGGCGCAGCCCTCAGCAGCCGAGGATAACGCCATGAGCGCGGCGAAAGTCTCACGCCAGTTGGGCAGCTGGATCAAAGCAGGCAAGTACTGGAACAATGGCGCCGCCAAGTACTGACCTCCCAACTTCAAGGAGACTCTATCCAAGGAGTGTCTGGCCGAGTCGTACTCGGGTTCCAGCTCATAGTCCTCGTCGTTTGTGTCGTTGTTCCACTCAGCCGCATCGTCATCGTCCTCGCTGACTTCGGTGAGCATGGACAACGTGATGAGAACCATAGTGGAGGTGTAAGATGGAGTCTGCTTGCACATGGTAGGAGAAACCTCGGAGAAGGTGGTCAACAACTCCAACGCAGCCAATCTGGTGGTGGAGGCCAAGTCTCTGTTCTTGGCGACGGTGGAGCAGAAATCGATGATCGTGGGGAACATGTCCTTGAACATTTTGGGAGCCAATTCTACGAGGTCGATCAAGGACTGCAACACATTGGCCAAGGCCTCGTCCTGCCCGTTCAGAAGGAATCTAGGGAGAGAGTTCAACAAGTTGGGCAAGATCGGGGTCAACGACTGCCAGATGCTCTTAGGAAGTTCTCTAAAAAAAGCTACAAACGCCGTGCAGGCCGCGATCCGCACCTCGTCGTCGTCGTCGCTGAAGCCGTTGTTGAACACAGGCAAGATCTCGGCCACAAACAGGCTCTCTATGAGCTCCGGCAGCGTCGAGAGAATACGGAACGCACTCTCGCGGAAACTGGCGTTGGGATTGACGGCAGCCTGCAAGATCGCAGGCACAAGCTCGGGCCAGGTTCCCTTTGGAGAGGCATCTTCTTTAGCCACCTCGGAGACAGCATCGGCGATCTTACGGCGCACCTGCGGGCTCTGGTCCGACACAAACCCCTGGAGCAAAATGGTGCGGATCTCGTGTCTGACGGGCTCCTCCAACACGCCAATGGTACGTTCACTGATGCTGTTGAACTCTTTGGGACTACGGATGGCCTGGCGACGGAACAACACCGCGGAAAAGGCCTTGACGCTATCATCGGCGCCACCGGCCGCGGTGCTGGCGAGGTAGGCCAAAAACACGCCGATTTTCTCGGGCGATCTCCACTCTTGGTCGAGGGTTTTTTCTGCTTTGGACCGGATCTGGTTATCTGGAGACATTAGGCCTTGGAGAAGCGGGCCCAACGAGGCCACCAAGTCGGCGGAAAACTGCATGTGGAACGGGGATGGAGTGGGCCACAGGAGGTCTGCAGAACAAGCAGGATGGAGGGGGTGGAAGGGTGGATTGAATGTGGTTGTAAAAAGAAGACCAGGCAGCGGAGTGCAGATAGACCGCAGAGGGTCTATATTTTTCAGACGATGTAATGGAGAGATGGGGTGAGGGAAGAATGGGGTTTTTTTTTGGATATTGGGAAATTGGAAGATGTAATGAGGTGGTGTTTGGATTTTTTTGGAAAAAAATGTATTTTGTCATTTGTTTGGGGTGATTGACAATTGTGGATGAGATAGGTAATGCTCTGTGACAATTGAAAACGGAGTGAAACAGGGGGATGAGAAGGGTTCTAATATTGAACTTTATTCTTATTTTTTACTTATTTACCCCTTTCCTTTTAGATCTTTAATATTGGAATGTTATTGGAATGTTAGTTTTTGGAATTGCATTTGAGTACGAGTTCAATGGAATCTCTTTGTCACTATAGCATTGTTTCCCTGTGAGTAAGGAAAAAATTCCAAAAACAAATTTTTTATAATTCGGATTGTCACAAAAATGCTTGCAGTCGGTCGGTTGAATTTAATTCATACCTTGGACTCTACAACCCTACTACGTAAATACTCTACCCAAGCATGGCATTTTTTTCGTTCAGGACTTACTCAAAAGCAATTCACGCAGTCGACGAGTTTCTCGCCAGCATAATTGAGTTCAGTCAAAAAAACAACTTAGTTTCTCACTTGACGCTTTTTTGAGAATAAAACGTATGCGACATTCCTATTTTCAATAGCTCAAGCTTCTGAATTCCAGAAGTGAATTTAAAAAACACTTTCAAGTTCTTACTACATCACGAAAATCACTTTCACATCTCACTACATTGCAAATCCCCATGGAACTCTATGACTGATACACTATATGACTTGCAACTACTTTTTCAAGATGGTAATGACATCCTCATCCTGCAACGGATGAGACAAACCAACAATCTGCGGCTGGTGCTTCACAGAGGTACCAAACACCACCGCGTTTCTGAAATCCTCCACCAACGACTTGTGGATGGAGTTACAGAAGTCCTCCACCGAACATCTATCGTTACGCAACACCACAGGCTCGTTGAAGTCGGGTAGCTTACCCTTGGGCTTGGTGTACACTCTGACCAACTTCAAGCGGCTCCACATCATCTCCAACAAGTCGTCCAAGTTCCAGCCGTTACCGGACGAAATGGGGATGGCGTTGGGGATCTTGTAAAGCAAGTCAAGCTCCTCGATGGAGAAAGAGTCGATTTTGTTCAACACGTAGATGGCAGGAATGTATCTTCTGGACTTGGCCTCGATGGCATCGATCAAGTCGTCGACGGTGGCATCGCACCGGAACGCAATGTTGGCAGAGTTGATCTTATACTCCGACATGACCGCCTTGATCTCTCCGTCGTCCAAGTGGGTCAAGGGCGACGTGGTGGTGATGTTGATACCTCCACGCTCCTTCTTGTTGATGACAATGTTGGGAGGTTCTTTGTTGATTCTGATACCCACACCCTCCAACTCCTTCTCGATGATCTGTTTGTGCTGCAATGGCTTGTTGACATCAAGCACCAAGAACAACAAATTGACGGATCTGGCCACAGCAATGACCTGACGACCTCTACCTTTACCATCCTTGGCACCTTCAATGATACCAGGAAGATCCAACATCTGGATCTTGGCACCCTTATATTTGATGACACCCGGAACCGTGGTCAAGGTTGTGAACTCGTACGCAGCCGCTTCGGAGTGGGTTCCGGTAAGTTTCGATAAAAGCGTCGATTTTCCCACGGACGGAAAACCCACAAATCCAATGGTGGCCACACCGGTACGGGCCACATCGAACCCGGCACCGCCTCCACCTCCACCGCCGGTGGAGTCTGACAAGAGTTCTCTTCTTAGTTTGGCGAGTTTGGCCTTTAGTTGGCCCAAATGGAACGAGGTAGCCTTGTTCTTCTGTGTTTTGGCCATCTCATCCTCGATGGCCTTGATTTTTTCTACGGTGGTCATGGTGGGCGTAGAGCACAGTAACTTTTACACTTTGGGAGATGGTCTAGACTAGGGGAGGGGGAGTATTTCGGTTTGGGTGGAAAAGAGAAGTGCAATGCTTCTGAAAAAAAAATGTGGTGGGTGCAGGAATTTGCAGCCAGACAGTGAAGGAGAAAAGGTGGAGGAGAGAGAGGAATGGTGGGAGGAGGTTGGACGGGTGAAGCTGGTTTTGGATTGAGTTTCTGGGAATTATATATTTTTTTTGGTTTCGGGTTGCTGGTGTTGGTATTGGGTTGATGGTGTTGGATAGAAAGAGATGGTAGATTCTATATGTATTATTGTTCTATGGGAAATGAGTTGACCGAGAAGGAGTTTCAATTTTTTTTCCTGTTCTTGAGTCGTGTTTTGAATTTGCTTGATATACTTTTAGGCACTTTACTCTGCAATTTGGTCTCCTGCCTTTTCATTAGTGGAGATGGGCCTACAAGTCAAACGAGATAGAATAAGAAACACTCATTCATACAACTCGAAATTTTTATCATTTACACAATTTACAGTTTATGATGTAGTCGTCACTGGAAATCAGCCCAAACATTCACCTCTACTGAACCCATAATGCACAGCAAACGACGATGAGAACCCAAGACAACAATCAAAAGAACCAACGCACGCAAACCGAAACAAAGAAACAGTAAACTGGACAGAAAGTAAAAAAAAAAGATCAACGAAAAAGAAAGAAAATAAGAACAGTAACCTAATTGTTCCTTCTCCCTCAGCTCACATCTTCCTACAGAACCTCACCCAAACAAGGATAAACCACCCCGCCAAAGAACCCAGCCTGAAAAAACAGCCAATAACTATCCGACGCAATTTCGTCGAAAACCATTTCCCCCAATACCACCCACTCTCCCCAACTACTCTCGTTTTTTGTCATCGCTCCTGCACACCACCCAGCCCACCTCACTAGGTGAAAAATTCCCCCATATCCACTGTCAGACACCACAAAAATGGCGAAAAAAGGTAAAAAATCCGCCAACTGGGACGACGATGAAGACATGTACGAGCAGGCGCCCGCCGAGGACTTCGGCGCCGACGTCTCTGAGTCTCCAGCGCCCGAAGAGGCCCAAGAACCCGCTTCCACCGACTTTTTGAGCTCCATCAGAAGCTCCAAACAGAAGAAGCAGGCCAAGGAACAGGAGGAAAAGGACAAGAAGGACGGCCCCAAGTTGTTGTCGAAAAAAGAAAAGGAGAAGTTGAAGAAGGAGGCCGAGAAGTTGGCCAAGAAGGAGGCCGCCAACAAGAAGAAGGCCGACCAGGCCGCCAAGAAGGAACAGATCAAGGAGGCCAACAAGAAAAACGCCGCCTCCAACTTGGAGAAGAAGGAGGCCAGTGCCTCTGCTGAAAGCCCCGAGCCTCTGGCTGCGGCCGATGCCGATGCTGCTCCTAAGGCTGCTCCTGCTAAGAAGGGTAAGAAGGCTCCTGCCGGTCTTGCTGCCTTGAAGCGTCAGCTTGAGTTGAAGAAGCAGATGGAGGACGAGCAGAAGCGTTACGAGGAGGAGGAAGAACAACGTAGAGTCGAGGAGGAGCAGGCCCAGGCTGCGCAAGAGGCCGAGCAGGCCGCCGCCAAGGCCGCCAAGAAGGAGAAGGAGCGGTTGAGAAAGGAGCGCTTGAAGGCCGAGGGTAAGTTGTTGACCAAGAAGCAGAAGGAGGAGAAGCGTGCCCAAGAGCGTCGTCGTGAGTTGTTGTTGCAGTCTTCCAACGTCACCATCCGTGCGTTGGAGAAGAAGGACGGTGACCAGGAGGATGCCGAGGGTGAGAAGAAGCCCAAGAGAGTCGTCTACACCAAGAAGAAGTCCACCAAGCCAAAGACGTTCGAGCAGAAGCACACCAAACAGGCTGCTCCTGAAGAGAAGAAGGAGGAGGCCGAGGATGTGGTCGACGACTGGGAGGCTCTTTTGGAGGACGAGGACGCTGCCGAGGACTGGGAAACCTCCTTGCAGCAAGACGAGAAGGCCGACGAAGAGGACGTCGAGGAAGACGCTCAAGACGACGCCGATGAAGAAAACGATGATGACGCCGCCGTCAAGGCTGCCCAAGCCGCCGCTCAAGCTGCCGAGATTGCCCGTCTTGAGGCTGAAAAGGCCCGCCAACTCGAAGAGGAGAACGCCCGCAAGGCCGCCGAGGCCGAGGCTTTGGTCAAGAAGGCTCCTGCCACCTCCGACAAGGAGCTCAGATCTCCTATCTGTTGTATCTTGGGTCACGTCGATACCGGTAAGACCAAGTTGTTGGACAAGATCAGACAGACCAACGTCCAGGGTGGTGAGGCCGGTGGTATCACCCAACAAATCGGTGCCACCTACTTCCCAGTGGACGCCATCAAGCAAAAGACTGCAGTGATGGCCAAGTACGAGAAGGCCGTGTACGAGGTGCCCGGTCTTTTGATCATCGATACTCCAGGTCACGAGTCCTTCACCAACTTGAGATCGCGTGGTTCATCCTTGTGTAACATTGCCATTTTGGTCATCGATATCATGCACGGTTTGGAACAGCAAACGTTGGAGTCCATCAGATTGTTGAGAGACAGAAAGGCTCCTTTCATTGTCGCCTTGAACAAGATCGACAGATTGTACGACTGGAAGGCCACTCCTAATGAGTCTTTCCGTGGTTCCTACACCCAGCAAAGCAAGTCCGTCCAAGACGAGTTCATGACCAGATACGAACAGATCAAGGTCGCCTTGGCTGAGCAGGGATTGAACTCCGAGTTGTACTTCCAGAACAAGAACATGTCCAAGTACGTTTCCATTGTGCCTACGTCCGCCGTCACCGGTGAGGGTGTTCCTGATTTGTTGTGGTTGTTGCTCGAGTTGACCCAGAAGAGAATGTCCAAGCAGTTGATGTACTTGTCCAAGGTCGAGGCCACCATCTTGGAAGTCAAGGTTGTGGAGGGTTTCGGTTACACCATCGACGTTGTTTTGTCGAACGGTGTCTTGCGTGAAGGAGACCGTGTTGTTCTCTGTGGTTTGAATGGACCGATCGCCACAAATATCAGAGCGTTGCTTACGCCGCCACCATCGCGTGAGTTGCGTATCAAATCCGAATACATCCACCACAAGGAGGTCAAGGCCGCTTTGGGTGTCAAGATCGCTGCCAACGACTTGGAGAAGGCTGTTGCCGGTTCCCGGTTGATGGTTGTTGGCGACGACGACGACGAAGACGATCTCATGGAGGAGGTCATGGACGACTTGACCGGCTTGTTGGACTCCGTCGACAGCTCCGGTAAGGGTGTGGTTGTGCAAGCCTCCACGTTGGGATCGTTGGAGGCTCTTTTGGACTTCTTGAAGGACATGAAGATTCCAGTGATGTCCATCGGCTTGGGTCCCGTCTACAAGAGAGACGTGATGAAGGCCACCACGATGTTGGAGAAGGCGCCCGAGTTGGCCATCATGTTGTGTTTCGACGTGAAGGTTGACAAGGAGGCCGAGCAATACGCCGAGGAGCAACACATCAAGATCTTCAACGCCGACATCATCTACCACTTGTTCGACCAGTTCACAGCATACCAAGCTAAGTTGCTCGAGCAGCGTCGTAAGGACTTCTTGGAGTACGCGGTGATGCCATGTGTGTTGAAGACCATCCAGATCATCAACAAGAGAAACCCAATGATCATTGGTGTGGATGTCATGGAGGGAGCCGTCCGTATCGGAACGCCTATCTGTGCGGTGCGCAGAGAGCCCGGCTCTTCCGTTCCAAACGTGCTTGTGTTGGGTAGAGTGTCCTCGTTGGAGGTGAACCACAAGTCTGTGGACATTGTCAAGAAGGGACAAACGGCTGCCGGTGTTGCCATGAGATTGGAAAACCCAAGTGCCGCCCAGCCTACGTGGGGCCGTCATGTCGATGAGACCGACAACTTGTACTCTTTGATTTCGAGAAAGTCGATTGACACGTTGAAGGACCCTGCGTTCAGAGACACTGTTTCGAGGGACGACTGGTTGTTGATCAAGAAGTTGAAGCCTGTATTCGACATTAAGTAAATTTAGTAGTCGAACAATGAGATATATTGCATGGTGAAGTGATGTAGCGCCGGGAAAAGTCTTGCAGAAAGGGTAAAGCCAATGGAAAGTACGGTAATGCTTTAATCAGTTCAGAATAAATCAGAAACATGAGAATGTTTGTTGGCGAAGGTGAATTCCAGTGTTAGTGTTAACTCTGGATGTATTGTGAGCTTAGAGAGGTAGACCACAAAGCGAAAGCTGAAAGAAAGAAAACCGAAGAAAATATAAATTCCGAAACCAAAATACAACATATAAAATACGAAATACAAAATTCTTGTTCCTTATACCATTCTACAGATACTTCTACAGTACACACCATACAAGCACACCACCCAAAAGTAGCAGCCCATAAACCAAACCAAACCTGACAAACCAAAAGAAAAAAAAATCACACACACTGAACAACCCAAAATACCCAATATATATATCCACCAAGACATCCTCCACCTCCCATATTCTCTCCCCCATTTCCTTCCCCCGGCCCCTATGCCGTCCCTCACCTCACCCACCCAATCATCTCCATCTCTTCTCCAATCACCAACCACCAATGCAAGACTTACCGCCCATCGGAGGCTACGAGCCCGTTCAATGGAAGAGAAACTTGCCCTCGCGCGGCTTCAGAGGCAGTGTCTATTTCTGGGGCATCCTGGGCCTCATGGCGTTCGGCTTCTACCGCTTCTACAAGGGTGTCGATGAACAACGAGAACTCTCGCGCGAGAGACAGTGGGCGCGCTTCAATCTCGAGCCCTTGTTGCGTGCGGAGGAGGACAGACACCTTGCGCGCCGGTACTTTGCGGAGATGCGCAGACAGCTGGTGGTGGCCGAGTCCATGAGTGCTGAGGACAGGGCCAAGTTCGAGGAGCCCATTTACAACGACAAGAGCAAGACGAGGTTTCCACGGTACACTGCGGGTCTCAGTCCTGCCGAGCGCTAGGAGATCATGGTACCTATCATAAAGTACAGTGGAGTGACAGTACAGTGGAGTGACAGTACAGTTGAGAGGTACAGTGGTAAAGTAAAAGATACAGGGGTAAAGTAAAGAGATACAAAAATAAAGAGTAGCTAACGGTATCTTGTTTCATTCTCACAGACTCCACTCATCCCATCAGACGGTGCTTGCACTGACGTAGCCTATGGCAACAGATACATTCAATATATAAAGATATAAGAGCCCCCAAGACGGGCAGCATAACATTCGCAGCGTAAAAAACAGACACCTAACCAATCATTTCCCTTTTCCTCTTTTTCTTTTTTTTAATTTCCTTTTCCTTCTTTCTTTTCTCTCTTCATTGCTTAGTACTTATTATTACTCACTACGCAATTTCCAGATCCCTTATCGCATACTGCCTTTTCCCCCAATGACCACCAAAATCGCCGCCGCACACCAGGTCCACCAAATCTTGGCCGACTACGACTACTTCCTCTTCGACTGCGACGGCGTCATCTGGTTGGGCGACCACATCTTGCCCCATGTGGTGGAAACGTTGGCGCTCTTGAAGAAACACAACAAGACCGTTTTTTTCGTGACAAACAACTCGTCCAAGGCACGTGACGACTACTTGGAGAAGTTCCAGAAACTCGGAATCCCCGACGTCGACAAAACGGAGGTCTTTGGCTCCTCCTATGCGCTGGCCGTCTATGTCGAGAAGATCTTGAAGCTTCCCAAGGACAAAAAGGTGTGGGTTTTGGGCGAGGCCGGTATTGAGAAGGAGCTCCGCGCGTTGGGCTACACGACTTTGGGCGGCACTGATCCGGCGCTTGTTGCTGATGGGCTTAAGTTCGATGCTAGCCATCCGGCACTTACGCAGTTGGATCCGGACGTGGGCGCTGTGGTGGCCGGTTTGTCGCTCAATATCAACTACTTGAAGCTTTCGGCCACGTTGCAGTACTTGCTCAAGGATAACAAGACCATTCCGTTCATTGCTACCAACATCGACCTGACGTTCCCCTCCAAGGGCATGCTCTTGATTGGTGCGGGCTCCATCATCGAGACCGTTTCCTTTGCGAGCGGCAGACAGCCCGATGCCATCTGTGGCAAGCCCAACTTGTCGATGATGAACTCCATCAAGGCCGATTGTCCTGGCTTGAAGGAGAACCCCAAGAGAGGTCTCATGGTGGGCGACCGGTTGAACACCGACATGAAGTTTGGCCGCGACGGTGGTCTCGACACGCTTTTGGTGCTTACGGGTATCGAGAAGGAGGAGGTTGTCAAGGCGCTTCCTTCGGAGACTGCTCCCACTTACTATGCGGACAAGTTGGGTGACTTTTTTGAGCTCTTGCAGTAGACATAGATTGATAGATTATAGATATTAGACCTTAGATTGTTACATGTGTTTTTGTTGTAGAGCAGTGCACTTGTTCAGTACTTTCTTTTGACTGGATTGAGTTGTAACTTAGCTGACAGAGTTGCAACTTTGGCGAGGAAAAGCTACAATTGAATTTCCGAAGATTCGAAATGATAAAATCTGATTCTCCAATTGAATTAAGAACCATCTTCACGGTGATGTACTTTCAGTACATCCCATTGAAGGTCTACACAGTGCTAACACATTATGGATTCAAAGTAATTACAAACCGGGGACAGTCCCATTAGATAACGTTCTTGGCCTTCAAGATCTCGGCAATCAAAATACCAGAGCCGGCGGCACCAATGATGGTGTTGTGCGACAACACAACCATCTTGAAGTCCAACAAGGGATCTTCTCTGACACGGCCAACAGAAACACCGTAGCCGGCATCTCTGTCCCTGTCCAATCTAGGCTGTGGTCTGTTGTTTTCCTCCAACACATGGATGGTTTGCTTGGGGGCAGACGAGCAGCCCAACTTGGAGGCATCACAGACATAGTCTCTCAAGGCAGCCTTGACCTCATCGACAGAAGGGGCAGGTCTGTTCTTAAATCTGAAGGAGACACATGCAGTGTGGCCGTCGCTGACAGCAACACGAGTACACTGGGCGGAGACCTTCATGTCCTCGAATGGCAAGGGCTCGAAGGTCTTGCCGTCCGCGGAGATGTTACCCAAGATCTTACGGGTCTCCCACTCGAGCTTGTCCTCTTCGCCGCCGATGTAGGGCACGATGTTGTCCAAGATGTCGATACCGGAGACACCAGGGGAGAAACCGGCGCCGGAGATGGCCTGCAAGGTGGTGGCGGTGACGGCGTCAATGGGGCCGAATTTTTCGACCAATGGCTTGAATGGAGCCACCAAGCCGGCGGTGGAGCAGTTGGAGATGCACACCAAGAAACCAGGCTTCTTCTCGCCCTTGGCGACGGCCTCTTTGACTCTGTTCTCAACCACAGACAAGTGCTCTGGGTTGACAATTGGCACCACCAAAGGCACGTCAGCCTCACGACGGTAGTTCTTGGCATTGGAGATCACAGCCAAGCCTGCCTCGACGAAAGCCTTTTCGATTTCGCCAGCGTAGTCGGCGTCCAAACCAGAAAACACAACGTCACACTCAAGGAAGTTGCCCTCGGGCTTACACTCCTGGACCACGACCTCCTTGGCGGAGTCTGGCATGAGAGCGGTCTGTTTCCAGGTGACGGCGTCTTTGTAGGCCTTGCCAGCGGATCTTGGAGAGGCACCCAAGGCATGGATTTCGAAGTCGGGGTGGTTTTGCAACAAAAGAATGAAGCGCTGGCCGACAGAGCCGGTAGCGCCGAGAACACCTGCTTTTTTGAGGGCCATTTTGGACGGATGTGGGTGGAGTTAGGGGGGAATAGGTGTGGTTGGAAAGTGAAAAATTATGGGATTGAGTCATGCGGGTATGCAGGTGATCTCAGGTGATAGCGATCTGGAAGAGAGAGAATAAAGTAAGGAGTGATGAAGTGTTGAAGTGATGAAGGGGAGGGAAAAGTGAGATTAGGAATTTTGAGAAGTTTTAATTTTTGCGTTTGTATGGGTCCTGGAACGGATGACTCCAGAGTATTGTTAAATGAGAATAGGTAGGTGGATAGATTGGAGTGACTCTTGGTGAACTATATGTATCAGTGAATTCTGTATTTGTGGATTTTGTTTTAATTCAAAATGTTTCATTCAAACTGTCTTATTTTTAACTGTTTCATTGGTTTCGGTCCGGCTCTTTTAGTGCAAGAATGTTCTGAATGGTTACTGAGTATTGTAGTCAGTCAGACCATAGACCAGTAAACATACACCTTTCAGATGGGATTTCGAAATCAAGCAAAATCAATTTTTTTCGAACAAAAGAATCCCTCCTAATTGAATGTCTTCAATATTCCCAGTCCCTCTTCTCTCTCATCTAGTTCCCATTACTCCATCACTCCAACCATAACCAAAGAAGGCCAATTTCCCCAAAAGAAATCTTTCAAAAGCCAAAATAAACTCTCCCCCAAATAAAATTATCACCTCTTTTTTTAAATTCCCGCCCTGCTCCACTTTTTCACCGCACCCCCCATCTCCACACTATTCACGCGTATCTACTCCAACCTCCACCTTTTTCCAACCACATCTCCCCCAAAATGGTCAACACAGACTTCGAGAAGATCTATCTCAACGAGTCGCGATTAAGTGGCCGCATGAGAATCGCCGACAGCGGCTTGGGCTGGAAAATCACCGCCAGCGGCGCCTCCACAAAACCATTCTTATTGCCCTCCGAAGAGATTTTGGCCGCTCTGTGGTCTCGCGGCTCGCGCGGGTACGAACTACGTGTGCAGACGAAGAACCAGGGCGTGGTGCGGCTCGACGGGTTTGAGGGCGAGGATTTCGCGAAAATGAAGCAGGAGCTCCAGAGCAATTTCCACTTTGCGTTGGAACACAAGGAGCACTCGTTGAGGGGCTGGAACTGGGGTAACGCCGACTTGGCGCGCAACGAGTTGGTGTTCCAGTACAACAACAAGCCCAACTTCGAGATTCCGTACTCGGACATTGCCAACTCCAACCTCACCGGTAAAAACGAGGTCGCGGTCGAGTTGGCCTTGGGCTCCGAGAAGGCCGGCGACGAGATGGTCGAGATGCGCTTGTACGTGCCGGGAACGGTCGAGAACGAGACCACCAAGACCGTCACCAACGAGGACGGCAGCGAGAAGCAGGAGGAGGAAACAGAGGAGGTTTCTGCTGCTTCTGCCTTCTACGAACAACTTAAGGATAAGGCCAACATCGGACAGGTTGCCGGCGAGGCCATTGTGTCGTTCAGCGACGTGTTGTTCTTGACGCCTCGTGGCCGTTACGACATCGACATGTATGCTACGTCGTTGAGATTGAGAGGTAAGACGTATGACTATAAGATCCAGTTCAAGCAGATCGAGCGTATTTTCTCCTTGCCCAAGCCCGACGACGTGCACCACCTCATTGTTCTACAGATCGACCCTCCGTTGAGACAGGGCCAGACAAAGTATCCGTTCCTTGTGTTGCAGTTCTCCAGAGAGGAGGAGACCGAGTTGGAGTTGAACCTCTCGGACGAGGAGTTCGACCTGAAGTACAAGGACCGCTTGAAAAAGCTGTACGACCTGCAAACACACTTGGTCATGGCGCACTGCCTCAAGGGCTTGACGGAACGTCGTTTGATCGTTCCGGGCTCGTTCCAGTCGCGCTTCTTGCAAGCTGGTGTGTCGTGTTCGTTGAAGGCTTCTGAGGGCCACCTTTTCCCGCTCGACAGATGTTTCTTGTTCTTGACCAAACCCACCGTATACATTCCTTATTCTGAGGTCAGCAGTGTGACCATGTCGCGTACGTCCACTGGTCTTACGGCCTCGCGTACCTTCGACTTGGAGGTCAACTTGCGTGGCGGAAACCAGTCCCATGTCTTTGCTAACATCGACAAGGAGGAGCAGGAGACCATCGAGAGATACTGTCAGGAGAAGGGCTTGAGAATCAAGAACGAGGAGAAGATTGCAAAGGCCATGTTGGCCAAGGCCATGACCGGAGACGACGATGACGACGATGACGACGCCGATGTTGACATGGGTAGTGCAGCCGAGGAGGAGAGCGCGGACGACGATTTCGGCTCTGGCTCCGACTCTGATGTTGCCGAGGAGTTTGACTCCAATGCTTCTGCCTCAGACTCGGACGAGGAAATGGAGGATGCTGCAGGGAAGGAGAAGGACGATAGACCACCAAAAAAGAAGGTAAAGAACTAGAGATGTATTGTAATCAACGAGACAAAACGGGGTGTTTTATGAGAGAGAGCTAGATGTTCAATCAGTAAGACTACGAACTTAGATAATCTAGGGTCAGCAAGACCAGGAACGTAGATGTTTTTATTCCAATATGAACAGGAACGGAAAAATACAGACCACTTTCTTTTATATTTAGAATTGGTGTTTCACTACATTCATTGATATGAGCTACTTTCCCGTATTCTTGACACCAGAGCTAGCGGTTTGCTATAGCAATTGAGACAAACCCATTTTTCCGCGACAGCGTAGGGAGCCAAAAACGGTGAAATACTAGCACCTCCCGATTTAAGTATCTACATCTTGATTGACCAGATATGATAGAATGGGTACATGCATGGGACTGCCATGGTCATTCCAAACAAGTGACCCGAAACACCAAACCATTCCGAAGAACAAAACTGAAATAAAAATTACATCGCACTAATTAAGTCATTTGAATCATCCCAAACAACGAGGCCATCGAGTTTTGCAATCGCAAACCATAGAACAGGTCCGGCACACGAATTAGCCGAGAATCTCGCGAGATTCTTAAATCCCCCCAATCCAAATCGCTGTGTCATGCCACTAACACCAAAACGGCCGAATTGTCATGTTCCTGTTTCTGACGTCAGCGTCAGGATTGAACCCTGGCTAGTTTTTGCACTAATTAGACGTTGTACTGCAGGCAGACCGGCACTTCATGCATGTACTGAATCTAAGTCGCTCCACCTGCAGAAGCAAGAGGGTCCTCTCCTGATTAGGCTGCACCCTGTCCCAAAGCGGCTGCAGTGCCAGCGGTGGCTGCAACTGAACTGAAAATTCAATAAATTGGCCGGGAAATCCTGAAATTCGCAAGGCTGTTGCCTAGCACATATTTGATACTACTTGTAAGAAAGAGAATACCTCCCCAGAAAAGCCCAGCCACTCCGCTTTTCCCTGCCTTAAACCAGCCAGCCATACTCCTATCCAGATCCTATAACCTAATCGACACACATACCACAAATGTCTCAGACAATCTCATTGCCTTTGTCTGGACACAGTTTACTCGGAGAGCCTGTTCAGATGGATATACCCTCCAGATCTCCCAATAGACCGAAAGGCATGGTCATAGCTGGCCTAGACGTTAATGGAAAGTCCAATGAAGACGAGGTCTACGACGACATGTCATCTGGCGAATTTATAATGGATGGATACGACTCGCCTCGCGACTCTGTGTTTTCGCTCGAGGAGCCCTTTGGCTGCGCAAAAATGGACTTTGCCCGTCGAGACTCGGTGGATCTGATCGACTGTTCCGAAATCGACTTCTACCTAGACGAACTTCTGGATGCAGAGGTGTGTCAGATCGACGACTTGGTGTTTGTGATGCGGGAACACGACGAGCGGGATTGCGATCGGGTGAAGTATGTGACCATATGAGAGATGTCTGGTTCTAGCCAGCATTTGCCCAATGATTATGACCTACTTCTTTTCTGACCCGCACCGATGAATCCTACATTTCGGGAGGCCATGCGGCCTATTTATTACGTACTTTTAGTTTCCCCTTCTTTAATTGACACCCTTTATGATTTGACTGCTGAAACCTGGCCTTTCTTTGGTTTGAGTTGTATCCGTGCATATAGCCGCCGTGCTCAGACCGTTAAGATGTCTCGACACCACGAAATCTCAACGATTAAAACAAAGATGCGGATATTCAATTCGAATTTATGATACGAATGTCTTCAAATTCCTAGCCGGGATGCTTTCGTGGTGGTGCGGCTGCTCGGAATATTTCCGATCTTTCCGAGCGACCCCATCTCTACTCAGTGCCCATCACATAAACGACGAGAATCTTTCCACGAAACATTTTAGAAAAGGAAAGGTTGAATTCCGATTATCAAGTATTTTCCAGCTAAAATTTGACAAATTTCACTTCGTTTCCCGGGACAGAACGATACTACAACCCGGTTATCTGCAGAACGGTGACACTACGCAAATCTCATCTTAGCATCTACTGTTCTTATCTACATATTGATTTGCAGCCTCCACCAGGCAAAAACGTAAATTTTGGTTGAGAAAAACCGAAACTACATACAAAAACACACCCGCTGCGTTTTTCTGCAGCAAATTTCACGCAATGACGGCTCCGCTAGGTGAGGTGATCTATGCCTCAGTCAAACCCATCTTCAAGATCTATTTCATCATAGCCATGGGGTTCTGGCTAGCCCGGAAAAACATCTTGACTGTTTCCACATGCAGAGACCTTTCCGACGCCGTGGTGACGGCCATCATGCCGTGCTTGATCTTCCACAATATCGTGAGCAATTTGAAGAGTTCCGACATCAAGTTCATCGGAATCGTATTTTTTGAGGGCACTGTGTTGTTCGCTGCCGGCGGGTTGCTTGCGCTAGCGACTTATTTCGTGTGCAAATCGCCCAAACGGTGGTTTGGTGGACTCATTTCCGTCGGGTTGTTTCCCAACATCTCGGATCTTCCTATCGCATATCTACAGACGCTTTCGAAAACGGGCAGTCTTTTTAGTGTTGAGCAGGGTAATGAGGGTGTAGCATACGTGTGTATTTTTCTCGCCTCGCAGGTGTTTTACCAGTTCAGCTTGGGACTCTACCGGCTAATCCAGTACGACTTCCGGGACCAGTTGGATGACCCGGAATCTGCCGTGGCTAGCAACGAAAAAACCTCTAATGACGCGGTGGAGGCCACCGCCAAGTTGGAGAACCAAGACGACGCTAGTCTGTTGCTGCTGGCGGAAGATAACAGATCTTTGGCCTCGTCTGAGCTAGCGCCAAAACAGATCCGTAGTCCCAGCGAGGGCAACTCCATTTCTAACGAGGTGGGAAGTGACGCGCTAGAGCGCTTGACTACTACTGGAGCCAACTCCATCGCTTCGGAAAACAGGTCTATCGCCTCGGGCATTCATACCACCAGTTCATTGGGCCGTGTATCGTCCCGACAGGTGGATTTGCGGAAGCAAAAGTCTCAGGATATCAAGGATGTGATCAATGAGTATTCTGAGTTTGACCGTTTGCGGTCACGAGAAATTGAGGCGCCGCCAATGCAACCGTACGATAACGCTGTGGCGCCAGTCGATGTTCCTCCACAAGAACTGGAGCCCGAAACAGAATCGTTTGGCAAAAAGGTGCGGGCCTATTTAAAGCAAATGGGAAAGAATTTCTGCACGCCCAACTCCTTGGCCTTAATCTCTTCTCTCATCATTGCCATGTCGCCGCCTCTCAAAGCGTTGTTTGTGCATACTTGGTTCAAAATGCCCAATGCGCCCGACCAGCAGCCTCCGCTTTCGTTTGTCATTGACATCACCAGTTATGTTGGAGCTGCGTCTGTTCCGATCGGTTTGCTTCTATTGGGAGCCACCATTGCCCGGTTGAAGGTGAAGAAGGTTGTGCCGGGGTTCTGGAAAACAGTTGTGATGATCACTGCTTGCCGTCTCATAATCTTGCCGATTTTCGGTGTTGGAATGACCACTGGCATTGCTAATGCGGGATGGTTTGACGGAAACACATTACTTCGATTCGTCAGTGTGTTGGAGTTCGGACTCCCGAATGCAACAGCGTTGATCTATTTTACGGCCTTCCACACCGATCCTTTATCGGAGGATCACTTGCAGATGGACTGTTTGGCACTTTGTCTCATTTGCCAGTACTGTGTGTTGTTCATCACCTTGCCATTCTTGGTGACGTTTACCTTGAAGGTATCGCTTCACAAGTAGAGATTCAATGTTGATACAGCGAAGAAAAGGAAATCGATGGATTAAACTACGATCTGACAGCCAAGGATGCAAAACGAGCAAGCATTTGCCCCTCCCACCACCTCCCACAACCTCCAAAGTTCTACAAGACGATTCAAGACATCTCTTGTATTAATTTTTTCTTCAATTCACTGACCAAATTGATCCAAACTCAAAGATTGAGGAAACCTTTGGATGCCAGAGAACGAGCCGCAAAAGAGGCCAAAAAGGAAACTTATAGACTTAATTCAGCCCAATTCCATCCATAAAAGAGCAAGGTATCCAGCTCCAACAAAAATTGAATATAATTATCCAAAAATTCCTATCTGTTCTATTTTTGCAGCCAAATCAGGTACCAATCCTTCTGTTCCTGCAGAATACCCACAGTTGCCTCTCTCCATCTACATTATTGCTAACCCACTACACTACTACTCCCATTCTTCCAACATCCCCCACATTTTACCCCAATTGAGCACCTAAAACCCTTCCAGAACACAACATGGCACTCTACTATAATCTTGTTTTCGTCCTTTTGGTGGTCGAAATGGCGTTTTTCGCGATTCTTTCGCTTCCATTCCCCAGAAAACTCAGAAAAACCGTGCTCACGACCGTTTCGGCGCCGTTCCGCTCCGAGCAGTTCCAAATTGCATTGAAGTGTATTTTTGGCTTTGTGCTCGTGTTGTTCATTGACTCTGTGAACCGTGTATACGCCGTCACTGCCGAGTTGCAAAGTATTTCTCCAAACAACATGAGCCCCACCAATGTGCTCAACGATCGTGCCGAGGTGCAGTCACGCCGTTTCTACGCGCAAAGAAACATGTACCTTTGCGGCTTCACGTTGTTTTTGACGCTTATTTTGACCAGAACGTACTCGTTGGTGGCCGAGTTGATTGAGACAAAGGATAAGTTGGATGTTTTGGGCAAGGAGGTGGACACCCCTGAATCTTCCGAAGTCACCGCTTTGAAGCAGTCGTTGAAGGAGAAGGACCAGCAGTTGGAGACGTTGAAGGAGCAGGCCGCCGCGTTGTCTGGCGACTATGATTCTGCCACCACCAGAAGAAAAGTATGAGGACATTCTGTATTTCATTTTTTTGACTTGCGCTGCGTAATTACTGTGTAATTATTGCGTTTGGAAATAGGAATAACTCAGAGATATCGGAGTGAGCCAAACGTTCGGGACTATTCTGGACCGTATTGGCTACTTGTAGTTTTGTAGATAGAGGAGTTTGCATTGCGAGTAGGGAATTTGTTTCATTTTCATTTTGTATCGGCTCTGGCGGTAGTTTTTCCGATTCATGCATTTCGATGTGTCAAACTGTATACAACACATGCATTGCCTCTAATCAAGAACCAACCAACTATCTACAGAAATATCATTCGTGACAAATGAATAGAGAGGACCTTGTTCTGTTTGAAAATGCTGTGCTGTTTTTCTGAGAAGTTCGTTGATTCCGTGATACTGAACTATAAATAGGTTTCAACCAGAGCAAGTTAAGAGATACCGCAAAACTTGAGCTGAGATTTAAAAGATCGGAAGCTAAACTTAATCTCAAAATAATGAGAATCCAGAGGGTCATTCAGTTCACAACATTGGTTCGAAGATCGAGGCTCCAGTGCTTCAAATACTGGAATTTCAGGCCAAAATTGAATCAAACTAATTCCCTATGTTCACACAAACTTTGATACCCATTTCGGCGACATCCGCAACGAAACTGCTTTTCATTCATAGAGCCGGCCCATCTAAGTGCATACTTTTGACTGGGGATATGCGCCTGAACATAGTCTCAATGAAACACCACACAAACGACAGAAAAATGGATGAAAGATAACTAAGTACATCAATTTTACTTTAAGTCGAATCCAAAGTCCCAAAATCTCTCATTTCCGAACTTTCCATCATATCAGCATCCAACCATCAATATAAATCACGTGATATGCACTATCTAGAATCTCCAATATCTCCCAACTCCTAATTACACCGACAATAGTCCTTTTTTTCCCAGCATAACCACAATTTCCCACAGAATGACCCACAAACTCATAGTACTTCGCCATGGCGAGTCGCAATGGAACAGAGACCACAAGTTTTGTGGATGGATGGACATTCCGCTATCTGAAAAAGGCGAAAGAGAGGCTGCACACGCCGGAGATCTTCTAGATCAGCACAATATCAAGCCTGACGTAATGTACACATCGCTTCTTCAACGATCTGTGAAAACGGGACAAATCATGCTTGAGAAAACGTCCCGAATGTGGGTTTCGCATCATAAAACATGGAGACTCAACGAAAGACACTATGGAGCATTCCAAGGGTGTAACAAAAACGAGGTGTTTGAGAAGTACGGCAAAGAAAACTATCAGTACTACCGGAGAGACTTTTCCGCCATTCCTCCGTTGGCAGAAAATGATCCATCTATAGATGAGAGATACTTAAGAAGCGTTGAAAATGGAGGAATCGAGCCGGGCCACATTCCACGCGGTGAGTCCTTGAAGCTTACTATGGAGCGGATGATTCCTTATGTCATGAAGGAGGTTGTGCAGCGTGAAATGTTGGAGAAGAACCGGGTGGTGCTACTAGTGACACACGGCTCGATAGTGCGTAGTCTCATCAAGCATTTTGGAGGGGTGAGTGATGCCGACATTAGTAAAATCAATGCGCCAACGGGTGTTCCTTTGGTATTCGAGTTCGATGATTCTGGAACTCCAATCGGGGACTACTACTACTTGGATGAGGAGTTGGCCAAGAAAGGGATGGATAAGGTAGCCATGGAGGGCCACTCGAAAATGTGAGTTGGTGGCATGATAGAATATTATAGAAATGGAGCATTAATGAAAGCAAGCCAGTGTAGTGAAGTAATTAGAATGTGCCACTGAACATAAGCCAGTGAAGATGTAGAATCAAGTGACGAAAGGTTGTTTAAGTATGGTAAAAAAATTTCTTTAAGGAGCGTATTTTGAAGAGAATCCTCTAGTTCTGTCCGGTTAGATATGGCTGTTGTTTGTCACAGTGGTTTAGAATGGGTATCTCTATCAAAGCACATCAGGTTTACAGAAATCTCTGGACTCAATTACTCTGAGTTTATGAATTGCTTGTTTTCCGTGAGTTTGTTTTTCTGTTCACAATAGTCCATGTCACAGTATCTGGTACTATGTAAAGCCATGTGAAGAGTGGTTCTCCACCTTGATGCATTGTGCTCTTCTTAATCAAATAAACTCTACCTTACTCGAGTCAACTCCATGAACCATTCTTAATATCTTGTTTGATCTCCATTCACTAAGTCTCCAGTAGATATATTGTTTCTTGTTATACCTCCAATATCAAATCACAATTGCCTATGCAAACTTTCTCAATAAACTATCAACAGCAATTTCCTGCTTCGTTTCTTAACCCGCCGCGTCGTATTGACGGCAGATATCGGCCATGCGATTCGTGACTCACAGACCAAATAAATACCAGATTGAGAACTAGAAGGGTCTCGGAGAGAGAAGCAAATCTGGATATTCCACTCAAATCTCGAATTTCAATTGCAAATCTGGAAAATCCCAATCGACATTCTTCAGCACCTTTGCTTTTACTCAAGCAATTCAAAGCTTTTCTTCGCCATTTCCACATCGTAAACTGCCACTCACTCCTCCCCGTTTGCAGCCGCTCGTTCGGTGGCAAACAATCCACGGATTTGCACCCAAAACATTGGCCGAATAGAGAATCTTCCGCATTGCCTGCAGTCTGCGTCACTCGAAAACGTCTTCGGATGCTTCCAAAATCCGATTTGAGATACATGTCCGTCGGATCCGATGCCGCGTCCTGCAGCTGGCCACGGTTACGAACCCTATTTTTGGGGAACGGGACGAAATGTGAAACGTTTAGCCGCTGCACATGCACCTACTATTTGAGATCCATCCAACCCTTCGCTGTCATTGTCCACTTAGAATCAGTTTCGTGGAATCTCGGGTGCGAGCAAACCTCAGCCATCGAAATTAGGGTCACTCGTTGTTTCAGTAATCATCACTTTACGGTTCCATGTCCTAGCTAGAACTATAGCCACCGATCAATGATCTCTCCAATCTCCCACAATTCGAAAACTGAAAACAAACTGAATCCACTAACAAAATACAATCCCCCAAACAAAACAATCAATGGACTCATTCTTCTCTAAAAACAAATCCCCTCACGCAAACTCGTCAATTAAACACTGTTGTCTCGTTTCACAAGTAGCTGTTATCCTGTACACAGAGGCGCAGCCTACCGCACATGCAGTACCGCGACTCAAATTAGTAAGCCCTCTCGTAGATAGCTGCGGCCCCATATATATTGCCACTGAAATCCGCCAAAGCCGCGTTTTCTACCCACCACTTTTTTCCCACCATTGGCAAAACCTCTTCCTAGTTCTCATCTTTGCGCTATATATACTGGTCCGTTCGTCTGCAGGAGCCTCATTTCGTCAGTGTTTTTTTGCTTTCCAACCAGAATCTGAACGCCACCCAATTTGTAGCACCCTTTTTTTGCCACCCACTTTTTCTTGCAAGCTCGTTCTTTAAAAGAGAAAAAAGCAGCCCATTGGAAACATCCGTGCCTCCCGTCAGTTTCCATTTCCATTTCCGTTGTTTTGCTGTTTCGTTTGTTAACTGGATCTACAAACACCCACAGCAACAACCCCCCAGCTAACCACAGTCTATAGTCTCTGATAGGTCCACACCAGCCTACCAGCGACTACCGTAGACTCCAATCTCTCACCCACAGCCTTCAGACTTGTTTTCTCCCGAAAACCCTCCGGAAATCCCCCCCTCTGAAGCTGAAATGCCTTCTATTGCCGTATTGCCCACTCTTACCAAGACCCTCACCGACCTCATGGACGAAGACTTGTATGTGGCGCCCCAGGCCATGCCGGGACTGCCTTACGATGCTCTGAATCCCGTAAACTTCCTCAATACTGACTCGTTCATCGACCAATATAGCCGCTTGAACGGTCTGAATTCTGCCTTCACATCTCTACATAACGAACCTTACCAGCTTCTGCCCATGGTGACTGGTGACAACAACTTGAACTTGAGACAGATGAACAGTAATCCGGTGGAGTCGCAGAACCCAGACCCTTCCCTAATCCGCACAATGTCGAAGACGGCTAGAATGAGAAGCCGGATCCAGACGCTAGATCCTCACCTTCTCACGCTTCCCAACAAGCAAAAGGACGACGAGTCGTTCCTTTTCAACTCCGATATCCTGCCTCTGAACCTAATGAACCCTAACTACTTCAACCCAGGCGATGCCTTGGACAACTCCTTCTTTGTTCCAAAGAACGACGATATGTCCTTCTTCAACATGAATCAAGCCCCCATTCCTGGCTACGAGGGTGACTACCTCCAGCTTGACGGCTTGGAGGAAGATGCCGAGTACTTGAGTGAAGACTCCGATGACGGCAACTACTTCCAGGATGAAGATGACGACGATTACATGGATGACGACTACAAGTTCCCCGAAATCATGAACACCATCCCAGTCCAGAGCGATTACATGAGAGTATACCCGGCACCAACGGTGCACGACATCAAGTTCAGCAACGAGGACTTGCAGTCTGCAGACCTGCTCAATTTCGACAAGCCTTTGGGGCTCCATCAGATGGAACCTTCTAGAGACTTGGCCTTTTTGCAGCAGAGTTTTGATGACCACATGGAGACATCTGAGCCAGAAGACATTGAAGAGATCTGCAAGCAGATGGACTTGACCATGCCCACGCCACAAACTATGAAGATGAAGAAGGACGATGATGATGACTACGTGAGCTCTCAGTCGGAGGAATCGCAGCCACCCACAAAGCCTGTATCTCCTGTGACCGAGCACCACTACGACTTGTCGAAGCCTTCCGTCTGCACACTCTGTTCCAAGCACTTCAGTCGACCATATGATTTGGTTAGACACGAGAATACCATCCATGCTGCCAAGAAGAAGATCTTCCGTTGTGTTATCTGCGAAGGCAGAGCCGATGGAGGAGCCGGCAATGGAAAGCTGAAGACGTTCTCTCGTGGTGATGCCTTGACACGCCATATCAAGATGAAGCATGGCTTGGAAGGCGCAGATGCTGCCGATCTCATAGCTGCCGCCAAAGACAATGTTGAGTACGTCAGGAACTAGTCTGTGTATCCATGTCTGTCGCAAGATGAAGCATGGAGTGGAAGGTTCTTCCATGTAAATTTCCATCCCTGATTGGGATGTTTCCTATAGATATCTGGTATATTTTTTTTTCAATTAATACGAACTACATATTATTATTGATACAATTTGTATAATAGAGAGAAGACAATTGTTTGGTGATGCTAGGATGCTAAAGACTAAATGTTATCGTGTGTAAGTTCAATATGATGACGGCACTGGAGTTTGCCTCATTTGTGAAGGTTTGATAGTGGGGAGTTCGTACGTTGGAAGCATTTCCACGTCTTGTTTCGAGAAATGTAGATATTGAGCCAAAACAATCAAGTCTAGGCCCATCTGGAAAAAGGCAGCAGCAAAGAATACCGTCAGCACATTATCGGTGCCGTAAAAGAGATACGAGAGCTTCAAGCAGTCGCCTGAAAGCCACAGCACCAAGAGAATGACCTTGAAGTTGGCTACAGACTGGAGCCGATGGATCATCATGATCTGAGGCAACGGAAGAAGCGCCTCCACAAAGAGGCCTATGCCACCAATGGCAGCTCCATAAAGCGGACTGGACCGGAAAATTAGAGTGAGCGCTGTGAAGCTAATGGTGAAGATCTGCAAGAAGCGCCAGTACAGACGTTCCAGCGACCACTGCCAAAACAAGCCGGGACGCTTATAATAGACATCGAAAAGAGACAAGACGTATTGACTCCAGATCGCAGCCACCTGGATGCTCCGTTTTGCATAGCTTTCCAACACGTTCTTGGAGACAGTGAGCACCGAATCGGACTCGAGAGCAGGCACCAACGTGATCGGCGGAAGCGTCTCGAGCTGCTCCCAAATCGCAGAGGTATCGCTCAATGCGTCGGGATTGTAGGTATGCGGCCGATAGGCCAAACTCACTTTCAAGAGAACACACTGGATTGCGATCATCACGACCGACTGCTGCAAAAGCGACAGTTCGTACGGCGAGATGAAGTAGTAGAGGATCCGTAGAATCGACGATATGAGCATAGTTGCACAGATGTCGATACTATAGCCTACAGATGTTTTCCGTTTGTGGATGCCCCAACAGGTGGTACCGTACGTATATAGCGGCGCCAACGGAATGGCAACATTGACTAGAACCCGGATATCGGGAAGATATTCTAGATAGGGTAGGTAGTCGTTCGGTAGGAGGTTTTCAAGCATTCTTTTTTGAGATAGGTGAAAGCAGGCGAAAAGAGATGAAACCGAGCGATTTTTATTGCGAAAAAGCAGAAAATCAGTTACTCTGAAGTAATCTTTGTGATCTTGTAGAGCTTATACGCACCTGGGGCAGAGATAGACAGGTTTATTCTGAATTTTCAGTGTTCAACTGTAGAGTATATAATGCATAGAGACCCTGCAAGGATGCATACAGAGAAACATATAAATAGAAGCAAACAATGCGAAAAATTCAAAATATTTGTTTTTTTTTTCATAGAGAAATGACCTTTGATGATTTCTTCGGTGCAATAACCTTCACTTTCGTGGCCCTCTTCGATTCTGAAGAGATCTAATTGCAGATTCAAGGAATTTCAGATCCAAAGACCACAGAAAACATCTCTATAGTACAATTTGACCAAGAAGAAAATATGAAAATTAGTAGAAACCAGTGTTTTGCATTTTCCACCCCTCGCCTTCTATGGACTTGCACTTCCGTTCTTATAGAGCCACCAATGACATACGCAGCGCAACACAAACAAGAACTAGCCCTTAAATATGTAAAACAAATTTCTGTTATCGGGACGCATATCCTGATTGAGATACACACATCCAGATCAAGACAGCCTCTGATTATGTCCAGGCCATACTCCTATCCAATGCACTTACAGGTCCAAAAAAAGTTGAAGCACCCGGGCTGCAATAATCTTGGCCAAAAACATCAACGTGATTCTGTGTCAAACGGCCACGGAAGTTGAGCGCCGTCAACAGTTTTCGCTGATCCACCGGGGCTAACACCGAGCTTGAGTCACCGAGCTTAAAAGTCCGAACTCCGAGCCCGGTCCGTCTGCAGGTGCATGTGGGACGATATGTGTGGGGCCGGACTAAAGGAGCGTAGGCGCCGACAGCTGGAGAAGCGATAGCGACGATGATTGGACGATATGGGTCGCCATTTTTGGGCTGTGGAAAGTGTGGTTGGAGCTGTAGCAACCGGGAGAAGGGCTGAACGAGAGAACGATTGGAGCTTGGGAACGAGACCAGTAAGAATCGAAGAAAGAACGGAGATAGAATACGAAAAGGGAGATAACAGAAGAAAATAGAGAGAAAATAGAGAGAAAATGTCGCATTGGCAGTATTCTACACATGCTTCCAAAGGATCGCCAGTGGGGCCTGTAGTACCAACACCACAATGGTTTTCACCCTAAACTTTCACTAAATACAACATTCTAACATAAACTAATAAAACTTATACACACCGATCCACAAAAACCCACTCCTTTTTTCATATTCTCTCCCACTCCCATTTTTCAACAATCAGACTATCCCACTATCGGCCTGCAGACAACATATACTCTGCAGCACCAGATTCCCGGTGATAACCACGGCCAAACCGCCAGCAACACCGAACACACTACCAAAGCGAATCGCACATATAAAAAAACAATCTGTGACAACCTTAATGTTCTCAAAAAGAAATTTCTTAAAAGAAACCGTTTTTCTCACGCCCGTCCCTACCAACATCCCTCTATGTCCGACCAGTCCGCATATCCGAGGTGACTCGCGCCTGTAGATGGACAACCGGAAGGCCTGGGGTTGAAACTCTGGGGTAGCGGTACTGCAGGCAGCAGGGCCCTGTGAAATATATAAAGAGTGAAAAATCCCCCACCACTCCACTTTTCCTCTCCATCATTTTTCCTCCATAATGCCTTACACACAAATCAACCACGACGACGAAGACGCCTTCTTCAAGCAACAGGTCGCAGAGCTCAACCAATGGTGGGCCCAACCCAGATGGAGAAAGACGAAAAGAATCTACAAAGCCGAGGACATCGCCGCCAAGAGAGGCACCTTGAAGATCGACTACCCTTCGCTGAACCAGGCCAAGAAGATGTTTGCTCTTCTTGAGGAGCACGAGCGCAACCAGACCGCCAGCTTCACTTTTGGTGCCTTGGACCCAGTCCAGGTTTCCCAGATGGCCAAGTATGTGGACAGCATCTACGTTTCCGGATGGCAATGTTCGTCCACGGCCTCGACCTCCAACGAGCCTTCGCCCGATTTGGCCGACTACCCATACGACACCGTTCCCAACAAGGTGGAGCACTTGTGGTTCGCACAGCTTTTCCACGACAGAAAGCAGAGAGCCGAGCGTTTGGGCATGACCCGCGCTCAGAGAGAGAAGACCCCTTACATTGACTACTTGCGCCCTATTGTCGCCGACGCCGACACCGGCCACGGTGGTTTGACCGCCATCATCAAGTTGACCAAGTTGTTCATCGAGAGAGGTGCCGCCGGTATCCACATCGAGGACCAGGCTCCTGGTACCAAGAAGTGTGGCCACATGGGCGGTAAAGTGTTGGTGCCTGTGCAAGAGCACATCAACCGTTTGGTTGCAATCAGAGCTTCGGCCGATATCTGCGGCTCCGACTTGTTGGCCGTTGCCAGAACCGACTCCGAGGCTGCTACGCTTATCACCTCCACCATTGACCACAGAGACCACTACTTCGTCGCTGGTGCCACCAACCCCGACTCTCCAGACTTGGCCGCCTTGATGGCTGATGCCGAGAGCCGTGGTATCTACGGTGAAGAGTTGGCCCGCATTGAGGTCGAGTGGAGCAAGACCGCCGGCGTGAAGTTGTTCTCCGAGGCTGTTATTGATGCCATCAAGGCTTCCTCCTTGAGCAACAAGGACCGTTTGATTTCCCAATTCACCGCCAAGGTCAACCCATTGTCTGAGACCTCCAACAAGGAGGCCCGCAAGCTCGCCCGCGAGATCTTGGGCAAGGACATTTACTTCAACTGGGAGGCCTCCAGAACCAGAGAGGGCTACTACAGATACATCGGTGGTACCCAGTGTGCCGTCATGAGAGGCCGTGCTTACGCTCCATACGCAGACATGATCTGGATGGAGTCTGCTTTGCCAGACTACGACCAAGCCAAGGAGTTCGCCGACGGTGTCAAGAGCAAGTGGCCTGAGCAATGGTTGGCCTACAACTTGTCTCCATCTTTCAACTGGAACACTGCCATGGGCGCCGCTGACCAGGAGACCTACATCAAGAGACTCGGCAAGTTGGGCTACGTCTGGCAATTCATCACCTTGGCTGGTTTGCACACCACCGCCTTGGCCGTGGACTCTTTCGCCAAGAACTACGCCGAGATCGGTATGAAGGCTTACGGCCAACAAGTCCAGAAGCCTGAGATCGAGTTGGGTGTTGAGGTTGTCAAGCACCAGAAATGGTCTGGTGCCGAGTACATTGACTCCTTGTTGAAGATGGTGTCTGGAGGTGTGACTTCGACCGCTGCCATGGGACATGGTGTCACCGAGGAACAATTTAAGGAGGGAAAGTTGTAAGATATTTATTGGTATAAAAATAGTATGAAATGAATGAGCTTAGATAATCAGTATTTGCTGAAGTATATGAGTCAAGAGTAAGAGGTGAAACTAGCTGATTTGAAAACTGTTTTGAAAATGCTTGTATTGATGTGAGAGATAGCAGATTTCTTGATTTCGATTTAAGAACTTTAGATAAGGTTAAACTTCTGTCATTCTCGTATATTTACGAGGAGCTCGCATGTTAAATGCAGACCTGTCAACTATAGCGTGGACAAGACAACGAAGACTTGCTGTAGCTATGAATTCTAATCTAGAATCTAAAATTATAGAAATGTAGGTATTCCTGGGTTTCAGGCCACTTATCATGGTTTATAATTAGGGAGAATGGAGAAGGCAGAAGCCCAGATAATCGAAAGCTGTGTATTCTTTTTCTATGTCTAAAGTGTATTATCTGATGCTACGACGGAATAATTTCCTGAAAGTTTATCTGTATCTGTTGGTCTGTTTGCTGTGATATATATTGATGAGTTACAGGCACAATGCACAGAATCTACCCATTATCAGTCATAATATCAATGAAACATTTCAAATCTTATTTTGTATCGTTTTATCATTCCACCCTCATATGTTCACCTCTGGACTCCCGAATTCAGATGGTGCAGTTCTGAAACAATCCTGAAACATATACCCCATTTCATCCTGAAACTAGAACTTTTCTAACAACAACAAATTGAAATCAGAGAATAAAGGAAAGGAAAGTATGGGAAAGGAAAAAGGCGAATTGTCGCTGATCATTTCCGAAGTAGTAGCGCTCAACACCAAAGCGGCTAAATTAGGCGCCAAAGGACTTGGTTTGATGCAAAAAACAAGCGGTTTGAAACAAGTCATAACACCTGATGTCACGATCATCGATGATGAAGATTGTTTCGAGGTAGACGGCATCTCGCAGAAAACTCTCTTCCATCTTGAGAAAATGGAAATTGGGCTCAGTCTGCTCAAAGAAGAGATGAAGTATTTGGAAGGTCTCTCGAACAAATGTATTCGGTTGTTTTTGGGCCCGATCAATGAAACTTGTTTCCAACAAGTCGGCTACTTGCGTTCGAAGATAGCGTGGTTCATTACCATCGTTGAAAAGTTCACAATGACTGGATTAGACTTGAAGGCATTATTGGCGGAAGATTGGAAAACTTTAAAGACAGATGCGCGCGTGATCGATGCGGCTTTAAAACATATCAAGCCGTTTTCAGAGCTCAAAATGAGTGCCATTCAGATCGAGTCCCGGATGTTGGACTTCTTTGGGCCCAAGAGTCTTGCAGCTACAGAGTATCGGGCGGCCGTTGAGTATGGGAAAGATTCGGTTGTTTTGTTTGACTTCTTGGGAAAGCCTGGGGCTTCTGTCTAGGAATCGGTGCTAGATGTGTTAGAGTGAGATCTTTCGGGTCGTATAATTGCCGAAGTCCAGGAAACTCTCGGGTTCATTGATTGAGAATATATATGAGCTATTTGGTAAAAAGTCAAGTAGTTGGTTTTTATTTGTTGTTGTGTTTAAATGTGAGGCTAGCCGATATAAATACGTGATCAAATATAGTCAAAGGTAAGGTAACAAAAGTAGTTTGGAGGGCGTGCAGCTTCCTATTGTACTTCATGTTCAAAGAAAGCGCTAATTTCATGGGAATCACAAAAACTACCTTTAAATCCCCAATTCTGCAACACCATACAATCATACATCAAGCACTATTGAAGAGAATAATAATGAGAGAACCACTTAACTAGACACTAATTCTGCTGAAACAAAAACATCTTTCTTTAAGAAAGAACTGAAGACATCACCCTCTCAATCACACTCTTCATATGTAGATCTAGTCTGTTCTCAGATCTCACAGGCCAACACTACGACAACACATACTCCTAATCTCAACAATAAACAAAACAAAAAAGACATTTCCAAACACTCTCTTCTTATCTTAAATAAGAAAAAAAAAATTCACTTTCTCTATTCCACTATTGTCGCTCACTCCCTTCTACCTACCTACCTACATACCTACCTACACCATAAACCACACAACACACTCAAACACCATCCAAAACATTCCAAAACTTTCCAAAACTTTCAAAAAGAAATAAAAAAACCAGGGCCTACCCCGCACCTGCAAATAACCCCCAGAAAAACTATAAATACGGGTCCTCTCCCCATCCCACTCCCACCCCGTGTCGCCCTGCAGAATACCCATGTAACACTTGTCAACCTCCAACTACCAACTACTCACGTCCAATTGCACGCTCCAACACCCGCAATGACACCCAGTAACGGTCTGCACGTCGAAACCGTGCGCGTGCTTCTCCGCGTGGTGATTTTCCTTTCCATTGCCGGCGCGGCCATCTCGCTGCGGTTGTTTTCCGTGATTCGGTTCGAGTCCATCATCCACGAGTTCGATCCGTGGTTCAACTACAGAGCGACAAAGTACTTGGTGCTGCACTCGTTTTACGAGTTTTTGAATTGGTTCGATGAGAGAACCTGGTACCCGTTGGGTAGAGTCACCGGCGGTACGTTGTACCCAGGACTCATGGTGACCTCTGGTGCCATCTGGCACGTCATGAGGGAGTGGCTTCGGTTGCCGGTAGATATTCGTAACATTTGTGTATTGCTTGCGCCCGCTTTTTCGGGCGTTACTGCTGTATTTACGTATTTACTCACGAAAGAGATGAAGGATGGAAGCGCCGGCCTTTTGGCTGCGCTTTTCATGGGTATTGCGCCGGGCTACATCTCGCGGTCGGTCGCTGGCTCGTACGATAACGAGGCCATTGCCATCACCTTGCTTATGGCCACGTTTTACTTGTGGATCAAGGCCATGAAGGTGGGCTCCATCTTCTACGGTGCCCTCACCGCCTTGTCTTACTTCTATATGGTCTCCGCATGGGGTGGATATGTCTTCATCACAAACTTGATTCCATTGCACGTTTTTGTGCTTCTTTTGATGGGCCGTTATAGCCCCCGTTTGTACACCGCCTACACCACCTGGTACGCGTTGGGAACGTTAGCTTCGATGCAGATTCCCTTCGTGGGCTTCTTGCCAATCCGCTCCAACGACCACATGGCTGGTCTTGGTGTCTTTGGCTTGATCCAGTTGGTCGCTTTGGGCGCCTATGTGCGTTCCAACGTGCCCTCCGCCCAATTCAAGTCCTTTTTCGCTGTCTCCATTGTTCTCGTGGTCTCCTTGGGTGTTCTTGGCTTGTTTGCCTTGACTGCCGCTGGCTGGATCGCTCCATGGACCGGAAGATTCTACTCTTTGTGGGACACAAACTACGCCAAGATCCATATCCCCATCATTGCCTCTGTTTCCGAGCACCAGCCTACGCCTTGGCCTGCCATTTTCTTCGACACCAACATGCTTGCATGGCTTTTCCCCGTTGGCTTGTACTACTGCTTCCAGGAGTTGAGGGACGAGCACCTTTTCATCATCATCTACGGTCTTTTCAGTGCCTACTTTGCCGGTGTCATGGTCAGATTGATTTTGACCTTGACCCCAGTGATGTGTGTCGCTGGCGCTATTGCTTTGTCCAAGCTTTTCGATGCATATATGGACATCACCGATCTCTTCAAGAGCTCTGGATCTGCACAGGCATCTTCTGCTGCTGATTCTTCCTCCGAGACCGAGAAGAAGTCTTCCAAGAGATCTTCTTCCAAGAAGGGCTTCCCATTGTTCCAGCTCTTGACCAAGGCTATTGTGTTGTCTTCATTTGTCTACTACCTTGCCTACTTTGTCATGCACTGTACCTGGGTGACCTCCAATGCCTACTCGTCTCCATCTGTCGTTCTTCCTTCCAGAAACCCAGACGGTTCCCCTGCTATCATTGATGATTACAGAGAGGCCTACTACTGGTTGAGAATGAACACTCCAGAAGATGCCAAGGTCATGGCTTGGTGGGATTACGGTTACCAGATTGGTGGTATGGCTGACAGAACCACCCTTGTTGACAACAACACCTGGAACAACACCCATATCGCCACCGTTGGAAAGGCCATGGCTTCTTCCGAAGAAGTCTCTTACGAGATTTTGAAGCAACACGACGTTGACTACGTTCTTGTCATTTTCGGTGGTATTTTGGGATACTCCGGTGACGACATCAACAAGTTCTTGTGGATGGTCAGAATCGCCGAGGGCATTTGGCCAAACGAGGTCCGTGAGAGAGATTTCTTCACCGATAAAGGTGAGTATAAGGTTGACAGCGAGGCCACAGAGGCCATGAGGAACTCTTTGATGTACAAAATGTCTTACTACCGTTTCACTGACATGCACAACGGTAGGGAAGCCGTTGACAGAGTGCGTAGTCAAGTCATCCCATCCGATAGAAAGATCACCTTGGACACCGTTGAAGAGGCATACACCACTCAAAACTGGATTGTCCGTATCTACAAGGTCAAGGATTTAGACAACCTAGGAAGAGACTTACAATCTGCCGGCAAATCTGAACGTCAAGAGTCCGCAGCTGCGCTGGGCAAGAGAACCCGCAACGCCAAGAAGCCAGACCTCGACTTGAGAGTTTAACCACCAAAATTATATAAATATCAAAAGAAATACAGAAGTACCCAAGGAGTCGATGAAAATGTTGTATATGCATTGTGTATAGACTATCCGTGAACAATGATTTTGAACTAAAGCTCCCGATCATTTGGGAACAAGCGGCTTCCAATCTGACATGGTCATCAGAACACCGGCAGCTTGTGGAGATGCATTGGCGCGCGATGGCGGAGGAGCAGGTTTTGCCGTCTTTGCGGGCAGAGTTACCACATCCGGACCAGCAGAGCTAGAGGTTTCCACCTTGGTCGCCGAAAGCGCAGAGGGCTTCACGGGCTTCATTGGACGAATACCAGAGCTATCGATGGTAGATGCAGAAATGTCCACGCTAGAGCCCTTGGACGAGGGCACGGGCGAGTAACTTTTGGGAGTAAGCGGCGCAGATGAAATACCAAAATCGGCGAATTGCGTTGCAGCTCTTCTGGGCGGTGGTGGAGGAGTCCCGCTGTTAGAAGAGCTGGGCCTCATTGCCGGATGACTGGGTATATCTCCACTGGCTCCAGTAAGCAAAACAGGAACATCAGATGGTGGGGCCTTGCGACTCATTGGTGGAGGTGGAACCTTTCGAGGAAGGGCAGGCATTGGCTGCGTTCTCGATCTTGGCGGCGGTTTTGGAGGTGCGATGTCTGCGTCCAAAAGATTCAAGTCTGCTAAAGCGTCGGAGGCAAAGCCATTCTCTCCGCCATTTGTATTCGAGGAGTAGATGGAGTCATTGTCGGTGCCGAAAATGGTACTCCGTGCATCGTCGCTCGTGTCGCCGTTCTCCACCTTGTAAGTGTTGTAGAACTTCTGCGACAATTCGAGTTTCTTCTTTTCATCCACGAATTTGACCTTCGATACAAACGTAGAATAAACTGGCTTGTGGTCACTCAAGCTCACATCCATCACGGAGTTATAGTTGATGGACCTGAGATCATTGCCCTTTCTACTGCGGTAAAGAACTCTGTCTGTCCAAGAGGGCACTCTCTGCTTCTCAGAAGTATCATATTGAGATGTGCCCCTATCGAATTTGTAGGTCGGATAGAATAAGATCCTATCCTCTTTGAAGCCATTAAATGCGCCTCCGCGTTCCTTCTTTTCAAGAAGCAATTGGTCATAGTCTTGCAATTCGTCAAAGGCCCCATGCTCGATCAACGACCGTACACGATCGTTAGTCATGTTGAGACGGTAGTTCAAGTCACCAAACCAGATGAGATGATCCTGGTCGCTCAATGTGAGATTACGAGTAAATGAAAGTCCCAGCATAATGGTTGAGTAGTCGTTGTGGCGCTCAATTGTTGCATTTACACCAGCCGCAAGATGCGACGTGACAAGGGCAAACGAAGTCAGGCCATAATCAAACCTGACAGCACATGCACCTTTGTTGGCTGTCATGCCACCAAGGCCGGTTTTTTTGGAAGAGCCAGCAACTTGAGTTACAAAGGAGACCTTTGATTTCTTGACGAACAAAAAGAGACAAACAGATGACATCAGCTCTGTTCTCAAAAGCACGTACTGCTCGTCTTGCAGGTTGAGGACCTGATCTAAAGCTTTTGCCCATAAAACGGGCTTGGAGGTGTCTCCTGCTAGTATTGAACCCGCGTTAAGTTCAATAAGTTCTTGCAATCCAATACCGTAGATATCTGGGCTATCTGTTGTAGTGTTCTCCGGCGGAAAAAGCCAGGATGAAAGGTCTTTGATAGATGTTGGAGTACCGGCATTGACGTTGTATGTTCCTGTGAAAATTGAGATTTCGTTGTATGAGGTATAAGATGACTCGCATTCTTTGAGCTTTCCGGTCACGTAGTCGCTGCTTGGGTCAAATATCTGGACGGGAATTGAAAAACGGCCATCTTTTCCCAAGAGCAAGTCGATAGTTGACTGCTTCTTGGAATCTACGAATGTGTTCTGATACATCCGGGATACGGATTTTGTCACATCCGAGAGAGCGCCGGCGAGATTCATTTTACCGGAACGAGAAAAGGAAGACTTCAATGCATTTGTTCCAGTATAGATCTGCGAGATGGCATCACCGTTATCCGCCCACAAGTCATTGTGACGAACAATCATATCCTCGAGTCTGGCACGGTCACGGCCAGAATTTCCATGTGTCTCGGATTGGTTCAGCATGATGTGCTTGATTACTGTTTGACACACAACCTGCTCAATCAAGTTGGTTCTGTCGAGGCAGTCCAAACAATTGACTCTCAATACACCGTCTTGTCGGGTAACGACTTCACCGACCGCGATATCGAAGTCAAACCATCCAAATTGCTCGAGCGAGCTATGAATAAATGGAAGGAGTTTTGACGCGCCCGCGAATCCACCGCTCAGAGGCTTTGTCTCGGCATGGAAATCGAAGTGGGTATACAAGAGGTGGTCGGCATGCGAGGACTTGTTGAGGAGCTCTGTGTAGCGCCGCAGAAGCTCGGCCTCCAGCAGCTTCGTCTTGGAAAGCAAATTCACTATATGGCATGCGTTGTACTTAGCACAGATCTCGTTGAAGTGTGCATCGAAGCTGGACTGGGTGGCATCTATAGAACGGGTCACAGTAATTTTAGGGTTGATGAGGGTCAGATCCTGTTCCCAAAACGCTGGGACAGAGCCTCTGATCTGGGTGAAAGCGAAAACCAGGCCTTTGGATGGGTTATAGAAAACGAATTCGGATTCGACGAAGTTGGCGACATACCCGTCGTCATCAATACCGCGCGAGAGAAACCGCGTGCCCGCACGCTTCCAGGACTGCTTGGAGACGATGGTGATGGTGTTTCCGCCGCCTAGGTTTGTCGTTTTTGCGAATCCACGAATGACAGTGGTCAAGAACCGGTTTCGTTCAAGCGCCTGCGCCGAGAGATCATCCAATTGGCCCCGGAAACGGAGCATTTCCTCCATCAAGAAGCTGTTCCACATGTACTGTTCCTGGTAATGGACGCCGTCGATGGCAAAATCGGAATTCTGCTGCTCCAACTTGGATTTATCTACGCCTCTATTTTGGAGCAACGACGTCAAGTCGAAGTTATTGGAGAAGTAAAACAGGCCGTTCAGCAAGAGTTTCCGGAGCTCCCAGCATGGGTGCGCGATTCTGCCGGGACTCGGGCTGTTATTGCTACTAGTATCGTATTCGTCTGTATCGTTAATCAATGGATATCCACTGCCGTCCAAAGCGACGAAATCCCACTCATCCGAGGACAAACAAACAAACTCGACCGCAAAGATGCGGTTGACCGACTCGTATGGAACCGGCAGCGCCACATCCGTCACCGCGCCAGTGATCACGGCCAAAAAAATGGCTCCTTGGATGGTTATTAGACCTAGACATCCGAAGACGTTTTTGTTAACCAACGGCACGAACTTTTTCTCCCGCGACACCGAATTGCGCGACAGCAAATGGACAACCACGCGTGGCGCCAGCAGCGACTCGTTTTGTTCCTTCTTCTCTGTGGTGAACGTGAGTGCATGTGTATTCCCTTCTAACGCGATCACGCGCGGGTTTTTTCTGACCAAAACTTTCATGGGGGTACAATTCAACACGGCGGAGACAGTGCTACTACCTAAATTCTACGGAAAAGTGTGTGGCGTGCGCTAAAGGAAGTACCAGACGTTTTTCACGCTTCCCATAGTTGCAGTAGGTAGTGGTAGTGAGACTTGTCGATCGCACCCGTGCCTCCCGCGGGTCAAATTTTCCAGCAAACTCACGAACAATCACTGAACCAAGAAATACTCCTTTCTTATTATTCACAACCACAAATAAAATGGCCACGTACCAGCTTTCCCTTTCCGACGAGAGCAAGGAGAGACTTGCCAAGGTGTTGGACTACTCGCGTACACTTGCCCACTACGGATTCATCCCATTCATTTTGTATTTGGGCTGGAAGGCTAGTCCCACCAAGCCATCTTTGTTCAACTTGTTGAGTCCATTCCCATCTGCCTAATTGTATATAGTAATTGATGAACAGAGTAATTCTTGTAGATGTGTAGGAGGGGGGAAATCATGGGGAAAGAAGGAGGGGAGAATGAAACAGGAGGGATGTTTCAGATTTCAAAGGAGATTTCAGATTCGGAGTTTCAGGAGTGAACGGAGGTTTCAGGTTTCAACGGAGGTTTCAGATTTCAAAGGAGGTTTCAGATTTCAAAGGAGGTTTCAGATGATGATTGCACCAATGCAAGGAACAAATAGCCATGTTTGAGAGATTAGTTGGTTTAAGCCGATTGGCAGATGAGATGATGCTCCGAATCAAATGAAATTGTGCAATTATCGAAAAGCATTATGGATTAAGTTATATCGTTTAGAATAGCGAAGAGTGCTTGAATCACCCAGATGGAGGTGTATTGAACTGCAGCTAAAGAATATTTTGAAACACATGGAATGATTCAAACCATACTTGAAGAGATCTTGAACTCATTTTGAACATTACATGTGGTGCTTATTTCCATTGGCTCTATATGCTATGTATCGTGAAAGCAAGGGAAGCAGCATCAGCTCGAATTGAACCAGATTTGTAAGAACCCATTGAAATAAATCGGTCAGAGTTCTTTGGTGTTAATTGAAATTTCCAGCTCTAACTGAATTCATCGCTTCATTGGTTCTTTTAGTTGAGAGTCTTTGTGCAATGGTTACATTCTCTTCGTTCAAGATCAATCACAGAAGAACCTCTTGTAAAACTATATTCTTCCTACATCCAACTTCATCTTTTACAAACTATATTCGGCTTTATAATGCTAGATCCGCCATTTGAAGTCACCAGCATAGTCTTTAAATCACTTTCCACACCCACCAAAACGTTCAGCAGTGACTTTCTTTTCCTCCTCATTCAACATTTCCAAAGAATATTCCTGCAATTTTCTCTCATTGTATATATTTCATCTTAAATTTCGACACAAGAAGTCTTGTCTTAGATACACCAGAAAGAGAAGATCTGCCACATCTACAGATACCACAACAACGAGAAACCAACAAGAATACCTCGTAAAAATTGAACACTTTTTTAATCCACATTCTCCATTTTCGGGCCTGCTTCCCCAAAATCCACTCCATATTCCTAATCTCTCTGCACTGTTGATTCTCCTCCAAAACTCATGGAATAGAGTCTCAGTGTGAGATTTCGATAGTTTGCCTTCTCAAAGCCAACTCCAGAAATCACCACCATGTCTACGTGGGAGTCTCGGCGTGCCGAGTTTGTCCTGGGACTTGCTGCCGGTGTTGTCACTACGACAGTAGCTCATCCGCTTGATCTACTAAAGGTGAGGCTTCAGCTACTGCAGCTGCCGACCCTGCATGCTTTTGGGCAGCTTCGGCGTGTTGTTGCGGGTATTCAGAGCGATGCTAGGGCTAGTTATGCTCATCTGAACAAAACACAACCTAAGCCGGTGTACTACTTGCAGCAATGGTACCGCGGTGTTGGTCCCAACTTGATCGGAAACGCGGCCGCGTGGAGCATCTATTTTACCCTATATGCGGAGTATAAGGAGTTGCTAAGCGGGCCTTTGGGCGGAGTTAATGGAGATGGGTCTACATCATACTTCGGTGCGTCCGCCCTAGCGGGCATGACGACTTCCGTGTTGACGAATCCGATCTGGGTGCTCAAAACGCGGATTCTAGGCTCCTCGAGAGGCCCGCTGGGCTCCTATAAGTCCATGGCAGATGGTATAAGACGTATTCTACTAGAAGAGGGCCTAGCGACGTTCTGGCGCGGAACGGTGCCGAGCTTCTTCATGGTCATCCAAGCGAGCGTGCAATTTTCCCTCTACGACCAGCTCAAAGACTGGAGTGTGGCTCTGGCGCCGGAGAAACTGGACCCGTCGCAGTTGTCGCTGTGGCAGTACATCTGGGCGTCCGTGGTCTCCAAAACGGTCAGCATGTGTCTCCTATATCCCACGCAAGTTGTGCGCTCGCGGCTTCAGGCCCAGACCGACCGCAAAGAGGCACAGACCATTGGCGAGGTGTGCCGGCTGCTCTGGTCCAACGAGGGCCGTTTCCGGGGCTTTTATCGAGGCATGGGCGCCAATATGCTTCGTGTGCTTCCTTCCACCTGCATAACCTTTGTTACATACGAGACTGTGAAGAACTCTCTTTCCTGATTCCTCCAAACTCTACAGCACCAACAACACCGTTCACGGCGCCGACTTAATTGTTCCTGTTTATAGCATCCTATTTATAATAAAATTCCGTATCATTTATCACTGCGACGCGTCTCAAATCTGTTTTTGTTTACCTTTCACGCGTATTTTTCACCTTCTTCTCCATACACCTGATGTCGACGCCAGAATCAGCAGAAATGGAGCTCAGTCCGTCGCAGGCAGAAGCTGTGATTGAAGCCGCTGATCGCGATGTGCAAGAAAGTGCAATTGACGAAATAAACTGGCTCCCAGAGTCCGTAACGACCATAAACGAGAAGTTTTACTTCGACAGCACCACATATCACACGGCTATCCCCGAGGAAATCGAGAAACACAAAGACGGGCGTGTGATTTTGGGAGTCGATGAGGCTGGAAGAGGTCCCGTGCTCGGACCGATGGTTTATGGCATCGCATACTGTTTGGAGGACTATCAGGAGAAACTCAAGAAAGAATACGGGTTTGCAGACTCCAAAGTTTTGAAGGAAGCCGTGCGTACAAATCTCCTTCAGCTTTTGCACGACAAAAACCATGACTTGTACCGGAATGTAGGCTGGGCGACTCGCACAATGACTGCTAAAGATATCTCCAACGGCATGCTTCGGAGTCTTTCGGGACCTGGACCATACAATTTGAACGAGCAGGCGCACGATACTACTATACAGCTAATCAAAGAGGTTTTGGCAAAGGGAGTGAACTTGAAGGCCATTTTCGTAGACACAGTTGGTCCTCCAGCATCGTATCAGGCCAAGCTCAAGCGGTTTTTTCCTGAAATTGACATCACCGTGACGAAAAAAGCTGACAGTTTGTTCCCAATTGTCAGTGCAGCATCTGTGGCAGCAAAAGTCACCAGAGACAAGAACTTGGAGTACTTCCACCAGAACTTAGATTTGCTCAAGGGTGAAGTGTTGGGCTCGGGATATCCTTCAGATCCAAACACCAGTCGGTGGTTGAACAGCCATGTGGACCCTGTGTTTGGATGGCCGCCGGGTCTTCTTCGATTCTCGTGGCAGACTGCCAAGGATAGCTTGGAGAGAGCAGGTGCAGCCAAAGTCACCTACGAGGATGCATTGATGAAGAACGCGGGCTACAAGGATATTGGTGATCTCATGGGTAATAGCAAACTGGGTTTGATTGATGCACTGTTCTATGGTAGAGACTGTGTGCTATGAGCCGGGCTCGTTGTTATTGAGTAATGATTCGGCCTACAGGGAACTTCTTCCATGTTCATTCTAGTTGTTGACGCTCTTGTATGTGCCAGAGGTTTCTCAAGAGATGGTAGGTTGCAATTAGTATTACGATATCAGGGTATTACACTATTGTAACTATGTTTCACTGCAGAGTTTGCCAGGATTATTTGTACTTGCACCTCTATGGTGAATTTGGTTATGAGAGTTACATTCTTAATGGTATTGAGGTCTGATTGTTCGTTGGGTTTAGTCACATGGGACGGAACAGATGTAACTTGAGACGGAGTATGATAGCAAGGGCCAAATGCAAGTACGGCATGAATGAGGGCAGAGGCGAAATTGAGGTTCTGTTTGGATGATCAAAAAAATCTAAAGGAGCATCTTGGGCTATCTAAAGTTTGACAGATTACCGGTTATGCGCGGCGGGCTAAACACAATTGATTCATCGAGGTACTATATGATCTTATACGAGGATTTTAATTGGTATTTAATCACAAAGACGGAGGCGTGAAACCTTGATTTGGATATTCACAGCACGGGCCAAGCACCGCCTAATCCAGGAACAGAACCATCGAAGAACGAGGACCCCTACCACAGAAATCTAGAAGGACTCTATGAGTATCAGTAATGCCTGAGGATTCACTAAAAAAAAAAAAGCTGAATGAGAGGTTTCGTTGGCTGGTTCCGTCAATATCTCTTTCAAGTTGGTCGTTTGATGCCAGACACAACGAGCTATTCCAAACAGAAGAATGCGACCCATGAATTTCAACTCACCAAAACCTCAAATTCCGGCCAATCCCTCTGCCCAAAATTGGAATCCCCTTCCTCCCAGACAACGACTATCATTATAGCTAATACCTACTCCAGCACCATACACCTACTACACCTACTTCACCCACTAAACCATACAACACTACCCACAATAAACACCACACAGACGTAAATAAAAAAATTAAAATATCCTCACTCAATTCATGAATAGATCTCCATCCATCACTTTCCCAAATCCAATTTCTCATTCTCCGGGAAGTGTCTCGCCGCAAGCAGCCGCACCCACACATTTGCAGCCATCTCCCAATCCAGCACTGTCCGTGTTCGTCCGCACGCACACACCGCCACCCAAAAAGCAATCCGAAAAAATATATAAAGACCCCCGATTCCGCACACACCCCCAACGCGTTTTTTTCGCCGTTTTCCCGCACCCAAAACCACCATTTCCACCCCCATCTCCCCAGCACCGCCCGGACTTTGACCCCCGTGCCCGGAAGACAACCATGCGCGCGCACACCCCGTACACCTCCCCTACTCTCCCCTACACACCGCAGCCATCTCCACAAGAACCTCCCTACTTCTTCCTCTTTTCCTCCCCCACAACCCAACATCATGTCTTTGGCTGCCCTTAGAGCCGTCGGCGCACGTGCCGCCCTCTCCAGATCGTATCTCGCTGCATCGCACATCTCCGCCGCCGCCAGATTCTACTCGTCCAAGTTCCCATCGCACACCGTCATCAAAATGCCTGCATTGTCCCCCACCATGACCCAGGGTAACATTGCTTCGTGGGCCAAGTCTGTTGGTGATGAGTTGGCTCCTGGTGAGGCCATTGCCGAGATCGAGACCGACAAGGCTGCCATGGACTTCGAGTTCCAGGAGGAGGGCTACTTGGCCAAGATTTTGGTGGACGCCGGTGCCCAGGACATCCCTGTGGGCCAGCCCATTGCTGTGTACGTCGAGGACTCCGGCGACGTGGCTGCTTTCGAGGGTTTCTCTGCTGCCGATGCCGGCGAGGCTCCTGCTGCTGCTCCTAAGGCTGAGGAGAAGTCTGAGGCCAAGGCTGACGAGAATAAGGCCGAGGCCAAGTCTGAGTCCAAGTCCGAGTCCAAGCCTTCGTCTGCTTCCTCCGGCTCTGCTCCTGCTGGCCGTATTTTCGCCACTCCTTTGGCCAAGACCATCGCCTTGGAGAAGGGTATTTCTCTCAAGAACATCAAGGGTTCTGGCCCCAAGGGTAGAATTGTCGCCAAGGACGTCGAGAACTTCAAGGCTCCTGAGGCTGCTGCCCCTGCTGCCGCTGCCGCTGCTCCTGCCGCTGCCACCTTCGAGGACATCCCTATCACTGGTATGAGAAAGACCATTGCTACCAGATTGTTGCAATCCACCCAACAGGCTCCAGCCTACATTGTGCAATCGCACATCAACGTCTCCAAGTTGTTGAAGTTGCGTCAATCTCTCAATGCCACCGCAGAGGACAGATACAAGTTGTCCGTCAACGACTTGTTGGTCAAGGCCATCGCCTTGGCCTCTCTCAGAGTCCCAGAGGCCAACTCTGCTTGGTTGGGTGACCAAGGTGTCATCAGACAATACAGCGTTGTCGACGTTTCCGTCGCCGTCGCCACCCCAACTGGTTTGATCACCCCTATCGTCAAGAACGCCCACAGCAAGGGTTTGATTGCCATCTCCACCGAGATCAAGGACTTGGGTAAGAGAGCCAAGGCCGGTAAGTTGGCTCCTGAGGAGTACCAGGGTGGTACCATCTGTATCTCCAACTTGGGTATGAACCCAGCCGTCAACGCTTTCACTTCCATCATCAACCCTCCACAATCCGCCATTGTTGCCATCGGTACTGTTGAGAAGAAGGCCATTCCATCGTCCGTCAACGAGCAGGGCTTCGTTTTCGAGGACTTCATCACCGTCACCGGTACCTTTGACCACAGAACCATCGACGGTGCCAAGGGTGGTGAGTGGATCCGTGAGTTGAAGAAGGTTGTTGAGAACCCATTGGAGTTCTTGCTTTAAGTGTGGCGAGAAGAACGTTGCCATGCAACCCCCTAAGAAGCTCCCGATTTATCTATAGTTTTAAATGTGAGGACTTCCGATACATAGAATGTTCACCTTCGTGTTTGGATGCATAATGTTACCTTGGACATTGCGAGGCTTGCCGCGAAGGGTAAAATTTGGAAAGACGTGAGTGGCCGTATAGCAACAGGATAATGAATATATTCCATTCGAAGCGATACAAGATGTAGATGTCATTGTTTGTTGGTTTGTTAATGGTGATACAGTATTACTTACTTGAATAATTCGGCGATTTCTTTCAATGTCATGTTTTTGAATACAATTAGGTGGTGCGATTCTGATTAACATTTTCTCATTTGGTTTGATTTTGCGCTGTGATCATGATTAGGATTATTTATGCAAATGGTTTGTTCTTTTATGATACATTACCAGATCGGATATGTTTGAGAGATGTATTTTAACAGAATTGATGAATTAAGTGTGTAGACAAATTGGTAGGTGCTTTCGGTTGGGAGCTCTGCCGTTGACGTGAATACACGAGATTGTGCTTCGTAAAAAAGGCGCCATGCAGCTTCCTAGGACACACATCAATTCGAGTCCAACTCTGAGTATTTCAAGCGACAAAAATTCTTCTAGTTGTTCCGTGAAAGGATCGGTAGTGTTGAAAATTCGATCTTTCTTGGATAATTTGTTTTGAGATCGAAAATAGCCAGACACTAGGAAGTCTTCGTAAAAGATTGATAAGCACACCAGCTCTAATGTTCATAAATGGATCAATTCTCCAAGTTATATTGAATAAGCTGAAGAGCTTTCCTATTCAAAACTATTTTCAGTATTTCATTCAAAAGAGGTATCATATGGTAGTAATTCCCGGCCTCCACACAACCAAAGAGATTCCATATAATTCCTCGGCTGAGTATATTTCTTCAGTCGTTGCTCTTTACTTATGTAAATCTAGAATCGTCTGGCCACCACTTTGGCCTCAGAACTCCCCAGAATCCTCCGTTCAAAGGCTTCAGACTCACCAAAGACAAAATCCAAAAACTTGAAACTATTCCAAAATTCATTTCCATCGAACTTGCCTCTACAACACGTGCTCAAATCTTGTATGTGGTCATTGTAGTACTCACTACATCCAAAACCAACCAATGCATTAACACTTATAGCATACACATACCCACGCAAAAAGCACAATTTCCTCAGAAATTCAACTCCCATATATTTCTACAATCCCTTTTGTTTCTCCACAAACTCATCTCTCTACCCCACATTTTCCAATACTCAACTTACTACTTCTTCTTCATCCACACAATCATCGTCTCGTCCCAGAATGCTGCTGGAAGTGCTGGAAACAAAAGTAGCGGACGATGAGACACGGTATGCGTTGGAAAAAGAGGTCGAGTACGTCGACTACAACAAGATCTACGACGATTTGCTCAAACACTTCGATGCAGCATATCTGCGCTCCCGAACGCTCCATTTGACGGAAAAGGTGCAGAGGCAGACGCTCTATCACTACAAGAGACGGGTCAATGCTTTGATTGACTATCTCCGCTTGTTCGATGACGGAACACATGACGTTCTTGATACAGAAACTATGCCTGTAGACAAAACCAGAATAGAGAACCTTATACTATTTGATCCATCTTTGAAAGATGTGCTTACACCGGTGGTTCAGATGGCCGACGAGACCGACCCTGCAGAGATTCAGGTTGGGCAGAGTTACGGCGTAGACCTTGTAGTAGATGAACTTATACCAGAACTACCCGATGATGAGTTGGACAATGCCGAAATGAACCCGCAGGAAGTCGAGCTATGGGCGCGCCGCAACTTCTCTCACTTGGTGGTGTCGAAGTTCAAGCCCGCAGACATCAAGGCTCGGGGTGTAAGGGAAGATTCAGAAGTGTCCTCGATTCTTCCCAAACGGAAGAAGAAGAAAGAGTAATTACTAATATACGATCTCATGAATTGAAGTTATGCCATTGTTATGTCTATAGTGTTCTGTGTCGTGTGTGTTGTGTTCTATGGTTGCCGCTTCATGAACGAGTTTTTCCGTTTGCGCTTGACCAAATCCTCGAGAATGGCGAGCGAATCGAACAACCCGAAAACAAACACTCGGATCCGGTATTTGAAGCTGCCTTTCTCGACAAGATTGACCACCTTGAGAAAGAGATTGGCGTTGTCAAAGACCAGGGGATGCTCGGTCTTGAGCTTAGTCAACTCCTCGCGAGCTTTGCGCTCTATGCGTCCCAAAATAGAGCTGAGATAATTGATGAGGGTCAAAACCTTGTTGTCCATTTCTTGGTTGCTTTCAAAGTTAATATCCTCGTCCACGTATAAATTGTTCTGCAATCGCAAGATCAGTTCGTCGTCAAAGGACAGAATACTCGTCTTTTCGCTGAGAAAGAAACCATTTTGCATTGTCGCTGGATATGCGAGTGAAATGGAAGCGTTGGTTGTTGAATTGACAGAAACCCAATTGAGCTCGTCAAGAATCTCCACGCCTTCCTCTGTAGCGGCCATCATTCCAAGCAAAAAGAATGCTAGCCCGCGAAACTGCCAGTGGCTGGCAGTATTGAACATCGTCACGATTACCTCTGCAATATGCTTCTCGGTGATGAAGATACTGTACGACGGGTCCAAAAGCTGAAAGCCATACTCCGCCGATGCAATTTCTCCCAATATCCACATATTCTGCTTCAACTGCTTCAATTGGTAATCTCTCTCGTCGGCAGCAGAGTCTGCGTTGGCTTCCAAGGATGACTCGTTGAGCCGAATGTTGATATCACTTCGACTCTGGTGGAAGGATCCATCTTCATCCTGAAACACTTCTGCGTATTCACGTCCGTCCTCGCTGTCAGTTGTATTCAAGCTCTGAAGCGTCATTGACGAGGCAATGGGGGATTTGATGAGCTTTGGTATGGTTTCACCCTCGATTATCCCAAGTTTCACGCTGAGATTTCGAATTGTTTGAAGTATACTGTCCAATAGTTGCAAGTGATGCTTGAAGAAGGCACAGCCCTCCTCTGTGGAAGCTAAATAATGGAAAAAGTGGCGCAGATCTTTGGTCCTCTGGCTGAGTTCGAGATATGGATAGAAAACTTGTTGAATCGTGTTCTCCATCTGGTCAAGATACTCAAAGGTGCGTAATTGCTTAACACAGTCGTTGAACTTCTGATCTATGTAACCGAGCCTCTTGAGATAGTTGAATCCTTTCGATGTCTTGCAAAAATGTAAGAGCAATTCAGACCCATGCCTGTTCTTCTCTAATACAAGAACGCTGGGCTGCGAATCAACGAGAACGTCCATTTTGCTAGTATTCTCATTCACAATATAAAAATCAAACAATGCTTCTATTGCTAGCGTGACAACGTCGTGATTTTCATCGCACAAGAGACTCACCAATATGTCAATAACAAAGAGTTCTGTCTCACTTTTGGAAAGCAACGGAGGCAAAACTTGGTTTAGGACGAAGAGTTTGATTCGCAAATTCGACACGTCCATAGCTTTTGCTAGAAGAAGCCGTACAGGACTGTCTAGAGAATAATTGAGATTGTTGAGCAAATTGAAAATAAGGTGGTTGTTGGTCTCTATCGTGGCACTGCTTTCAACTATGTCGTTCATCAAATGGAGGAGCTGCCACTGTTCCAAAATGCCAATTCCGTTCCATGAGCCAGATAGAATGCCCAAGAATTTTACGTACCCGATCGAAAGGGTAGAAGTCAAACGTAGCTCCGATAGAATTGGATCGTCAGAGGTTATGCCGCTGAAAGGGTCAACCTGTGCTAGTATCTCGGCGAGTTGAGCCATTAATTTCGTCGAAGCGAGGTACTGAGTACCTTCATCAAAGGTGAGAAGGGACTCTATGAGTTGACTAGCCACATAGATGACAATTTTGGGATTCTTGAGCGTTGGATACTTGGGTGAATACTGAAGAGGAATCTGACCAAAGCGATATTTGAAAGGGCGAAGAAATGAAAAGAATGTTTTGAGAAGCTTTGGGGCCTTTTCCTGTATTTCCGCAAATCTTTGTGGGTTCCTGATTGGGCCCTGGAATAACTGTGAGAGACTAGTCCAATTCCAATCAATGAACTCCTTCATGTGTAATGTTTTGGAGGTTGTGAGAAGACCCTTGAACGCAGAATCGTTCAAATTGATACGATGCTCCTGAGCCATTTCGCGAACGTGTGATCGAATCACAGTACGCTTTGATTTTGGGATATTGGGCATCTGAGCATAAGTTGTCGACTGAATCTGCGTTATTGCGTTGATGGAAATGGGCTCATCCGCAGAGCCAAGCAAGGAATCCCGATAGAACTCAGGAGGTAGGTAGTCGACGGCCATCTCATATATTTTTGTTAGTAGGAATGTAGCCTGGTCAATGATCGCTTGGTCTTTTTCCTCGTTGAGGATGACTAAAAGCAACTGCCGAATATTGCAATTGATAAGGATCTTCAAAATCAAGCCCCTATGGTGAGCTAGAATATTCCCTTCCGTCGTCCTAGTGGCCAACTGAATGTACTCAAATGTGGTTGAAGTATTGTTCAGATGGTTATTTTCCATGAACAGAGTGAAGCGTTTAATGATGGAGCCCAACTTAGAGCTCTCGAGCCAAGGCACGACTTTGAGACGCAAGACGTCCATTAGAAGATCCATTATGATCGAGCGTAGGCGGGAGTTCTTCTTTTTGAGGTTCATTAAAAGGAGTTTGAAGCCCGAGAGATCATCGTGACAGAAGAAAAGAATACCAGTCCAGGTCTTCATGAGCACGGAGAGAAGAAACGCCATGTCCATGGCGCGCTTGTGTAATTTCGCACTCTCGTGCGCTGTCCCGAGCGAATCATCATCCTCGAACATGTCAAATACCGAGAAGAGTGAGTCTAGGTCAGAACCTCCACGAAGAAGAATGCGGGCTTGTGGAAGGTCGAGAACCGATAAGAGCGTGAGCACGCACGTGGCAGAAACCTCTGACAGCGCAGAGACGATGAGGTTGATCAACAACCGCACTCCTCCGCCTTGGAACACCAACTCAGGATTTAAAAGAAGTAGCTCACAGAGCGTCTCTACACACATTTTACAAAGAAGCGAAGCGGGCGAGCCGTTCAGTAGCGAATAGGACGACGTCTTCAGAGGGCGGAGCTCCAGCGCAGACGGAGAAGAGCTCTCATCACCCTCGTGCTCTATTAGGACCACCAATGCTTTTATCACGCCTACAGAAAGATGGCTAGCGCCCTCAGGAATATCCGCGATTGCCCGCACAAGCTTCAAGGCCTCCAACTTCTCGATCTCGGGCGTTTGGGTCAGGAACGAGAGCGTGATGTTCACCAAGAGCTTCAGTTGCACCAACTGAGCCACCGTTTCCCTTCCCGCGAGAACATGGCGCAAGATCCGGTACGCAGTCAGGCGGAGCAGCGGTTTGGCATCGTAGAGCATGAACAGGATCCGCAGCATCACGTTTTCAAGCACAATCTCGTGTTTGAGGTTCGGATGGTCCACCAACATTTTGATCAATTGTTGGCCCTTGGTGAGCACCACCGGCAGGTTCTCCTTTTCCTTGGCCAGGAGACTCTGGAGAATGTCGGAAAACACCCATGTGACGGTTTCCCAGTCCTCACGCATTGCGTATTCTTCGCTTTGGTAGGACGGCTTCGATCCTTCCACTGAGGAGATGCTGAAGTCTTCGATGGTCATCGCTCTGTTGCGAAGACGGGCCGGAGTGAACGAGAGGATTCCGAGCCCTGTGTTTTCCGGCCGGGGCTCGGGTTGGGTGTCTAACCCTGACGACCTTGACATTTGAAGTGGTAGTATGGGGTAAATGTGGAGATGCGAGATGAGGGAGGGGAGGGGAGGCGATTTTCGGGTTTTGCGGGAAGTTTTTGGTGGAAATGGATTTGGGAGATTTTAACGGTGTTTGTTTGAGATTCTGGATAAATGTGGGTGTTGGGGTTTGGTTGGGTTTGGCGACAGTGTGGTGTCTGATGCAGAAGAGAGTGGATATGGTAATTGATCTTGTGAATTTTGTTTTTAACTATGTATTTTTGGGTGTTGTTTCAAATGAGTGTTCATTGATTTAGATGGTTTTGTCAATTGGATACTACTCTGGTGTCTCTCAGCATGATATACGTGGAAACATAGCAGAATGAAAGAAAGCGGCTACAGATATCAGTAAGATGGGAGGAAATTGTTTTTCCAGAAATTTTGCTGAAATTGAGCGAATAGATCGTAAATCATTGATGAGTGGATGGTACTAGTAGATTGTTCATTTTGGTGAATGGTCCAAGTGTGGTTCATACAACTGGACCAATAATATCATAAAGTGCGTAATCTTGTCCTACAAATGAAACCATAAAGTCCGAAATCGGTCACTCCTACTCGCTATTGTCCATAATCCAGAATAAAGAGCAGGCACTGATGGGTATGGTGCTCCAACATGAACAGTGATGAAATCACTTTCACACATTACAGAGCACAATCAATCTTTGCATCCACGATTTGGATATTGAAGCGATTCGACTAATGTTACACAAATTGTCCATCGATTACTACGACCTGCTTCAATATCAACCACATCTCGTAATTCGTCAAACTCCTTCAGAAGCGTTCCTCCGAACAAAATACCCAAACTGCCCGATACTCCTCTTGTCTCCTGACATTAAAAGAGCTGGCTACGAAATGGCCCAACTCAGTTATGCGTATAGAATCCATCAATGCATGGAACGTGCTGGTGCCTGTACATTGATGTACGGTACTGTGTATAAATACGGCATTATTTAAAATAAGGTTAAACTTTGCAGCCATTTACGGCCATCTGCAGGAACAAACATCTAGATAAGGCAGAGACACAAAAAACCCTCCAAAACATATAGTCTATGGAAGTCCCAGTGAGTGTAGATTGTATCCACATGGAAGCAACAAGTAGACCAGACTTTTCTGCTTTTTCTGGCCTCAATGGAAACACCAGTCCATTGGGGCACTATCACGCAAGTTTCGGAAAGATGGGTCACGATTCGGAATCGCCAGATCAACAGAGAAGAAACGATGGACTTCATAAATGAAATGTGCACAACAAAAGAGAGGAAAAGTTGTTCAATACAAGTTAACTCTCTTCGACCATCAGAGACTTGTTCTAGTACAACCCAGTGCAGTCTATCAAGCGATGAAGCTGCAAATTTCGCTCAATGAATAAATCCCATACCTCTCCCTGCCCCGATTACCCCGAATCCACAGACCGCACCCTATAGACCCTCATTCTGTCCATGTTCTCTACGTGTGTCTCACCCATGACTACGAGTCACAATACATCCACCACAGCTCTCCAAACCGCCGGAAAAAAAAGCACCGCGCCCCAAATTTCCATCCCAAATCAAAGAAAATTATCTCCGGCCCCATAACCCCCCCCCCCCCCAAAGCCTATTTTATTTTCCCTCTATCGACGCTATTAATATTGTGTCAATGGGCGGTCCTGCACGCAGTTATCTATCTCCCCTCTCCCTCACTTCGTCCAGGAGATCTCAATTTTCTGGTCATACCTCCATACATCCACGAAAAACACTCCTTGTAGTGCCCGGAATTGGCCCGTATTTGAACGTCTTTTAGTGTCCCAACGCCTCCGATCGTCCGCTGCACGTGCCACGCCCCCAGGCCCCGTTTTCCCCCCGTTTTCCCCCCGTCCGTAGCTCGTTTTTGGCCGTGGTTTTTGTTGGTCAAACTCAAGAATCGAATCTGTCGTCCCGGACAAACCTGTCGCGCCGGATAAACCACAAACCCTTATTTTCCGCACAGCCGTCGACAATACCAAAAAGTCGACCCCCTGTTTTGTTCGCTTCTCCGTTCACATCCCGCTGGTGTATATATTTTCTGTCCCAGGTAAACGTAACCGGACTAGCACAGCCCACGCGCCCGTACTCAGCCCTCCGTGGTGACTTCTAGCCGTCTCGTCGCCCTTTCTGTATTTGCTTTTACTTTTGTGTTTATATAGCTACTGTTTCTGTCTGTTGCAGAGCCTCTGTCCACAACCCATAACCCATAACCCATTGATCCTCCACTTTCGCTATGGCTGCCTCTGCTCCAAACACCTCTGCCGCGGCTGAAAGCACTGCTCCCGCCACGGCGCACGCTGGGAAAAAGCCCATGTCGATGTTCTCGTTCGGTGCACCCAAGGGCGCATCGCACAACTCCAACGGCCCCTCCATTCTGGCCATCTCCACATCGCCCGGCCAGACGTCGGCGAAACACAACCTCGCCAAGTCGCCCACCGCGTTGAAGTCGCCCTCGTTGCAATTGAGCTCGCCCATCTGCTCGCCCGTGATGGAGACAGACTCCTTGACGGAAACGCCCGACTGCAACATCTTCGAGCGTTCTGTTCAGGAAACTGCGCACGTCAAACAGGAGGACTACATTCCTCCGGCGTTGGATGCCACTGCGGAGATCTTGAGCGACAAGGATACCAACTTGGACGACGTGGAGATGATCTACTCGCTGAGAAGAAACTCCTCCGTCATTGGCTTGAACATGGCCTTGCGTAGACCTTATACACCTCTGCGTAAGAATAGTGTCCAGTCCATGTCGCAGATGAATGCCGCCTTGAGTGCTGGCGCCAGCACCATGGGCCAGTCTCCGCTGTCTCCGGTGTCTCCGCCCAAATTGAGCACCTCGCGTTCCTCGGTGTCGTTCTATTCGTACGCTGATATGATCAACAACGACGAGTTTGCTCGCAGACCCTCGATCATGCACTCCTACAGTCATGGTGTGGTGCCTACTATTGGTTCCTCTGTAGCCCGCAAGATGAGTGTCACTCTGGCTCACAGCACCGGCTCTAACGCTGGTGCTGGTGTGGCCAACTTCTCCAGCTCAAACAGCGGTTTGGCGTTCAACAAGCTCTCGCGCAAGTTGACGTCCAACTCGACCCATTCGCAATCGCAATCCCAATCCCAATCGCAAGGGCTGTCGCAAGCACCGGGCCTGTCACTGTCGCAATCACAACTATCAAAACAAATGAAGGGCCGTCATTTGCACAGAAGACTGTCCCGGTCCAACGACCCCGAAAACTCCCAAAAATTCCTCATCAGTCCTGAGTCGTCCGACTCCGAAGAACAGGAAACCTACTACCCTGCTTCCTCGTCGGCCTTGTCAGACTCCTCTTCCAGACGTAAATCTATTATTTCCCTACACTCGTCCAACGAGTTGGACAACGAAAGCTTGGTTTCGACTTCTGTTGCAGATTGCATCAGACAGTGCACCACTGAGATCAGCGGTCACTGATTGGTCTGTGTCCTGTTTTGTTTCTAATGCGGTCCCGTACTCTATTGTCTTGCCTGCTTGCTTGATTCTTTACTGATTCTTTGTTGACTCCTCGTTTTCTCTTTCCTGTGCGAGATTGTGCACCGGAACAATGTATTTTATAACTTATGTCATTTATCAAGGTCAACTATTCAACTACTTGTAGAAACGTCCATGACGTATGTATTACAGTAAATCCTTTGCAAAAACCATATAAACTTACTCTGCGAGATAGTTCTTTCTGTTGGCAGTACGGATGAATCTTCTGACCTTCCACTCAACGTCAGCATCCTTGTTGTCGAGCAATCCTAGTCTCAACTCGAAGAGACGCATCTCGAATCTGGGTCCCACCTCACTCAACTCCACGCCATCCTTTGTTTTTATGTACACATGGTGTCTGACACTGATGAAGTCATCGTTGTTGATGAACGTGATCACTCTGGAGCTATCCTTCTTGGCTCCGGGCGGGAACAAGTGCTTCAAGATCTTGACCACACGCTCACCGAGCTTGGTGGTGAAGTTCTCGAAGATCAAGTGTGGGTACACCTCGGAAATGTTGCCCATATTAGGCAAGTCGTGTCTCAACTTGACGTTGTGGAGCGTGAAAACCGCCGATGGGCCGTGCGGGAAGTGCGATACCGTCAACGACGTAGGCACACCTCTGTGTTCGTGAAGAATAATGAGGTCGTTGATGGCGGCCTTGGTGCACGACTTGACGAGCTCGGGGATGACGTAGGTACCTCTATTTAGCTTCAACGAGTTGGGGAACATCAACTTGATCTCTTTGCAGAACTGGAGAAGACGCACGGATGGGTTTCTGGATGTGGTGACGATGATCCGGGGGTCGTTAACTCCGCTCATCGCCAGATACTCATCGTCAATTTCGACCTGCTCACTCTCGTCGTAACGGAAGTTCTTGTGGAGCTCGACGTCTTCACTGAGCTCTTTGGAAAGGGGCTTTCCGGACGCAAGCGTGGCCTTGAGCTTCTGTCTTTTTTCTAGTTGTGCGGTTTCTTGGAGCTCGAGGGCTTTCTTGTAGAGATACTCTCTTCTTTCTCTGGCCTGGCGTCTGAGCATGGTAGCGGGTAATGTGGGTGTGTGATTAGTGGGTTTTGGAGAAGTAAAAGATGCGGAATGGGCGGTGTATCGTTGGGAGATGAGGTCGATGAGCTGAGTCTGGAGTAAAATTTAGGGACTCGGAGTGCGGGTCCTGTGTGCAGGAACAATATCCTGAAGGTAAGTGAGATTTGCAGCCATGACACCAAAAACCGAGGTGAAACAAATAGAATATTAGGAAAAGAAGAAAAAGAAACAACAATTTTGTTTGTTTTTTTTTTTGTTTTGATGCGGCTTCAGTGTGGCTTTTAATTCAACAGGACCTTTACTGTGATCTCAGACGATGGTGCATCATAGGCTTGTTGGCAAGTTCATCAGGAATCCTCGTGGGTGCTGGGAAAAACGAGTTTCTTCTGTATTCACTGGCTCTCCGAGTAATGGTGCGGCGCAATTCGCCGATTCTGTCGGTGATGCCGCCTCCGCCACTGGAAATGTCTGCGTTCGAGTTACGAGTGGATGTAGCGTCGAGCGAGTTCCCGCGCACAAACGTATGATGTTCTTGCACCCGGTCTCTTCTCAACATGTCATCGTTAGGCACCATGATGGCTCTGTCCAAGGCATATGGTAGACCTCTGTGTCTTCCTCTGATCATCATGGCAATAATCACCAACTTCGACACGGTGGAGAACTCATATGCAAGTGACTCGTTCCGGCCAGGGTATCCCAAGGACATTCCCACGGTACCGTAGGCACTGATGATCTCGAACAAGATACTGAAGACCGTGAATCTGATGCTGGAATTGACCTTGCCACCCTCAGCGACACAGATGATGAATAGTCCCAAGAAAATGAACCATAAGTCAAAAGACAACTGATTACGCAAGTGCGCACCCACAAAGCTGGTAGGGCTCTCATCTGGTGCTCCCTCTGGTTCGTGTTTCTGGACATACACACCCAAGGATTGTTCTTCGTACACATTGGTTCTTCTGATCGAGATAGCCAACGGCAACACCGATATATACATCATGATCATGTAACTCACCTGGACGGCACTATGAAGCTCGGAAAGGTCAACAACAGTGAATCCTGCCGTTCTGGTACTGAAAGCTTGGAACAAACCGTCAAGAATCCTATAGCCGGTCGGTATCTCTTTCAAATATCTGTTGTTGAGATCAAGCACAATGAACAAGACCAAGTCGGTTACGTTCAAAACAACCAAAATGATGAACAACCACCAAGTTGGCACGGAGGGAAACAAAAGTGTGAAGCAACGACGTGGGTGGTCGAGAAGAAATCCAAGTGATTCCTTGAACAATGAGAGTGGCCGCGCAAGCTTGAACATTATCCAGATAATGAAGCGGAGAATCACTGGAAATCCAGTATTACCAATGACGATGAAAAAGGAAGAAAACACCAACACATAGACCGAACGACTGAAGTTGAACATGGAATTTGGTGTCAATGTCAAACCCAAGTCATTGAAGACCGACTGGGCCGTAAATATACCCCACCAGGTTGGCGAGACGCCGATTTCGCGGATACCTTCTTTATATGAGTCGGCGACAGTAATGAAACCCACATATAAACAAAGGGCGATGATATGGAAACCACAGTAGAACAAGGCCAAAATCTTGATCAAAAGTTTGATGGCGCGATATTCAACACCACCAAGTTCCTCTTTCTGTTCATCGGTCATATCGACGAAAGTGGAGTTTCTACCAATGGTAGGGTTCCACGACAAGTAGTTTGTGCTCATACCGCCAGCGGATGCATCAGAAAGCCCGTCTTCTTCGTCGTCGCTTCGAGCCTCGGAAAATGTGCGCGAGCTGAGTCGTGATATTATGGGTGTGCGCCATTTTCTGATTCTGTGTCTAGCAGAGGGACGAGATGGGTATTTTTGTCTGTCGATGGAGGGCTCCAGGAATTTCGTTTTTCTGTCTGAGTTTGGAGGAGGTTGTGTGAAGTCGAGGTCTGTTTTCGACCCATTTTCGTTCTCTTCCTCGGTATCTTCCACGGCAATATCATCGTCCGAGAAGATACTACCTTCCTCCATATCCTCGTCGCTTAAATCATGATGAGCACCAGAAGTGCGTCTCTTGGAGCCACCCAAACTGGATTGACTGTGTGGATGGCGATTTCCCAAGTCTTCTTCGTCGTCATCTTCGTCCTCGTCGTCTCCATCGTTCCGAGTATCGTCAAGATGGTGCTTTGATGGCAGCTCCAACGAATCAACATCTGCGGAGTATTTTCTGTTTCTCGGATATGCAGAGTTGTTGGAAATGGTGCGTTTGAGCGATTGCCAAGTCAGCTTCCTCTTGTCGCTGAACTTCCACTTTGAAAGCGTACGGTTGAATGCCAACGGCGACGCCTTCTTGGTGTAAATTGGCGTGTGCGCATCGCGCTCGATCTCGTTGGGAGCCTTGATCACCAAAACGTCATCATCAGCAACGCTATTCTTGCGTTTATGCTGTAGCATGTGGATGGACTTGTACATGTCGGAGGGCTCGATCTCCTGTCTTCTACGTGGGTGCGGAAGCTCGCCGAACTTGATATTATCTGGATGGTTTTCTGGCGACGAGGATCCGCCCGAGGTTTCTTCCTTAGGGTCCATGCCGGTGGTATCATTGGAGTAGGACTGGGGCCCAGTACAGTCCATCGGGTCAACGTTGGAGTTCGAGTCCGAATGTTTTTCGGCGGAAATCCCCAACTCGCCGTCAACATTATCTGCCGGCGGGCTGTTCGCCAACCCTAGGCCCTGGTTATTGACTGTGTTGAGAACCGTGGAGTCCATGGATTTGGTTCGAGCCGCTAGTGTCGCATTACGGCGCATGCGGAAGTTCAACTTGGACAGCTCCTTGATGTTATCGAAGTAGCGCTCAAACCAATACAATCTTACGAGTAATAGGGAACTATGTATGAAGATGGGCGTTGTAAGTGTCGTGGTCACATACACGATGATCTGCTGCAGTAGCCGAAGCTCGTTCATATTGATGGTATTAAGACCCGCCTGCGTGGACGCACCGCCCATCAAGAACAAGATGTCGATGTAGCTGAAGTCCAGAATCGGATACACGATCACCGAGGTGAAAAACACCATGAAGATGATGTACGCATAGTGAGCCGCCCGGAAGTTGGGGATGACCTTCTTCACATAGGGCCCGAGCGTCGACGTCACCTTATGGATCCCCTCCCGAATATGGGCGCCCGTTGTTTTCAGCGACGCTGCCGACACTGCTGTTTTATCTCTTCGGAGCTTTTCGAAGATAGACATTTGGAGCGATGAGCTTGGGTCCGGCGGGCAGCAGAGGACGGCGGATGTGCTGGAATAGGTAAGGCGGAAGCTGGATTCCGCACTGGAGCTCGAAAAATGGTCTGGAGGCCGTGGAGGGTCGATTTAGGGAGAGTAATGGGACTGGTCGTCTTTGGAGTGTTAACGTGGGACTGCAGGAAAGCCCATTTGGCACTCAGCGGAGATAAGTAATTAGAGGGATCCAGATGGGGGTAACGATAGGCACATGGCCGGATGGAGCAGTTCCAGGCGCAAATATTGCGGTGGTAATTTTGTTTGATTTGGTTGTTTTGGGTGTTTTTTTTTTATTTCGACTGGATTAATGGACTATGGGTACCTACGGGTAACTACGGGTAACCATTGACTATGGGTAAAAATTGCTTTATAGGGGATTAGGTAAGATATGGATATAATCTTTGGATAAATATTTTTGATGAAATAATGTGTGTTTGCAATTTCGGCGTATTTTCAGTTGACTTCTGTGTCTTTGTTGAGCTTGCTTTGGCCTGCCACCAGTAGCCGTTCTGGGATGTGAAAGATGGCCTAGGGCTATACATTGGAGGGCCCTATTTGCATCGGTCTACTTTCCTCAAAATATCAAGTTTCTCATTTTTCTCTCATTCCTTATTCCACCCATATCCCTAATAATTCTCATACATCATTTGGTTCTATCTGCTCCAGTTGAAGCATGGTACATCACGAGTTGGAAACGATGCGGTTTCCAGCAGAATCCTCTAAAATTGATAATTCTCAATTTCAGTTTCAATTTCAATTTCATTTCTCGCCATAGTTCAACTATTATCCTCGGGACAAACTGTGTCTCACATCCGATCAGCACACTCCACCATGCAAACAAAGCAAAGCTACAAAAAATGCGTTCCCATATCATAACCGAAATTTTCTCGTTCAAAAAACTGCCCATTTCTAGCCCAAATTCCAACTTCATCCTCGTTGTTCTCTTCAGCCAGCCACACCCCTCACACCCTTACCTCCCACAATCCTACCACTTCAACCATACAAAAGATCTCCCTCCACCGTCTTCAATTCTGCACCTATCCCGACCTGTATTATAGCTAGATTTCTTTGCTGCATTTTCTTTTGCCTGCAATTCCAAACTCTCCCAAAAAGTCGCTCTCTGCACGTCTGTACCTCCAAAAGAACTATTGTTTTGTTTACGTAACCACCTGCTGTTGTATTCCGACCCACAGACCATTTTTCAGCATTGAGTGGGGTATTTGTGACTCAATTGATCAAATTCTTTCGAAAAAAAAAGACGTTTTTCCGTCCTAACCTTGCCATTCGTGCCTCGTTGCTACTCCAACAAGAACAGACATTCCCTGGCCCAATCGCCTATACTAAAGAAACACAACCATGACTCCCGTGTCGCTATCCCTGTCTGTGCCGTTCCCGGTGACAGTCACCTCGATAAACTTCAAAGAAGGCGACAATGTAGAAAGACATGCGCTTCTCCTCAAATTCAAGTACTGGGACTACCAAGATGATCCCAACAGCAAGGACGAAAACCCCCAGAAAATCCGAGTCGAACGCATCGGCACTCTTGAATCTCCTGTAGAAGGCCGCGTGGCCAGCGTAGATATTCACGTCAACGAAGAAGTGGCCCACAGTGGCATGGAACTCTTCCAAATCGATGAGCCTTGTGCTCACACGGTCCAATACGGCGGATTGTGTGCTCTCTGCGGCAAATCAGTCGAGGACGAGAAGGATTACACTGGCTTTAGCTACGAGGACAGAGCCACAATTGCCATGTCTCATGATAACACAGGACTTCGAATTTCCCTTGAGGAGGCTACGAAAATCGAGCAAACTGCCACTAGCCGCCTCGCCGAGGCCCGCAAACTCATCTTGGTCGTGGACCTCGACCAAACTGTCATTCATGCCACCGTAGACCCTACTGTAGGAGAATGGCAGCAGGACCGATCCAATCCAAATTACCCCTTCGTGGCAGATGTGCGCTCTTTCTTTCTCGAAGAAGAAGAGCCTCAGGCACCTCCCGGATGGACTGGTCCCAGGCCTGGCCCTACCAAATGCTGGTACTACGTCAAACTCCGGCCGGGCCTTGAAACATTCCTCAAAAATATTTCCAAGCTTTACGAACTTCATATCTACACCATGGCCACCAGAAATTATGCCTTGGCTATCTCGAACATCATCGATCCTACTGGTGAGTACTTTGGTGACCGTATCTTGAGTAGAGATGAGAGCGGGCTGTTAACCCACAAGAACTTGAAACGTCTATTTCCTGTTGATCAGTCCATGGTTGCAATCATTGACGACCGTGGTGATGTCTGGCAGTGGGAAGCAAACCTCGTGAAGGTTGTGCCTTACGATTTCTTTGTGGGTATTGGTGATATCAATCTGAGCTTCTTGCCAAAGAAAAACGGCCAACTACTAGGCCCCTCAAAGAAAAGAAAGGCTATTGCCCGTTTAGAGGCTGTTGCAGAAGCTGAGGCAGAAGCTGGACAAGACAATGAGACTGATTTGGAACCCACAGAAAAGACTATAAAACCTGATGGCACAACTGGTAGTGACACTTATGAGACGGCAGAGACACAAGATGGGAATAGCCCGTCAGATTCTGAATCCAGATCCCCATCGCCTTCCTCTGGTGTTGAATCTGTACCGTCATCACCTGTGGACCGTATTCTTCTGCTAGGAGGTGGCGAAAATAATCAAGATCTATTGGTAGAACAGCTGAAAATCCGCAGCAAAATGGTGGAGCAGCAGCAACATGACAGGCCGTTGGCTAAGTTGCAACATGACTTGGACAAAGTCACACACAGTGATCACGAGGGTGCTCTCTCCGATAGCGATGGCAAGGAAGATGAAGAGAACGATCATCTATTATACGATGATGACAAAGAACTTGTCTATCTTGAGACTGCTCTTGAAAAGTTCCACACAGAATATTACCGTCTACTCGGTCTATTTAACAAGAACCAAACCCTGGAAAGACCTGACTTGACTCACATCATCCCGCGTCTTAAGAAGCAATGTTTGCAAGGCTTGGTTGTGCTCTTCTCTGGAATATTGCCGTTGGGAATGAATGTTGACGATGCAGACATCGTCATTTGGTGTCGTCAATTTGGTATCAAAGTAGTCACCGAAGTGTACCCAGAGGTAACCCATGTTGTTTGTCGAGACCCTAATGCGTTACTAATGAAGACCGGTCTTACATTAAAAGTCAGAGTTGCGAAAAGAACTCTTCCAGAAGTGAAGGTTGTCAGTCCCGATTGGCTTTTCGCGTGTTTGAGCCAATGGAAGATTGTCTCCTCTGATGAATACGAGATATCGCTACCTGATTCTGACTGGTACGTCTCTGAGACGGACGTAAAGAAGTATCAAAACGCTTTTGATGCACAGCTAAAACGGCTCAATGGACCTCCTAAAACAGCTTCAATGAGTGGTCGTTCAAACTCACTAGGCTCAATTGAAGAATATGACTTGAACGAGGCTAGTGACGAGGTTGACGATTTTTTGGCGGGAATTAGTGATGACGATGATAGCAATGACGATGAAGACGATGACGACGATGAAGATATGGATGGAAATTCCGCAACAAATTCAAACGGAATGCTGTTTGTGAAAACTCTCTATGGTGCAAAGAAACGAAAAGCGGATGATGACAGCCTGTCTGAAGAAGCTGATGATGAAGACACGTCTCGAATTGCTTCTAGTCATACTAAGAAGGCTAAAATTGACGATGGTGATGGCAAAGATCTCGATGATTTGGAGCAAGAACTTCTTGATGAACTCGACCATCTCAGTGATTAATCAGAGGCGCGATGTAGTGTTTCTCATGGTCTTACCATGCGGTTAATTTGTTCTATGTATAGGATACAATAATCAACTATGATACCTACTTTTTTTTTTGTTATTTTTCTTGTCTATTTAGCAATTTCTGGATTGCACAAATCTCTCCTTTAATGGAGTCTATCAAGGACAAACTACTATAGACCCTTCATTAAGGACGGCCGAACGCTTCTTTGTAAAGATTGAAACTCTCTAAGTCCCTTTTTGTAAGGTTACTTCGTTTTGTGTCGGGACCCTCTGTGAGTTTTGACCTGTTGCAATGCTTTTACACATATTGTGAAATGTCATGGATCATCATCAAAACTGAAAAACGCAAATTAAAAATACATCACACTACGAAAATGAAGCTGAAATGCGCTAGAAAAAAAATTTGCTAACTAACACTCATCAATAACAAGATTAAATTATCGAAGTCCAATATCGTTTGGTTTTGAGCTAATTAGTGTATCTAGACCTCGAAAAACGACCCCTCTTGAAGGACAAATATCAACCGATTGGTATATCAATCGATTACAGAACATAACACCCCAAAAGTATTTCAGAAGATTTTCTGAATCGAATCTAGGGACTAAGGTGTCGCAAATAACGAAGAAGTTGACCCTTCGACGCAAAAAATATATGGCGTGTCTGGACTTTCCAGATACGCAAGACTTGAATGAATTGACATCTTCCATTCATCACTCAAATGAAGCGCTAAAGTTAACTCTGCGCTCAAAAAGGCTGCCGCGACCCTGTGACCTCCTCGACGACCAAATGGCTCTTTTGGGTGCACCCCTTTCACCTATCAATATTTCATTGATTATGAGCTAATATATAATAAAAATCAAACTGGAGCTACTCAAGCTTATGATCACGCACCCTCTTCCCTAATAAAACTTGCGCACAATTGTCCTCTGCGTTTCATCCAGCATTAATGAAGACTCAAAAAATCTTTCGATTCAAAACCTCGAGAGGTGCTTTCAGCGCTAATGGAACATTTTACTCAATTTCATTCAATTGCGACAAAGTTTACTCTCAAATTCCGGTCTACACAACAAAAAAGGCCGTTTTGGTCCTTAACATCCTGTATATAATAATACTAACGTTGTCAATAAAGATACGATTAAGAGCATAGCCAAAAATAATTTAATTCTAGCCAAAGAATCGCAGTGAATTGATATCAACGAGACAGAGGAACATCAAGTTGTTGAACTAGATTTGGGTGGGGTATGTAGTGGCTACATCATCCAACATGGAATTCATTTTGTGGCCGACACACCGAGGAAGCAAAGTCAAAACAGCACGATATGGCCGGATGTACAAGAGACCAGAGTTTCAAATTGACTTGTGTTTGATCTGTTCTCATAAATTCTAATCTTAAGCTTGTGCGCCCTAAAAGGTCACTTCACAACTAAACACAGAACAGAAGATTTGTTCATCAATACCTTGCGGCGCCTTAGGGCGCACGAAACTGGCGCTACTTTGACAAATCATTTGGTACTAAAATAACTCCAATAAAGTCACCGTGCGTACCTGTGCGCCCAAAAAGGCCGCCACGACCCTGTGACCTTCTCTACAACCAAACGGCTCTTTTGGGCGCAGCCCCTTCACCTATCAATATTTTATGGATTGTGAGCTATTCCAGAGTAGAATTCAAACCGGAAATTCTGAAGCTTATGATCACGCACCCTCATTGCTTACAAAATTGTCGAGCAATCATCCCCAAGGTTTGCTAGAGCTAAAATCAAGACTCAAGAACTCTTTCGTTTCAAAGTTTTGAGCGGCGCCTTAAAGAATATCACGAGAATCAAAATATATTCATTGACTTGTGATGTCTTTCGATTCATAAGCGTCCGAATGGCAGCCTCCAGAACAGAAAAGGCCGTTTTGATCCCGAAAAGTCCTGTGTATAAGAATGGGAACTTGTAACAGGAGGAATTGATCAATATCATCACCAGTAGGAGATTAGTTGAAGTTAAAAAATGGCAGTGAATTTATAGCCATGTAATGGAGAGAGAACACGTTCCTTGTATTGATTCAGATGAAGCAGGCAGTGGTTGCACCATCCAACAGGACATTTACACCATGGCCGGGACAACAAGACGGGTATCTCCTAAAAGCACGATAAATCAGGAGGCACACAAGAGTGGAGTCCTTAATCGATGAGGAAGCTAGGCTTTTACATAGAGTGAGATCTGAAGCTTGTGCGCCCTAAATGGCCGCTCTGCAACAAAGCACAGAACCGAAGATTCAGGTATCGATTTCTTGCAGCACCTTAGGGCGCACAAAACTTGCCTCACTTTGAAGAATCATTTGGTACCAAAATAACTCCAATAAAGTCTCCGAGCGTACATGTGCGCCCAAAAAGGCCGCCACGACCCTGTGACCTCCTCGACGACCAAACGGCTCTTTTGGGCACAGCCCTGTCACCTATCAATATTTTATTGTTTATCAGCTAAAATATAATAGAATTTGACCCGGAGTTTCTCAAATTTACGATCACGCACCCCCTTCTCTTACAAAATTGGCGCGTAATTGTCTCCATGGCTTCTTAGAGCTCAAATCAAGACTCAAGATTTCTTTCGTCTCGAAGTTTCGAGCGGCGCCTTAAAGAATATCACGAGAATCAAATTGATTTTATTATTTTGTGATGTTTTCCGATCCATAAGCGTCCGAATAGCAGCCTCCAGAACAGAAAAGGCCCTTTTGATCCTGAAAAGTCCTGTGTATAAGAATGGGAACTTGTTACAGGAGGAGTCGATTAATATCATCACCATTAGAAAACTAGTTGAAGTTAAAAAATGGCAGTAAATTCATAGCCATGTGATAGAGAGAAAACACGTTCCTTGTATTGATTCAGATGAAGCAGGCAGTGGTTGCACCATCCAACAGGACATTTACACCATGGCCGGGACAACAAGACGGGTATCTCCTAAAAGCACGATAAATCAGGAGGCACACAAGAGTGGAGTCCTTAATCGATGAGGAAGCTAGGCTTTTACATAGAGTGAGATCTGAAGCTTGTGCGCCCTAAATGGCCGCTCTGCAACAAAGCACAGAACCGAAGATTCAGGTATCGATTTCTTGCAGCACCTTAGGGCGCACAAAACTTGCCTCACTTTGAAGAATCATTTGGTACCAAAATAACTCCAATAAAGTCTCCGAGCGTACATGTGTGCCCAAAAAGGCCGCCGCGACCCTGCGATCCACCCCCCGTACCCAACGGCTCTTTTGGGCGCAGTAGTCGTCAAGTTAAATTTTGAGCGGCGACTTGGAGTGAAGAGGATGGAAATTTAACCAAAGTTTTGGAAATTTGATTGTGAGCACCCTCCTCACTGCCAAAATTGTTTCGGAAACTACGTTTAAGCTGTGCTCAGCTCCAAGTTGCAGTTCATTGAAGACCACTAAACTGAGCGAGAATCGACCTTATTCCAATTCCTTAGTATCATTAAAAGTTGAGCGTATAAACTGAGCCGATTAGAAGTTTGATTTTCTAAAAAAGTCTCCTATTGGAGACTGGAGGACAAAAAAGGCCGTTTGGAATTTTGAAAGTCCTGCATATAAGCGATTTAGACTGGCAAGAGACTAGATAGAGTGGTGGATCACCAAAATTCTTGCAATAATGGAAAAAACTAGTCTAGAATAACCGAAACTATGTCATATTGAAACTCGTTGCTCGTTGGTCACGATACAGAAGTGATTCAATGTTTAATTGGGTCGTATCAGGAATTGAGAAAAAGCCTGTAGAGCGAGACAGTATGGAGTTTTGAGCATGTGATCGCGGAATTCTCGAAACAGAAGATGATTTCATAAATTATTGGCTTTAAAAATTGAGATAAATGCAAAATTGAATGTCGTGCGCCCTAAAAGGCCGCCGAGAAACAAAACTCAAAGAGTGACCCTCCAAGTATAGAATATTAAAGCGCCCCGGGGCATGTGACACAAGCCTTGTTGACAGTAATGGTATCATATCAAAATATCCCCAATAATCGGCATGCCTGAGCTTGTGCGCCCAAAAAGGCCGATGCGACCCTGCGACGCGCCCCTACAGCTCAAGGGCGCTTTTGGGCGTAGCCAATCTATTTTTCAAATTGATACGGCGCGTTATGGTGGAATACTGAGGCAAACCACGGTATATTAATTTTGAACCTATCGCGCACCCTAGTGCTTAGGGATCTTCGTTACTTTTCGGAGCTGATGTGACTTTGACCTGAAGAAGGCAAACAGGGACGTGAGGTGACGACTGCCTTAGCGACTGAACTTGGGCGCCTTGAGGTGCAAAATGAGGCCACAGCCCTCCAGAAACATTAAGGATTATAAAATTTTATAATTTTTACTGACTGCGCGCGTGAATCCAAAAGAGGCCGCTCAAATCCTAGGTGAGTGCCATAGTACTGGTTGAATCTCTCATTTATGCAGTGGAATATGCAACCAACCAACAAGATTTGTTAAAAAAAGATTCAATTCATGACACAATAGATTCCAAATATTTCATTCGAACAGTTAGATTGTGGAAATTCCTATTTTTCTGTTGAGTACGTATGAGTTTGGGGCTTGCATACCAAAAAAGTGAGAATGATCCTCGAAATTTGTCAGATCCGGCCGAGTGGGGTACAGGCAAGAATGAACTAAAACCGCAAAATATGCGAACACAAGATGACTCGAGAGACAAGAAATACTCACTTTCTCATAATTTTCTGCTCAATTATTTAGTGAAACATTTCTACGCTACCTTAGAGTTCGAATAACTCTCAGTCTTCGCGGATTTATCCCTTTTTTTTCTGCCTGTGAAAATCAAGCTTGTCCAATATCGAAGATATTAACTCCCGGACACTTTATTTCCAAAAACGCCAGCATTTTTGTCTACGCACACAAGTCTACAAAGAATTGGAGCTTTATTCGTTCGGGAATGTATCTTTTTGTTTACCGGGTCTAAGCAGATGTCATTACAAGGCTTCAGGTCCCAATGAACTGGCTGAAATTGAGGCTAAACCAATGAAGATTAGAATAGCACTATTGATATCCATTTTTGGCAAGGTTGCACGCGCTTGTGTAGGTTAGAATGGCCCATTTAGACACAACTCACAGGCCCCTTCAACTCAGAATCAGCCCATATTCTTGACAAGCAAGTATGTTCTGTTGAAGCTTACGAATAAGAGAGCTTTGAGGCACAAAATTTGAAGATTGAATGCCAAAACCGGGCCAGTTATGTGCGCCAATAATAAGTGCTGAGAACCAAGCTCAGCTTTAAGCACCCAAACTTAATTTCAATCATATGAGAACGATATTTCCCATTACATTGAGACTAAAAATTTTTTTACGAGACATTTTGATAGCAATCAGGCGCCTACAACATCTTCTAGACCAGAATTTACACCTTATAGGATCACTTTCTTAGGGGCGTCTCAGAGTTTGTTAGTAACTGGGCGATTAATGCACCCGTGCATCCGGTGACATTCACGATTTTCACATACATTGGTCGATTCCAATGTAGAATATTTTTCAATTTTGGCCTTAAAATGTATTCCAAAGACTGATAAAAATATTCTTTCTACATGAGACTATCTTTGGAATTTTGCTGATTTTTTGCTGAGAGTCTGCATGAGTTTGAATCAATTGTTAAAAACCCTTGTTGCAAGCTACGAGCCGATACGGCAAGAAAATATGTTGAGATTGGAGGATCTGAAAACTTTCAAGTTCAGCAAACTGATTTGTGTCTAAAAGCATCACATAATATACCTCATCGATGCTCTGCAGTGCTTTCTATTTTGACCTAAATCGATGAACTCATCCTGTCGGATGCACAGAAGATTTACATCTAATTCGAAGAGCCAAATCCGTCAAATACTACTCAAAGTATCTAAGATCGATCTTTTTATGGATTCAATGCTCTTCCACCGTCATATTTTACGTCACAAAAGAATGCGTATTTTCTGGGAAGACAATTCGACTCTTAGAGACTAGATGCCGTTTTCAATCACTATCATTATATTCGATAGAAAGCTGATGACTTACTTCGTGTTATTCTAGTGACGGCAATATATTTGAAGTCCGATTTCGACCCCTGCGCCCTAAAAGGCGCTTTTGACAAAATCCAAAGAAGCTCTATGAGAAATGAGTATCTCATGGCGCCTTGTGTTCCAAGAGACGGGCATGAATTCATTAACTGAACTACAACAAATCTTTTCTCAGAAATCACAATAAGCAGGCCTTGATTCCAAAAAAGGCCGATGTGACCCTCTGACCTCCTCTGCTACCGAACGGCTCTTTTTGGCGCGGCACTTTCACATATCAATATTTTATTAATTATTACCTAGAGTTTCATAAAAATTTGAGTGAAGTTTCCAAAATTTATGGCCGCGCACCCTCTTCCCTCACAAAATTGGCGCACAATTGCCTTCAACGTTTTATACAGCATGAATGGAGTCTCAAACCCTCCTTCAATTCAATCCTTCGAGCGGCGCCTCAGGCATCAATGAAACAATTTACCCCATTCTATTCATCTACTGCGAATCTTGCTCCTTTATCGCCCAAGTTCCGCTCTACACATCAAAAAAGGCCGTTTCGGACCTATAATGTCCTGTGTATAGTATCCAGAATGTTGTCAATGAAGAAACGATTGACAGCATTGCCAAAAGTAATTTAAATCTAGCCAACGAATTGCAGTGAATTTATATCCATGAGATAGAAGATTATCAAGTTTCTAGGCTAGATTTGGGTAAGGCAGGCAGTGGCTACATCATCCAACAGAAAATTAAGTTTGCAACCGACACACCGAGAAAGCAAATACCAAACAGCACGATGTAACAGGATGTACAAATGACTGGAGTAAGCTATTGATTTATCTTTGAGATATTTCCATAAAATCCAATCTGAAGCTTGTGCGCCCTAAAAGGCCGCTTCTCAACTAATCACAGAACAGAAGATTCAGATATCAATATTTTGCGGCGCCTTAGGGCGTGCGAAACGGGCGTCTCTTCAAGGATTCCGTTGATACCAGAATCACTCCAATCCAATCACTGGGCGCACCTGTGCGCCCAAAAAGGCCGCCGCGACCCTGCGACCCATCCCCAGAACCCAACGGCCTTTTTGGGCGTAGCCACCGGGGATTCGCGAGAAAGAAGGCGCCTATGGCCGCAAAAAACGGGCACCGCCATGAAAAATCGAAAGGCACTAACCGCGCACCCGCCTATGGTGCGCCGTTTCCCGCAATTCCACCAAAACTGCCGATGTGGTTCGACTACCCCAAAACAATAGTCGACGTAGGACGAGCAAATGGCGCTGCCATACAGCGCCGCAGGGCGTACGTTGTAGCCCGGCATGCCAGCATTCGAAATCTCTGCCTACCGTGACGAGACGCCCACTCGGCCTCGCCCTAGGTCAAAAAAGGCCGTTTTGCGCCTTTTCACGTACCTATGTCACACTTCCTGAGGTGGGTGCGAGAGAAAACGAGGCTACTCACTTCAACATATCGGAAGCTGGGGTCGCGATAGTGTCCAAATTAAAGGCACTCCGCAAAAAAATAAAATGAGGCCAAAATTTTCCTGATAGGTACTGATAGCAGGCCTCTGCGCCCAAAAGAGCCGCTGCGACCCTCTTCGCGACCCTTGAAAGGGTGCGACATGGCCTCTGAGGTCAGAGGTGCGCCCATCCAAACTTGAGTGCGCCAGCACTCCAGTACTAATAATTTGGAGGCGCCTTTATGCGCAAATGACGGGCCTTTGCGATCGCCCAGGATCAATTTTGACGGCATAATATTTCGAGAGCATGGTTGTCCGTGATTGCAATTTGGTTGTGTCGCACCCCAAGGTGCGAACAACAAAAAAGAGCACGACGGAAGCAATACCAATTCAGAGAGAGCGCCGCTAGTTTCAAATTAAAATTTGACTTTTGTTCTTCTAACAAATTCATATTTAATTCTTTGACAATGCAGGGGCGCACCCTTGCGCCCCTTACACTGTTTTCAAGCACCCCGAACGACGCTGTTTCAGGGCCAAAGGTACTTTCCTAGGGCCATAATTGGTGAATTTGGCCCTACGCACGAGTGCTAATTCAATTAAATGCAATTGATTACCGCGAAAATACAGTCCAAATGCTTGATTGCCGCCGAAATACAGTATTCCTGCGAAAATCCAAACGAATACCGTCATTTTGCTAACAAATTTTTACCTGCAGTACCTGTCAAATACGGCATATAAGGAGATATACAGGTCGTGCATGAAGGTTTTTAGCCGCCAAATCGCTCTTCTTCGCGGAGCAAGTTACTGCCAAAAATTCTGGATTTCCAAGTATTTCTGTAGTCAGGTAGATGGTTTGAGGTGCGCTCCAAGTCTAATCGCACGCGCACTGTGTGCGTGTGCCAATTCATAGAGTAAAACGAGAAATCGCGAAATCTGGGGTTTTCGCGCGACCTCAGAAATAAAAACATTAGTGGAAAAATTTCAAAAAAATTGGAAAAGAAGGGAAGGATTAGAAAATCGTGGTCCCAAATTTTCAAAATTTTATTGTGAGCATCGCGCCACAACCATTTCTCGCGAGTAATCGCGAGAAGTGTGCTCCGGAAAGAATGATCGGAGTTCGACGAATCAAATTTGTTGGAAAATGATAGCTCCGGGGAGCGCCGCATCAATTTCTGCAAAGATATGCTAGAGAATTTTATGAATTTTTGCAAGACGCCGCAAAAAGACAAAGGGCGCAAGTCCTGCGCCCTAAAAGGCCGCTTCTCAACTAATCACAGAACAGAAGATTCAGATATCAATATTTTGCGGCGCCTTAGGGCGTGCGAAACGGGCGTCTCTTCAAGGATTCCGTTGATACCAGAATCACTCCAATCCAATCACTGGGCGCACCTGTGCGCCCAAAAAGGCCGCCGCGACCCTGCGACCCATCCCCAGAACCCAACGGCCTTTTTGGGCGTAGCCACCGGGGATTCGCGAGAAAGAAGGCGCCTATGGCCGCAAAAAACGGGCACCGCCATGAAAAATCGAAAGGCACTAACCGCGCACCCGCCTATGGTGCGCCGTTTCCCGCAATTCCACCAAAACTGCCGATGTGGTTGTGTTGAATATATTGAATGGCTGTTTGAGTATTCAAATTTGGTGAGATGCTAACATGCTAATTGAGGTACGTTAGATGCGTGAATGTTGTGTGTGTTTGGTTGGAATGGGACTGGGAGTATGTCCCTTTGAAGGATTAGAGGTTAATGATTGGAAGAATTTTCAATGGTGTTTCTGAGAAGACAAGGTATCTGCAGGATTCCAGATCCTGTTGTTTTCGAGATATTTCATTGCGTAATGAAACACAAGAAGTCTTAATTTTTTTGAATTTGTTCTTTTTGGTTGAAAACTCAATAGCGAGTAGAGACGAGCACCAAGTCACATCATGGTGTGGTTCGAGCTTAGGATGCAAAAAAGCTCTCATCTATGCCCTATTAGGCTTTTGGTCTCCCATCGTCAAACTCAGTCATGGTGCAAGTAGAGATGTCCCCTATTAAGAGTGGGCGCACTAGATTCTACGCTAAACGAGTATTTTAAAAAAGACGCCAGAGAGTTTGAATTTAACTTCCGTTTTTAATAAAAATACGTATGAGATTTTTCGATTTTTTTGGAATTACAGTGGCCATTTACTGACGCATTTTCGGACTTTACGTAACAAGAACTATATGAGGGCAATGAGACGATAAAGAGTTTTCTATTCACTTCTGGTTTATAGATCTAGCTTACGGGCTTAGGGGTTTTTTTTCATCTTGTTTTTTTCGGTATTCTCATAGTGCTTCTGGTGGCATTATTGAGGCCCTCACTGCCTCAAAATCCTTTGAGAAAAATGATATTGAGTTGGTTTTGGCAAAAGTTTCTCCCGGTGATCGCGCATTAGTAGTAGCGTTTTCAGATTTGGAGTTATTCTAGTTTTTGCCCATTATCGGATTATGTGTCTTTAGAGTCAGGTGTAGGGCAGCTATCAAGCTGCGCGATAAAAGTAATTGCACAGTCTATATATTTTAAGTTGGATCTATCATTTAACAACTTTTGGTAGACCAAGTAGAATTCTTTATACCTTTTTTTGACGATTTTATTCGGGTATAGGGGGAGCCTCCCTGTATAGCTCTTTGAAGAACTAACCTAAACTACAAAATTTCAAGGAAAGTAGTAGTGAATATTCAATGAAACAAGTAGTGAGTGTCAGAAAGTTCTTTGCTTTCAAAACCATCGAGAATTCGGATTCAAAAGTTGTGTCATAAGGGGTACACCCTTAGGTAGAGCTAGGAGTGTTCAAATTGGAGAGGCAAAAATGTAATGGATTAACTTAACCATGTTTATAAATCAAATGTAGGTACCTAAAAGGTAGTTTTGGGGCACCTGCTAGGGGGAACAGTGATTGGCTTGTCGTGGTCCATACCAATCTCTGGATGAAAGCAGACAGGTGCACAAATTGTGAGTACTTGAACATCTATTCAATAGTATCATGGTACTTAATGAGTTAAACGAGCTTCATAATCATTTTGCCGAGAGTTATGTATGCCTTGTCTCCTACAGTTGGTGTGGCCTACTATGCGCAATTCTTCAACACATGAAAAATTGTGTTCTTCCAGCGGTATGCTTTGGTAAAATATTCGTTTTTACCACTGTTTGATCTTCTATTGTTATATTTTATCCACACTCCTTATAGATTCTGAGGCCCCCACTACTTCAGAGAGCAAAGGACTGAAGGGAGCTAGATTGTCATGTGGTGTAGTTTTTCTTTTAAAACGATACAAGGTTTTTGCTAAAAAGATATGAATGTTTTTGACAGAATCCAAAAGCTCCCAAGAAGAACAATTCAATTGGCGTGTTGCTCGATGCATCGATAATGGGTCTTCAAATTAGTCACTATATAGGCACATAGACGAACATGTAATTGAAAGATTGTTGAGTTGTATTTGTAGGTTCAAAATAGGTCTCTTAGTATTACGTCTGGTATTGTTCAATATATTTCTTTCATTTGATGAGTGAACTTGCCCAACACATATGAGCTGATCCACAAATGAATGACTTGTTCTGAGTTTTGGAGGGAACTTGCATTCATTCCTTCACAGGTGTGAAATGATCCAGAATTGACTCAAACAACTGTACGGAACTTGCACGGGAATAGGAATTACTATCGTTCATTTATCGGGAGTAGTTCCTATGGCAATCTTTTGAATCTTGAATGTAGCAAGTCACATACTATTATTATTCTGATTGATCACTATGTAGTTTTGGCTATTGTGGATCGATTGATCCATATTGCCATTGACGAAGACCAGCATATTGATGATGTTTCGATCATGAAGTTCATAGTACAGGGAGGACTTGGCGTCGAAGTACTCTCGCTAATATTTTGTCATCATTGAGAACGAACCCATGTGGTTCCTGATTTCACCTCAGGTACCGAAATAGCTTACAAAATCTGGAAAGGCAATAAATTTATAGAAAAAAAATATCTGACAATTTTTGGCTTCAAAACTTGTTCAATGTATAGTCAGCCCTGGGACTCACACATTAATTGCTCCATTTGTTTTTACAAAATTTATGGCACAAGTCAGACCCTTTAGAGCAACCAAAGGGGGAGATATCAACCATATTCGAGAAAACTCAAGCAATGACACCCCTCATAAGCTTCAGATTTATTCTAAAAAAAAAAAATTGGGTGATGCTATACCAAAATCGAGGAAACATCACCCGATTTCTGTTTACATTTTACAGGACTCTTGAAAATTTTTTAGTGCGGTAAACAAATCAACATGCATCACATTTTTTCTTGACATATTTGTGATGATCAACTGGGTTCCGATAATGCAAAAGAATGGAGGAAAATGGGTCTGAGTGGCATCCAGAGCTTAATGAAGCTACAGTAGGCAGGCTACAACTGAGAAATTGAGAAATTGAGAAAGGGAATTGGAAATTGGGAAGTGAGTTGGGAATTGGGAATTGGGAATTGGGAATTGGGAATTGGGAATTGGGAATTGGGAAGTGAGTTGGGAATTGGAAATTGGGAATTGGAAATTGAGAAAGGGAATTGGAAATTGGGAAGTGAGTTGGGAATTGGGAATTGGGAATTGGGAATTGGGAATTGGGAATTGGGAATTGGGAATTGGGAAGTGAGTTGGGAATTGGGAATTGGGAATTGGGAATTGGGAATTGGGAATTGGGAATTGGGAATCGGAAAGAGGAAAGAGGAAGTAGGGGGGTTAAGATAAGGGTCAGGATTTGTGTGCATTATTGGAACATGTTGGAAGTATTTGGCAAAATGGCTTTGTTTTCCGAAGGTAGGGCGAACCTAGGATTCAAGGCTTGGATTACGGGTGTATACTGTACCGCGATGCCCTAAAGGACTTGATTTAGACGGATCGACTTCTGCACCGTCAAGACCTACTAAGGCGCGAAAGAAGGGGTCTCTTGGCCGCTAATAACAGGTCCTTGGAATCAATATTTCGAAGCTTCGATGTTCTATCAAATCTGGCTAATTTTTGAGTGATTCACGAGCACCTCTCTTGGCTCATCCATCACACAATATTTTTACTGGGAATGGATATCAAATATCAGGATTTGGAACTCTTGAGCGAATAATGTGGTAGCAAATGAGAGCTCAATAGATTTGAATTTGATTTCGAGTGATTAATTCGAAAAAAGTACGAGCTTCTCGACAGCCTATGGACAGCAAACAAGCTAATCTTTATTCCAAACAAAACTATGTTCATGAACCGAACCTTTCTGGGGATCTGTTTGATGGAAATTATACTAATTGTCATTCTGGACTCTAAGAAGGCTGTAAAGAAAGCGAGATACTTGGATATAACTGATTGAGAGAACAAGAGGGTGACGAAAAGGAGAATAATATAAGTGAATACAGCTGCAATGTTGAGCACGTCTAAGCTTTTGGGTCTTTTTGGATTTTAAGTTCGCCTAGTGCAGGGAGAAGAAATTAGGATTCAACATTGAAGTTGGCTTCCACTAAATCCAAGGAGATATTGTAATCGAAGCTTTAAGACGTAAAATAGCTGTTATCACCGAGTTTCTGTATCACGAAATATCATACCTCAATGGCTTTCGAGAGAGAGCGTATGGCTAGAACTTCGCATTCTTTGCTTCAATGTCGTTCAATCCATTCTTTCAAACGCGAAATGCATTTTAAAATTATAGTGTGGAGCAAATGGAGACCATGTGCTTGCATTTCACCATTAGACGGGAATACGGACTATGTCTCATTGATCTGATTACCATTTTGCCTAGTACCAGGGTATGTGTATTACGAGTATTCTTGCAGCATCTATTCACTCAGCTCTTCGCGTAAGAATAGAGCACTTGAACCTGAAACCTACACCAGCAAGCAGAAAAAGTCAAATACGAAGTTCTACCTGTGATGTACCCGAACTTCACCCAAGTAAATTTGCAAGCAATATCGATCATTGATCATTCACTTTTCCCAGAAGTGGGTACCACAACTTCAAGTAACAAATTATCTACTGACGAAATCAAACCTACTCATACCTGTTTCATTCTTCATCGAGTCAGTTTTGTCCAATTCAGGCCTTCAGATCTGTCGACTTAACCCTGGCAGCTTCGACTTTCTGATCATTTTTGTCATCCCAGAACCGCCCAGACCTCCAGAGTGTGAAAATGAATGAAGATGTGTGTGAAATTCTGGCAAATGAGAGGGTTGATTCCCACTACGCATACATGCACCGAAAATACTCCTAAGCTCCAAACGCTCTCTGTATCATAATCTCGATTAATAATGTAGCTATTCAGATAGCCGGATTTCAAGAGACACTTTCAATCACCTCTGATAAACTGAAATCACTATTCGGTTTTTCAGTTCTCCATCGAGGTCAGAATAGAATAGGAGCACTACAATCTTGATGACGATCAACCACTACATTTCTCAGTGTGACTCCTACTGGCATAAACATCGTCGATTGGAAGAGGAACAGTAGTTACCGATTGATATCTCCTGTAACGAAAGTCTGATTTCGATGTGAATTGCACTTTGAGACCTGATTCGGTTAGCTTGGGCCATAAGAGCGAACATGGACATGACCGTTTCATGGGCATCCTCAGCTTCTATGACACCGAATTAATCATCACATAACGTTTCCGCATTTGAGAAATTCGCTTTATTCTGTGGTTCCTGGATGGCATATTGTGGCCTTCTTGCCCCGTGTGCAAATATCTAAAAGACTTGACATGGTCAATTTTGAGATTCATTTTTTTTCTGCAAATAGTATATCAAGTATTTGTGGAAACGAGAAAATCTTGGTTGAAATGTGTACACCAGCTTCGAATCTTGGGAGATTGAGACGTCAATGTAAATTTCGAGGTTGATTATCGGTCATAATCTAGTATCGCAGTATAATGCCAAAGAGGGACTCTCGCAATTGAAGAGGAAACAGTAAGAGGTCGATCTACTTCTATCTAAAATGTAGAGGGATACTTTAATAGTGCATACTCTCGCAGGCTGATCATCTTGATGAAATACTAGGTTAGAAATTGTGCTATTGTTCGAGCCATAGCCCATTTTGAGTCACTGCCGCCAAGTTGAGCCGTTCCATCGAATTCGATGTCTTCAAACCCTGAAGATAACTCCCCTTTGTGGCAAAATTTCTTGTATCACATTGCTATTCTTCTATTTTTTGGATTGTCATTTCCCGACCCTTTCATTCGATCTTCTTGAAAAAAAAAAACATCCATTAACTTCTTCCGCTACAATTTGAACCCTAATGATACTTTTGGTGCGTACTCAAGAAAACAATTTCGAATGCCGACCACTCTGTCGCATGGGCGTTTTTCGCTAAAACGGCCCTTCTTACAAACCAAATCCCGTCATCCCCTGTTCTTTCTCTGATATGAGATTGAGCTTTTCTTTATGGTATTGTGTATGTATACCTTCATGTAATTGAGACCTGAAGGACATGCGCCAAAGACAATTCGAATCTGTTCGATAAACGACATGCCACTGTTTGCGAACATCACCAGAAAACTCGCTCATGGGAAAAAGCACAAGACATTTAATTTCGTGAACAGTTCAAGTGATTTAAGATTCAATCATACTTCACTTTTCTTTCAATAGGCTCCTTTCTCTCCAAGCGTCTTCGCCAATTTGGATCCTCTGATCTGAGCGACAGATTATAAGAGGAGTAGTCTTATTTGTCAGTTAGAGCAATTTAGTCAAATATGAGCTAAGCTTCGTGTTTAGAACAAGGGGCCAGAAAGTTGGCCTCTTGAACTACACATGAGATCCTACGAAAGCTCACAAACAACCTCCAGAACTTTCATGAGAATTTATAGAGCGACCAAGGCCCATGCTCATTTGAAGGTGACTGTTTCTCCAAATTTTAACCTGCCATTGGCAATGACTTTGAATATTAGAAGACAGCGGAATTGCAAGCGTATTGATCATGTTTCCCAAGATGGTATTGCATATTCTATAAACTCTGTTTCACAATCCTTCGTAATTTTTGAAAGCTCGGAAATACTGTTTCAAATCCTTTCTACAGAACCAAGTGAAAGAAGTCCATGATGTGAATTGCGGCTTTTATATTCATTTCAGTCGGGAACATGTTCAACACATTTTCTACTTGGCATGATCTTTCTATTAAATGTTCAAAAGTCAATGTTTCATTGTTGGTACTGTCGCTCAAATATTTCCAGAAGTCCAGTGTTTTTTTTCGAGTTTGGCTTTTTTTCTGCTAGAGCTCCCAGTATGGGATCATAATTCGGAACCTTCCAAATTTGACAGCACGAAGTTTCGCAGGAAACTAGCCAAACTTAAGACACAACCGTGTCTTTTATGATCGAACAGATTAGTTGAAGATCGAATATTATGAAACGATAGAGTTTCAGAAAAAGAAGTTGTTCCAACCGAAGAGAATTAGCCGTGTTTGTATCCGGGATGGACTAGATTTGAAATTGTTTGACGCCTACTTCAGCTAGTCAACCTTTATGCAATAAGAACGATCCCGGCAAACTATCTGGACGAAAGGTCGGACTTCGCAAGAATGAGATCCCTCAACACAAGAGTTAAATTCCAGGAATTTGAGTTTATTGAACCAAAACGTCTTCTTTTCCCCTTTCATCTCATCATTATCATTCATGAGAATCTTCATGCAGTTATTAGTCGATGTATGGATCGATACCAATAAATTAGATACTGCAATACTTTCCTGCTAGGGTTTTTGTGTTTCTCATGCTTCGCGGAGATACGTTGATCCGTTTATTCTGCCATGAACGATCGTTCGCCCTCAAATAAGTATCTCAATGCCATAAGCCCTACCTTGAAACTGGTCTCTTTTAATAAAAATATGTCCATACCTGATTTAATTAGAAAATTCTGTCAAGAATCTGATCACGACTCACTTTCTGTGTCTATTTTTACTGTTGGCCTCGCCTACAGTCAGATTAGTGATCGCTTAAAAAGTCAGCGCTATAAATATTGGACACGAGGGGAGGGACGTTTTGGGTACCTTTTGAGAAAGAGAGCTACCCAATGCTCTTTATTGGAGAGGGGTTTGAACTGCGCGATGGAATCTGCTAAAGAAGTTGAGAAAGCAGTGAAGTTGTCCAAACACTTCAAGGAGACAGTGACAAATTATTCAAAGAGAATGGAAAAATTTGAAAACTACATGAAACGACTTGGTACTGAAAGCTACCGCTATCCTCAATCGGAGATTATTTCGTTGTCAAATTTTATACGCCTCATTCTTGAAGACAACAAAAAAGTTGAGGAGTTAATAGTGGAAATGGAACCGCTTTTCAAAGAATACGAAAACCAGTTTCGGCTTTTAGAGCCAATACTTTTGCAGTTCGCAAGTGAGGATGTTAAAGAACCCACTGAACTTCTTCGTGAAATAGAAAAACTATACAATGCATTGGCTCCAAAAATGAAGACAACTAAGATACTCACAGACAGAATTGAAATCTTCTATGAGAATGCGATGGGGCACAAGGTGGCGATGCTCATGGAGCAAGAGCTAGGGAAAAGCGAAAATCACGACTCTACAGATTCTCTGGCAGCAATTGTAGAAAAACCAAAAAAAAGAACAGAATAATGGTATCACCTTTGCCACGGTTTTCTTGGGTACTGCCTGATCTTCAAGACTGCTGAAAACAGCCGTACACAAAGCAAGGACAGTACAGACATCGAATTATTCTATTAATTCATAGCCATTTACTTTTTAATTCCCGGCTCAGATTTTGCCTAGGGTCGGTATGTTGGGAAGACACTTCGTCAATGCGAAATATAAAAGGCGGAAACGAGAAAGATGCGTATGTTCCACACAATTACTTGATACTTAAATTCCAGTTAATCTAGTTCCAATCGAGTACACAAACATTATTTATTATACTGTACACTAAAGATCTTCCAAATCATCCTCTTCTGACTCCGAATCCACTGGTGGTATATGTCTATTATTTGTCTCCTGGAGCGTCTCCAATTCGTCGAACATATCCTCTAAATCATCATCGTTCTCTAGTTTGATAGACTGAGGGTCTTTCTTCTCGCTAGGCTCCTCATCCAATGGTACATCATTGACTTCTTGGCTGATAGATGATGTAGGCGCAGATCCTTTTGGTAGTTCGCTCTCAGGCGGGCCAGATGATAGCAGCGAAGAGATTGTCAGGTCGAGTGGGATATTTGCAGATACCGGTTTTGGGTGGTCGATCACATCTCCAAAATCAAAGTTTTCGAACTCATTCTCCATGTTATCATCACTCTCATCCAGAAAATTCGAAGCTTCATTGAATGCAAATTCCAATGTGCCCAGCATCTTTTCGTTTGCCTTTTCAAGACTTTTGCGTTCTGCTTCCATTGCAGCCAATCTCTTTGCCTTGACCTTTTCTGCGCGTCTTGTGGCACGAATCACATTCTTGAAACTGCGATCCAATATTCCGTCCACCCATTGAAAGTCTGCTTTTGTTGGGACATCCGTTGCGTAGCATGAGAACTTTTTCTCGGCTTGAAGGTAGTAATTTTGACTTCGAAGGAACTTTTGGCGCTCTAGATCTTTGTGAGGCTTTTCAAGGGCGAGTTTTCTCTTCCTTGCGTAGCTGACGAAATCGAATGCTGCATCATTTTTCACAGAATTGCGCAGCACACTGGTTTGCATGGCAGAATGCGACAGTGAGGCATTAACCATATTCAATTGAACATCGCCGGCCTCTTCATTAATTACCTTCGCGGAATCCATATCATTGTGGTGCGCATCAGACTTTTTGTCGTCTGGTGTCACTTTCTCACCATCTAGTAAGATATCTCGTGCTGTCCCGTGGTCCTGATCTCCTATTGCTTTCAGCTCATGTTCAAGTAAGTCAGGCAATGGAGACTCAATCTCGGACAAATTCTCGCCACCAACACTCATTATGTCTTCATTCTCATCTGCAGAATCATCCTCCGAATCTTCAGCTAGTTGCTCGTTCAACTCTTCTAGCCATCTTTTCTCGTCATCATCAATTAATTTATGGAGAGATGACTCGTTGAGTCGAGATTCTTCAAAAAGTTTCATTTTAATCTTTTTAAGTTCCAGAGTTGTATCCATAAAGCTGCTTGTCAGACGATAGGTAAAATCTGGAGGTAGCTCGGGAAAGTATTCTGGAATATAGTCGCGACTTCTCATCTGCTGTGGAACAAGAGCAGCGATTTCATATTGCTCGTTGGTATAGAAAACGAGCGAAGGATCATCCTTGTGGAGATCATACTTTTCCGCATTATATTCGCTTAAGAGATGGTCGACTTCCCCTTTTAAGCGAGCAGCCTGCTGTCGCACAGAATTGGGAAGTGATTTGTGACGGATGTACTCCGTATGAAGATCTGCCGGGGAGATATCGAGTTTTTGAAGACATAATTCCAAATCTGCTACACCAGGTAACGAATGGCGCTGAAGATCTGTCAACTTACGTAATGTCGTGCAAAACAGGTCCATGAATTTTATAGATAAATCGGTAACTTCGTGAATATACTCAGCAGAAAAAGCCGGATTCTTGGGTGACGACTTCACAATAAGACCGACTAGTTTCTGTAGTTCGAAGTCTATCACATTTGCAGAGTTCGCCATGGCGTGTGGCAATTCGACTTTGGCCAGATACTCACCTAGCCTTCTTTGATGAGGAGGGATGTATGCACTTTCAGAGACGGTTCTGAATTGAGGAGGTGTTGATGTTGTTTTTGGTTTTGACAGAACAGGAGTAAATTTATCATCCGGCAGCTTCAGCGGTGCGGAGGAGGCCAGAATCTCCACTGGGGTATCGCTGGGTTCTTGCTTCACAACAGGTGTCTCTTCTGCTTTCTCTGGTACGACTATTGGAGACTCTTTGCTTTGGGGTTCTGAAGCAGATTTCTCGTCCATTTTAGGCCCACTCATTTCCAGATTTGACACAGCTGTAGCTGCTGCTGGAGCTTCAGATGCAGCAGAGTTCGACGCTGCAGCTCGCGTTAGACGAGGCATGATGGGAATCTTAAGGATGTATTCGATTGAAATATATGGGGTTGTAGAGAGTGAAAATTGGTATAAGCACGACCAGAGAACAATGTGGATTTAAAACTTCAATTTATTAATTTTTAGGTGCTTTCAAAAATTAAGTTTGACTGGAATTCTTTCGAAAAACTCCTGACCGTGGTTGATTGGAGTTATGTAGAATGGGAAGAGCATGTAGTCGAAGGACAGGGAGTAAAGGATTTATGGTCACAAGATCTCTTGAAAGCCGTACGAAAAACCAACAAAAAAATTGAATTGCCCAAAGCTATCTAGATCAAGCTTTTTTTGAAATATTTCTAAGACCCTTAGCGCAGGGCAACGCAAAAGAAAGTTGGGATTGCAGTATGGAGACAGTTGAACAAAAATTGAGAGCGAGCTAATAACTAAATTGTATATATCGGGCATACTCGAGATGGGGTCGTTCAATTTCGAAGAGCAGAACACTCAGTGAGACATGGTTTGAACTGAAATCTACATCGTTGAAAAAGGGTATACAATATCCAAACAAAAATTAAAGTTGCTTATTGCGACAGTGAGTCTTATAGGTTGAATATCTCTTGTATTAGCATGGTCTGTGTTTGGCGATTTTTAAAAGAGAAACTCCTGGGAAAAGTTTCAGGATTCGAATAGTTACTACAACCATACGTGAAGCCCTTTTTCTAAAGTCCCGACATTCTAGATCACCAAAGTCAAATTTCAAAAGCGGCTTAATTGACTTGCAATCTGAGTGAACTTCGGATAGTTAAAAACCCAATACACTCATGTTTGACTCTTTGTACCCAGAAGTCCCCGAGATATCTTGGAGAGTGTTCTCGAAAGACTATTCTTCTTTTTCAAGCATGTAGAGTCTACTGGCTGTCTTTTTACACCCATCTGATCCTCCATGCTTTCCATAGCTAGCAAGTGCAGATTGATCTTCTGATACAAATTCCGAAGAACTGGGCTCGCTGCATCAACCTTGGAAATTAAGGAAGCTGTTTTCCTGTGCAGATAGTAGACCTGGTAAACATGTGTCCATGCTTCCTTCGGGTCTGTGCATCTCTGTTCTTGGTTTATGCAGCAAGGATGCAATTTATCAAAAACACGCAGCTTGATGATTTCGGTCGAGTTTATGATTTTCAGACCCAAACTAATACATTCATCTGCAGCTTTTTTCATTTGCTCAAGTTCGCAGAGCCACAGACGAACAACTGGTAAATCTCTGACATTTGGAAGAGACAATTGGCGCTGTATGGTCGCTACTTGTGCCAAAATTTTGGTAATCTCGAGATATGAATGCGCTGCATGGGCCTTGCTCTTGTCTAGATGAACAAAAATTGAATTGGCAAGAGATATGTGTAGCTGTCGCTCTTCAAACTGTTCGAGCTTGTTGAAGTCATCTATAATTTGGTCCATAACATCCGAGACCTTGTAAAGTGTAAGATAAACCATTAAGTCATCAAGGAGACAATTGGAATAAGTTTCCTCCCGTTTTGTATATTGGATTTTCGAAGTCTATTCCGCCTAGATTGTTATGGGAACTCCAGCAGATCAACAAATCAATGAACAGATAAGCACCATCTAACTGCAGGAAGTAAATAAATAATGGTCGAAATCTCTTTATGTAGAGTTGCCTTTGGCTATTTGCCATCATTGATTTTGACCGAGACATGAAGATTGAACAAAAAAGAATTGAAGAAACAGATACATCTGCTCGATAATAGAAAAATTCATGCCGAAAAAGTTCGCCCAATATCTTGAAATCTCAAAAGCTTTAAGTGAAACAAATACTACAAGATCAACTCATGGGCATATATACAATGCATGTATTAAAAGAGAGTTGGTATTACATGACAGACATGAAAGAGTAAGGGCATCTAGAAGTTGCTCAAGGACAACAAGTACTCAATTGCACCCTGGACATTTCCACCACAACGGCGCAATGCTGCCACATTCATGTCGAAGTCTGCGAAGCCCATCTCGTTGAGCTGGCGCAATTGGTCCTCGTATCTCTCTTCAGGTGGTCTGTTATCGGCTGCTGCAGTAGTAGCAGGGTTACCTGCTGGTCCCCAGAAGTTTGCGAACGGGTTTGCGCCAGCTCCTTGCCCAAATCCGGGCAAACCAGGGAATGCGCTAGGAGGAGCACCAGAAGAAGCACCGGAAGCGTCTTGAGAGCCAGTAGAAGCGTCTGTTTCGCCAGAAGGATTACCGGGAGCAGGGAAAGAGCCAGGGCCACCAAGACCGGCACCGCCAGCACCGCTCATGGCACGATTGAGACTAATGATAGAGCGCAAACTCTCTGGATTCGACATCATCTCACGGAACATAGGTTGCAACATCTGGCGTGCCTCGGGGCTCATGTCGCGCAATTGTGGGTTCTGACTAAGCAACATGTCCATCATCTGGGGATTCAGCATCAATGCGTTCATCTGCTCCTGGAATTGGGGCAGCAGAAGGAGCTGCTCAAGCTGTTCAGGGTCCTGGAAGGCACCCATTCCACCGTCGGGGCCAAACATAGAGGCGGAGGGCAATTGCGCATAACCCGCATATCTTGCGCCGGTCAAGTCGGCCAATGGGTTGTAGGAGCCTTGACCAGCAGAGATATTGGATGGAATTCCTGTAGCCGCACCTCCAGAAACAGCTCCACTGCCAGAATTACCGCCACTGGCACTGCTTCCACTGTTTCCACTGTTTCCACCACTTGCGGCACCCACGTTGCTTGTAGAAGTAGCAGCAGCAGCAGCGGCACCACCGGCCTTTTGCATACTCTTGACCAAATGAACACTATGGCCATCTTGGATCTTGTAAGAAGCTACTGTTTCGACATCCTTGAGCACTTTACCGGAATAGATAAGACGTTGACACTCTGGAGCAATATCCAGCGCAGCAGCAATGATGACTTTTAGATCGGCGATAGAGGAGTCGGTGTCGACTTCGACGTCGTACTTTTTGTCGCCCGACGATTTGATTTTGATGTTAATTACGGACATTTGGTGTAAGTGGTAGGAGGAGGGAGTGTAGGTAGGAGATAGGATGAAAAGTTGGGGTTGAGGAGGGAAACGGAGGGAAACGGGGGGAAAAGGAGAAACGTGGTCGGGACAGAGAGAAACACTAAATTATTTATAAAGAGTGAAAAAAAATTATTGTAAAAGCAGCAATTCGTATCCGAAATATTCTTTAGACTTCATGGTGTGTTTGATACGAGTGGCTTTGGATTGAGAGGTGGGTGTAGAAGGTAGCCAGTAATTAAAAGTGGAGAGAGTGAAAATGATTTTTTTGTTTCAAGAATATTTAACTTCAAGGTGTTGGCTTTGATAGACTCGCTGTGCTTCAATTCATCCCAAGTTCGGTGTATGATAAGTATAATAATGATAGTCAATGCTTCAAGAGAATTCGCATTAGCATGAAATTATCCAAATTTAATGATTAAGCTAAGTTTTAGCTAATTTCTGAATCTCATCAAAAAGACCTGGAGGAAAAAACGGTCGTAATAGTAATCATGGTAATCGATTACAAGCTCGAGAACTCACTTAATGAGTCGTTATAGGTAAAACCAACAAAATCCTCAATTGAGTTTACTGAGTAGGGCATTCATGACACTATACACTAGAACGCAACCAGTTTGTGCTAGTACACTTGTCCAAAGGAACATCTTACGTAACAGCAACATCAAATGGAAATAGTAATACAGTTTTTGGGTGTCTTGTAGGTAAAGTCTTGCATTGAATAGTCATAAATTTATAACAAATACAATACTAAGAACAATGTTTATCAATTGTTCTCTGCTTTGAATTCTGTCATTTTTATCCACTGAAGCTCATTCGAAGAAGCCTAAAAGAAGCTCTGAATTTATTCCCCACTCTTTCTCATAAAGGTATAGCCCGAAGTCCAGTTCAAATCCAAAAGTGTCTTCTCACGGTCCCAGCCAAGCTCCGTTTCGAATTCCTGAATCATCTTCTCCAAGAACTCTGCGCCCGCGCCGGTGCTCTCCGAATAGTTGTGGAACAGACTATAAGTCGAGATGTAATTGGTGAAGTCCTTGAGCGTAATTTTCTCTCTGACCAAGCGCAAGTCCTGGGGAGTGAGTTGCAGCAGGCCATCTACAGAGGGCACATACTTCTGAGTCTTCACATCTTTGAAAAGATCTTGCGGAATCTGAGCGTCAACTTCGCGCAACAAATTCCTCAAAATGTCTCTACCAGGGCGATCCCAATGGACACCCAAACCCTTAGGATCCTCATAGACGTACAGGAGGTAGATCTGCTGAGCGCGGCGCATGGTTTCAATAGCCAGCAATTTCTCATTATGAGGACCTTCAAAATTGACGACCACAGGATCTACATAAAACCAATATGCCAAAACTCCATTCGGCTTCAAATGTTTAGCAGCTGCTTCAAAGAATTTGGGATAATCCTTGAACCAATGAATACACTCAGCAGCGGTGATCAAATCATACGAGTTTGGAGGTGCATCGAAGTCTTCCACGGCGCAGACTCCAAACTCGATCCTCGATTCGTCTTGAATCCCCAATTCCTTTAATTTGGCGGCTTTCAAGGAATTAGCGGTTTCAATCATGGGAGGTGAGAGATCCAATCCAACCACATTCTGCGAGAATTGGAGCAATGGATATGTTGCAACGCCTGTTCCACATCCCAAATCAATCGTTTTACCTACTTTGTCGCCTGTTTTTCCTGCCTCTTTACCTATGTATTCTGTCAAAATCTTATAGAAAGAGGGTGGGTAGTGGGGACGGAACGAGTTGTAGTTGGCACTTTTGAAGCCAGCTTTTGCGAAAGTAGACATGCTAGAATAGGAGAAGAAATGTGATTAAATGTGGGCAGGAAATGAAATATGGGGAAATCCGGGGTATATATGTTCGTGGCTGTATACAGTACAACGGCTTTGGAGTAATTTTTCCGAGGGAATCATCGGAGCCGTCGGACTTCTCGGAGATGCGGCTGAAAACGTTCTTCGGTGCCGATCTCGGCCAATAGTTGGTCACATATTAGATACAGCTGAATGTGAATGTAATTGTGTATTATGTTTCAAGTATTTCTATAATTGTGGTCCGGCCTCGGCTCCGGTGACTCAATACGAGAAAGCACCCTCTTCTCCCATGCAATCACTGAAACGATCGTCATCTAGACGAGAACGATCTTCGCCCAAGAATGGGAAGAGGCCTAGTGAGCCGTCAGCCACGAACTCGTTGACCATGAGCTCGTTGTTGAATTCGTTCTTGAAAGGATCAAAGGTAAAAAGGTCTGAGTATGCGCTTTCGAAATCAAATTTGCGTCCATCATTGGTATCGGCCGAACTTGTACTGGCAGTATGTTCTAACTGATGCATTCCGTAATTGTCCATGACTGTCTCTAACTCAGTAGACTGACGAGTTGTCTCAGACCTGCCACCTTCTTGCTGAGAAGATTCAACTGGATCAATTGAGCGATTGTCGAAGATTAGATGCGTATCATGCGCCTGCGCAACGATAGGCATGCTCGATAATAGCTGGAGGGGATCTGGAACATTGGCAGTGCTGGATGCTGAACTGGCCAGACTTTTCTCTAATAATTTGGGGTTAGAAGACAGACGTCTCTTAGGTGCTAGTTTAGATGATTTCACCTTCAAGTCCGATGCTTTGAAGCCAAGCACACTTGCAATGGAAAGTTCAAGTAGATTGGTGGAGTTCGTCGACAAGGCCCCTAGTATACCCTTCTCTGTATCCGCACGGAATAACTTGAAAGTTTCAAGCAAAATCTCTTTCAGACTTTGGTGGAGCACTCCGCCTTTTATGTAGTCAATGGATCCCTTGGCTACCAAGAGAGCAAACCGAGCTTGTTCTCTAGGAATGTTGAGAGGAATTGGAAGGAGATACAGGAATGTCACAGAAGCATTCTTTAGGAGTTCCAAGATCTGAATTGAAGATTGTTGAATCATGGACATGCTCGTGACGACAGTGCTCCTGTTGGAATGATCCAATTCCAATTGCTCCTTAGCAGACAAACCAACATTATGGTGGTTACCATACTTAGACAAGATAGGAAGATAGATCAAAATCTTGGCATGATAATAGAGATAAATCGACAAAATCTGATGTGGCGAGTACAGAGCCCAGTCTGTGGAGTTTTGATTGTTTGAGTTTTTGAGGGAGAAGCCATTGACGTCAAGTTCGAACTTCAAGTCCAGAGGGAGGTCCCGACGCCAGCAGTCAAGAATCCTATCCTGATTAGCAGCCCTCTCTCTTTCGTTCGAGTCTCTTGATCTGGAAAATACCAGGTCAACGATGCCTCCAAGCACTTTACAGTATTGCATGAAGCAGAGAGCGATTTGAGTGACTTTACCGAAAATGGTAAGACGAGTGTTGTTAACAACCAAAACTGACTCGCTGTCGTTGCTTCCCACGGCATTTGCATCGCTAAATGGCATGGCACATTCCACTTCATTATCTTTGAGAAGCCTTGGGAGACCCAAGATCAAAGATGAATAAGAATCGAGACAGTATACGCACCAAAACAATATTCTGCGTTCTGCTTGCATGAATTTATAAAGATTGACGTCGTTTGGGTCTTTGCTTAATCCTAAAACTGCAGCAGGACAACGATGGAGACGAAGTTGTTGGGCCATGGTAATCATTCTACCTCGAAGCTCGTATGAGGTAGCCACATCTCCCACAGCTAAACAGTAGTGAAGGGAGAGTGCAAGGATCTGCAAGGATTCGATAGAGCAATGCTTCGTCAAAATACAGTTTGGACGGATGAATTGACAGATCAAGCGATTGTACTTGCTCAAACGGTTATGATAAAGCTCTAGTTCTGCTGCGTTGTTTGAATTCAAGTAGTGGCTTTTCAATGAGAGAAGTGCCATGGATGTAGTGAGTACAAGAAGAGCACCCAACTTCTCCCACAGTTCGAAGCTGTGAACCAAATTTTGAGATAACATGCCACTGTCTCTGGCCTGGCAGAACCTATTATAATTTTGGACAAAAACCCCTTGGTCCAAGATGGGTAGCACACATCCCCAGTTTTGGAAATATACTCCCAAAAGGTAATCTAGCTCAGCTTGAGACGGAAGCTGTAAACCAATTAAAAACTGGTATGACTGAGCCTGGTCTAATTTCGCGCTTTCCACATCCATGATTATGTCCAAAATATCCTTTTCGGAACCTGGAAGACTTTCGCTATGAGAGTGGGAACGGGAATCGTATTCTTTGAGCAGTGCAATTGCTTTAGCGGTCATTTTGGCTGCGGCAGAGTTGTATCCATGAACCTGGCATACTTTGGCCAAAACTGTAGGCACAAAAAGGGTCTCTTCGGTACTTCTGGGGATGGCGGCAGCCACAAGATTCGTGAGGAGTTGCTGCTTGCTAGTTTCATTCACAGTGTATCCCTTGTGCATCTGCTCGATAGCAGAAGCAGCAGCAAAAGCACCAGGAGCAGGTCTTTGACCGACGTGTGACTCGTGGCTATTTCTTCTAGGCGCTGAATCATCATCGTTAACCATAGATAATGCTGAGTTGGCTCCCGCAAGAGATACAGGTCTCTCGTGGACGGAGCGGCCCTCCATGGCATCAATGCAACATGCGCAAGTTTTCGTATGCTGGTGGCCCTCTGCATCCAGTTCTTTGTGGCGATTTTCCTTCGCCGATCCGGAACCTGAACTGATCCGTTTTCCGTGAAGAGGGTCGCTGCTATCGCCTCCAGCACTGGCACCATTTCCGAAGCTCGAACTAGAGTCTTTTGCAGCCGGCACATCGGTTCTTTCACCCTGTTCACTGGCCAGGACCCCATTTTGAGCCAATTGCTGGTCTCGAAGCTGGACCAAGCCCTGCAATTTCGAATTTTCGGCCTCCAACTGCCGCACGTACTCCTCCAATGTTTCCGTGTAACCTTTGGGAAATGCCCGTCTCGTCAATTTGTCAGAAACAATACATTTAATTCCAACTGCTAAGCATGACGAACAATCGGGCACCTTTCCATCGCACCGAGACTTTTTCGCTCTACAACGATCACAAGCCTGCGCTGTACGTACAATGACTTGGCCTGGCGCCTTTATTGTTGTTTGTTTTGGCGATTTCGTGTCTTTCGTCTCTTTCAAAGAGTCTCCCAGTTCACTTTTCACCCTTGGTTTCTTTGCAATAGGAAGCTCTAGGGACGGCGCCAGTCTTTCTTCTAGTTTTACAGCCATACTAACCATGAAGCTACGAGAAAACAATGGTTTTGAAAAATATTATAGTGTCACATGGGGCTTATATATACTGTATGTGAGTCAGTTATGACTCGGAGTCACGGGAGTTAAGCGTTTTGGGCGTGTCCCTCACCCCCACAACAATGGTGGTCATATTACTGCACACAGACGCTCGGAGTTTTGCCGAAATCCGGGGTTTCAAACTCCGGTTCCCACTAAGGCGATCAGTGATTGGCCCGGAGTGGCTCTTCGGCCGTTGGGGGCAGTGTTTGCAGGTTCGGGTTTTGATGCGAAACGATATGACGCAATGAGTTGCGATGAGATGCGATGGGATGATCTGAGAGCATACTCTTCCCGGACTTAGAGTCACAAGACAAGAAGTATATGAGCGAGTTGGCAAAGAGGGCTTACGTTTAATCATTTTTCGTTAATTTGGTTCCTGTTTATCTTTTTTTGTTCTCATTTCCGAATCTGGGATATAGTTTTGTAGTTCTTGTCAGATGGCCTAATTCGGCGATACCAGACCCAATGAGGTGATGGATATTATCAATACAGCGATGTAAGAAGTAAGTGGGAACAAACTCAAAAATAATAAAGATTCGATATTGGGGTCCATATGACTTCCGCCCATTCTTCCTTTTTTTGCCCCCGGATCCTTTACATAGAACTTCGGACTTCCTTCTTTCACCCATTTAAAGGGATCTCCCGCCACGGCCATAATTTTGCATCGGATTTTTTCGTCAATGAAACGTGAAGCAGAAGCAAAGGTTGCTGTAGCGAAAAGAGTGTCTGTCACAAGGCGCAGCCAGCGCATTCTGGCGAAGGTTTCTGCAACACCAAGACTTAAGCAGGAGGAAACTGAACTCGAATTGCCGCCTACACCGGCCCGAAGTGGAAAGCCAACACCGGATGCAAGCATTTCTCCAGATGAACCGAAGATCAAGGTCGAGTATGAGTGTTTGGCAAAGACCTCTACTGAAACTACTGTATCAGCTCTTAAAACTGAACTTGATGGGGAACTATATTCAAAATCTATTTCGAAGCAAGGAAGTAATTCTCCTCCAATCATTAAAAGCGAGTTACAGGCAGTGGTCTCCCCAAGTTCGAAGGCTAGACAACATTTGGAGTATGCCTCCAATCCGAAGCAAGAAGACGAGGTTCCTCCCAACGTATTCCCGCCATATCTAGGAGAGCTTGAGGAGGGTCAGCCAGCTAATTGGATTGAAATCTACAACGAGATTGTCCGGATGAGGGCACTTATAACCACTCCAGTAGACAATATGGGCTGCGGACGCATGCCAACGTCACTCATGAACAACAGTGCGGTTCTGGACCGGCGCACTTTTCGCTTCCAGCTTCTCATAGCACTTATGTTGTCGTCGCAGACCAGGGACGAGACAAATTTTGCCGCTATGACCACCCTTCACGAACATTATCGCGCAAAAGGTTACCCTGGACTCTGTCTCGATGCTGTCTTGGCGCTGACTGAGACGGAGGTTGATAAATGTATTTCCAAAGTTGGGTTCCATACACGTAAGGCTATGTACATAAAAAAGGCTTGTGAGATGCTAGCTCAGAACTTCAATGGCGATGTGCCTCAGACCATCGAGGAAGTGGTCTCACTTCCGGGTGTCGGACCGAAAATGGGCCATTTACTCCTCCAGAATGGCTGGGATATCAACCTGGGCATTGGTGTCGACGTCCACATCCATAGATTAGCACAGATGTGGGGCTGGGTGCCAAAAACAGACAAACCTGAGGTGACACGCTCAGCACTTGAGGATTGGCTCCCGCAGCAGGTTTGGGCCGATATTAACCCGCTTCTTGTTGGCTTCGGGCAGACCGTTTGTCCAATCAAGGCGAACAGCTGTGATGTGTGTACTCTATCGGATGGTCTTTGTGATGGCGTAAATAAAAAGCTTGCGAGAACTCCGTTGACCGAGAAAAGAATTCAAAAGATTTCGAAACTGAGAGGCAATTTAGACGGTCTTGTGTCACTACGAATGGCAAAGGATCTCTTAGAGGCGGAACGCCTATCATCTACGATGAAAAAGGAGGATTAAGTGAAATGCCAAGTCTGGTTGCGATTTATGAAACAGCCCTTTTTTCGTTTGGCCTGCTACAACTACTGGTAGTAGACTCGATGCCACACGAGCCGAGACAAAGCCCACGTTTTACTAATCCTATAGCGCAAAGATGTCTGGGTTACGATGAGATGGATAATTTAGAACATAAAATCAATGATCTTTTTTTAAATGAAGTCTTAGTCAAATTTCCAAGTCCCAGATCTCGAATTTCCTTGTAAGTGCATGAGTTGTTGAAATTAGCTATGCACGTATACACCATTTCACACGGAAGTCATCCATCAAACAAGTTTTCGAGCATTATAGAGACACCACCAAACCAAATGCATCTTCTCGTCTCCTTTTTCTCAGCCTTACCGGGCTTTAGCTTTCAAAATATGGTCCGGGATTAATGGATGCCAATCGCCGAATCGCTTACCTGCAGTCTCCTTATCAACGAAACCGAAGGACGCCCAAAAAAGAAGCAAGAATACGAGCAAAAAGGGTTCTGAACCATCAGGTTAATTGGAATGAGCCGCTGTTCCATTGCGTGATTTTTGCGAGCTCTGTACACGATTTCTACACCTTATATCTGAGAGCCCCCAAGCCCGGACTTAGTACCGTATATTGCAGTTCCTATTTATTATCACCGTACCACTGTTTACCACCGATATTCCCAAATTGAAAAAGCTTAGCGAGACTTCTAGCCCTTTTGAGCAAGCTTATATAGCAAATATCCTTCAGAATCAATATCTAAGCGTCAATCTCTTCTTACTGCACCTTTATTCTTGGATTGTATCGCCCATAAGGAATAGGAACTGAATTTGACAGGGGAAACCAATACCGAGCAAATTTAATACGGTCCAGACGATAGAATAGTCTTGATTACACGGTATTCACCCACTGGATCTCAGAAACGACGTTCTTCACACATTCCACAGCCGTTCTTGCTTCATCGTCTCGAGCAACGTGAATCTAGCAAAGAATCCTGCGTGAATTGACAAAAATACGTCCAATACGTGTATTTAACAGGTAAGATTGTTTTGATACTGTTCTAGGTATCTGTCCGGCTTATTTATTGCATATCTGAGACGCTTGTGCATCTATTGCTCTCATATTACACGTTTCTTTAGGAATACGCCAATCTAGTAGTCAATTAGGTGCTGGAAACCAAAGGACTAGGATTAAAGTGTGTGTTATTGCTTGACAATACCCCAAGAGTTGCATCATTTTACTGTCAAGTTAGAAGGGTTCCAAAACACAATCCTACAATACTTACTCAACATGCTTACACTTAAACGGTCGCCACTACCGGCTTTTTCAAAAGTAGCCATGCCATTCGATTTTGATGCTACGCGATATAGAAAATGGATTGAACTTTCACGCCTGAACCATCCGAAAGTCTCGGTAATGTCCTTCAACTTGCTCTCTCAGCATTATGTGTGGAAACAGGTGTTCGGGTACCTAGATCAGCGCTATCTTGACTGGAGGTATAGACTTCCTCTCATAAACGAGACAATTGCCCAATTTTCATGTGACATCATGTGTTTCCAGGAGTTGGAGAGCCAGCTCTACTCGTGTCAGTGGCAGAAACACTTTCCCTTGAAGAATTATGCGCTGTATTATATTCGCAAACCGAATCCAGCATATTGGGGGGATAAACCAGTTGAGCATATGGACGGAGTTGGAATCTTCGTGAACCAAAATCGATTTGACGTGGTTAGCCACCGTGAGATCATCTTTCGGGACTATATCTTGCAGCATAAGCTGCGGTTTGACTTCACGCAAGATTTATCAGAGAGAGTGGTTCTGCGAAATACCGTCGGTCTACTTCTTAAGCTCCGAGACAAGCTTTCAAACAAAGTATTGTACGTCACAAACACCCATTTGTACTGGCTGCCGAAGTATAACGACGTCAAACTCCTCCAGACAAAGTTGCTATTGAACGAGCTCAAACGGTTCATTGCGAAAGACAATGAGGATGCAGCACATGCCAACATCGTCATGTGCGGTGATTTCAACTCCACGCCAGATTCGTTGGTATACAATTACCTTAAGGGCAAGCCTATTGATGTTTGCCACAGCAAGGAATTCAAGGACTACGATTATGGTCGATTGTTTGATGGTGAGAAATGTTCTGACGAAATTAAGAGCAGTGTTCATGTAGCGCCTGCTTACGCTGCTCTCCTAGAGGAGAATACCTCCGAAACACTAGATTTCACAAGTTTCACTCGAAGTCTAACGGCCGTATTGGACCATATTTGGTTTAGCACCGACAATCTACAAGTATGTAAGGTTTTGGGGAAGGTTGATCCTGACTACAGCGGAAAGGCGCTAGGATTTCCAGATAAGCAATTTCCCTCGGACCACATTCCGCTTGTTGCCGAGCTTTCCTACCAATAGAGGTGGAAGATAGATTACACGACAAGACTACCATCCACACAAACAACTTTCATATCATGAGTCACCATAAATTAGAACCATTTAGAAGCACGTATTTGGCACTAAATGACAAATCCTAATTGCTTTCATAAATATTTTCAATTCAAAAATAATCAAGTCAAATTATGTATGCTGAGCTGAGCAACTTTGATTTTGATCACTTACAATTGTAGATAAGAATTTCGATGACCACCCCAATTGAAGATAATGAATCTGACTGACCATTCCCAGAATGAACTGATACGTTTGACTGACCACATCCGTTCGCAGATAATAAATCCGACTGACCAAAACTGTTAAATTGGTTGTGTATAAACTCTCCTCCGGTCTGGTTGTTAGCTCCAGATACAGTATCATGGACAGTCATTCGCACAGCTGCGGCAGGATCCGCGACAGGGAAAGGTAGGAGAACGCGAAATGCTCAAAACTAAAGAGAAAAGTTTCTGATTTCTAAACGAAAATTAAATTGGTCAAATCTCCAGAGCAAACTGTAATAATCTTGCCGAAAATTGTTTTGAAATTGCGACATTTTCTCACTACTTTTTGCAATTTAAACTGACTCGACCTTTCACCACGCACATGGTACGTCATGGCTGACCAGTGGGTCCAATTCTGCAATTAAGATCCTTATCTGATCTTATCTGATGATTCGATCCTGTGCATGTGGAGTCATCGATCGGATGTCAACTGCCGTGAACAATATAAAATCGGAGCCGGATTCTTAAACAATGCTATTCTCTAACTTTCAATTACTGTTTAATTGACTACTGAATATATAATTGTGCTTACTGTCTACTACCAAATCTTGAAATCACACTGTCAAACACTATTAAGGATATAATTCAATTGAGACGCATTATTGAATGGTCGCAATTCGTCAGTTCTTAGAAAATGTGCTTGCTTCCTTAGATTCTGATGTCTCGGACGTCGTCTCGAAACACAACCTTGTCGCTGTCGTCGAAGCTGCCATCGATGAGCGCGAAAATCCCACTATTTTGCAAGTTGATGATGTGACTGCTGAGAAATTTACCTTTTCTGATGAGTACACACATGGCGCTTTGGCAGCTCCATCTGGAACCCTGTCCTGCTATGGAATTGGCAAAACAGACACTCACAGTATTGCGACAAATCTTGCAAAGCACCAGTATGACCCCCGCCGCAG